>NC_091536.1:98154637-98469904 GCF_042242935.1 Bactrocera oleae
TACATTTTTATCCAGTTACCGATCTCTTTACGTTACATTCAATATATGTGTATGCGATACTTAGGTGGAAATGTAGAAAAAAATCACCTGATTTCCGGCGAATCGAACAGCCCGAAGCGTCGTTGCGACGCACAAGAACATATAATATATCAGTAAATACTTTTATAAGCAATTCAATTGACTACAGTTATTTGTCAAACAGAAGCTGACAAGGCACACACACACACACACACACAAGTTGAAGGGGCGAGGCCGCTTGTTGCTGACATTCCGCCCGAAGTGGCAACATATGTCGCACACAACAACAACAGCACAGGAGTAATCAATGCAAACAAGTGCACATGTGCCGATGTGTGCGTGAACAATGAAGTCCAATCAAACGAAACATTCTGTTGCTGTGATGCACACGAAGCACAATGAGATTGTGGAAATCAAATTTATTTATATTTATTTGCAACAGCAGATTGACAGTTTATAAAAGTACTTGCTGCCAACGAAATTTGCTGCCTGTTCTGCAGGCGCACGCCACTCAACGATGGGAAACAACGAGCCAAATTTTATTCTCTCACTACATCTGCTCACCGAAGCACTTTTATTATTTAAACGGGACTCGACAGTTGCATTTCGAGGAGCTTTAAAGGCGAGCGCCTCTGCGCGCTTCGTTGCCTTGAAGCGTTGTTGCAATTTCGAATTTGTGAAGCAACATTTACCGCCACTTGAATTTGTCGCGTTCGTACAAACAATTTCCCATTTCAACAGCCGTCCCGCCCACTCCGCCCGCTCGTCCATGCGGCTTCCTCGAAGTGACAGCAGCAGTGCTATCTTGGTCGCGCGAGCCCAGGCCGAGCGCCGCACGCAAATCAACCTCAAGACGAAATAAATTAGCACCAAGTTGGCGGACAAACAACAACAACAAATAACAACATCTGCACGGCATAGATAATGTAGCAGCAGACAAATGAGGAAAACAATGAAATGGAATAAACGCAAAATATAGTAATACGGAACACAACGCTTGATTCGAAAGAAAACAACGACAAAGTAATGGCAATGACAAGCTGAGCAACAGCTAAAATGTGGCCGAAGTAGTTCTCGCTGGAAGCACCGCCTTGGCCGACGCCCCGTGCCCCACCAGCCCCTTCTTTGCATTTTGCTTGCGCACCACAATTTGCTATTTGCGCTCTATTTCTTATTCAAATTCTTATATGGTATATACATATTTTAAAGTAATCCGCGGCAATGCAATGTCCTCGTTCATCGCGATGATGTCGCGCGCCCTCTCGTCGCTTTTTAGTGCCACAAGCCTGGCGGCGCTGTTGGCGATGCACACTCACACAGCCGAGCAGAATTTACAACTTCTAAGGTTGATGTGACAGATATGCAGTTATAAATTAGTTGACAACCGAGCTAGCAAGGCACGCAAGTGAAGGGCGGCAGGTTGGCATGGGAACGACGTGAGAATACCGCTCGGTCACCAGGTGATGATGGAGTTGTGATGTTGTCTCCAACCTCTTTTTTGCTTTTGTTTTGTAAATACTCCAAAGGATATTAGCGATTCTAAAATGTTAAGAAATTTAATGTGACAGCTGAGGTGAGCTAACAGAACTTTGCTCTTTTGCTTGCCTCGAAGGGGTTTATTATGTTGAAATATGAAAACATGAAAGGATAGGATCTGCCACTTTCATGTGACACAGTTGAAACTAGCAGAAATTGTTTGAGAATAATTTAATGAGATTGCAATACACTCTTAGCATTGGAAAGTTTCCATGGCACCTCTTTAAGTACCGTTACTTATGCTTAATTGCATTTAGTAATGGCGTTCTGCCAGTATTCATTAAGAATGAAATAATTGCGTCTAAAAGTTTAATGTTTAACCCACTTTGTTCGATTTTTTCGAATATAAGGTCTCCTTAGTTTAAAGAATTTGTTATTCTCCGGACCTTTCGGTTGGCTTTATACTGTTATAATCGGTCGACATTTTAGGGAAAATGAGAATTTAAGTCTTCTTGAACGTTATACTGTTTTATGCGAAACTTTAAGGAAGTGGATGCAACATGACGGATCATTAATGAAGTTGGGTTCCCAGCAGCCTATGAAGCTTCAGTGAAACTAGCATAATGATTTTCGTCTTTCTAGTTGATTTAATAACGAATATATTAGTTAGAGTGGCGGATCTTACTATAAGAAGGTTTGATGTTAAACATGAATGACGTAATTGGATCCCCTATCTTGTTTCCTATAAATCGTCCATTTTGTTGACTTTGTACTTTTCCCGTTCTTTGGTAGTATTGTTAATATAAGTGATATCTCTAGGTACTTCTTAGAACACTAATATGATGAATATAGTAATTTCTGTTCATAAATGAAACTAAGTGATTTACAGTATAAGTTAATCAGATGTATGTAATCCATCCACAATTTCATCTAATTACGATGTTTTCATAACCACTATATCATAATATTGCCACATAGCATTAACTGACAGCTTTTTAAATCACTTATTTTGATATTTTTATTCAGCTGTTTCTTTTGTTCTAAATTATTTGTCGAGGCCACTTTCAATAACAAAATATTGTTGTGTTTGAGTTAATAAAAAATCATTTGTTATATTTAAGAAATATGTTTCAAATTGAATATATGGAATGAATATTAAAATGTTTTGATTTTTTAATATTGATTTTATACACCCACCTTAATGTCGTCCCTCTCCTCACACTCAAATGATATTTACAAATAAACTTTTATGAGTATATTATTCTGGATGTAAAAGTGTGCTGCATAGTTATTTATTAGTACCACTCTTACGTTGGCCATAAATTCATAGCCAACTTATATGTAAATGTGCTTTACGTAGTAAAAGAAAATGGCTCAAAGCCATAATCTCAGGTGTATTGTGTTTATGATTGACTCAGATGGCTTAGTAACACACATGCGCGCACCGAAATATGCCCTGCAGTCAGCTGGACAATAACACAATAATCTGAACTTTTGGAACACTATTCGGCAGAAGTTGAAATACTGCGTTAATGATTTGCGATTCGGCAAAGAAGAGAAGACCATGCAATCGCTTTACGAGCCATTCACAATATCGAATGGAAAGCCTTGAACTCTTTGAAATATGAACAAACACATGATAGAAAATGATACGAAAAATTGTACGGTCATAAAGCAGCTGAATCGTAAAATGAAATGATAATAAACCTAATAAATGTAGATTAGGGAGAAAGAACTGCTCAAATTTCACTTTCGACACAAATTAATTAAACGTTTAGTAAGAACTGCTTAAAGAAACTGATAATTGTAGTTGACCGATTCCTATGGGTATATGTGCCTCTAAGTGCCTTTATAAGTGTTCGGTTGGACATGTTTCTTGGCATGAAGCACGTACGGCAAATATATGAAGAATATTTATGCTTCAATATATATGCTTCAAAATACATGATTATGAATATGCCAATACATACGCACACAAGTGAGTGCCACCAACATGCTTTAGTATGTCTTTGTAATCCTAGTTTGAGCTTACACACGTGCAAGTGTGCAAGTGAGCGGAAAATTCATGAGTAAAACTACAACGAAAACCAACAATAAATATTATTTTGTGAGAAATAAAATAAAATAACCCAAGCCATGCTAATGCTAGTGTTATTAATTTTTCTTTTCTTTTTTTTTTTGGAATATAAAATTGAGGGTTAGTGAAATGTCAGAACATAACCATTAAGAAATATTGACTGAAATTAGTGCAACAAAGCAAGAAAAGCGCCAATAATGCCGAACCATGTAAAACGAAACAACACTGAGTGGAGTATTGTGACAAAATGAGCAGAAATCGCAACCACAAAACTGCTGGCAGACGAGGCAAAAACTATTAACACTGCCCAGGACAGTAGATGTCGGTGGAAAAAGGCGCAACACAAAAGTGTGTTGAATATAAAGCTAACAAAGGCTAATAACAACATCACTAAGCTCAACAATAACAACAGTGCGGAAAAAATGGACTTCATAGTAACAGGCTGCTGGCAACTCTAATGACTATGAATGACAGAGCATGCCAGCGCGCATACAAATAGATCGACGTGCATCCTGAGCAATAAACTTGCCGAAAGAGCTGAGCTTCTTTCATTCATAGTTTTTGTTCGTGGCTGGTCTAAATAAGACTTTCAGAAGTCATTTGTTAGAAAATATGTTTCGTATTTATAATAAAGCATACCTCAGTGCGCTCCAGCAATATTGCATGCCACACGCCGCCATGATGATGGCAATAGAACAAATTCACCCAAACGGCCGATCTGCTGTAATGCCTAGTCATTTGAATATGTGTAACTCTACACTGTTCTACACAATAAAAATGCGAATAAATATTTTGCAGTTTTTTGGTGACAATTAGGAATGTATGAAAACTAAATGAAATAATGATGCGGGGCTCAGGCTCAGTGTTTACACCAACGAAATTAGCTCAAATTTAAATAGAATTACTAACGAAAATTCTGGGAGTACCCTAGAAATAATTTTTATACCCCATACTAAAATATGAGTGTGAGTACATCAACTTTGTAATTAATAATTATGACAATAAATAGAGGTACCATCAGTCTCTCTCTGCCAAGCGACTATCGTAAAAATTTTCAAAACACCGAGAGGTTGTCGTGCGCTCAAATTTGTCTTAACAAAATGCGGAAATAAGTTGGTATCGTTAAAGTTTTTCTGCTAAGGGCTTTACTATAGCGTTAATAATTTTACAGACCTATGTTGCATACTGTTACCTACATTTCTGAACCATTTGGCGTATCATTTCTTCACTCACACACACGTAGCCATCTTTGTCAGTAAGCAGGCTGCGAGTAATTTGCCTTCACCTGTGCTATGCGGCATATGAAAATTGCTGTGGCAATTCATGCACAATGCTACACGACATCCTTGCCAGCGCTCAGAGCTTGACTAACGCATAGATCAGCTTATTCATGCCATAGTTGACGGGCGACGGCTTCACTGTTGTGCAATAGTCGTTGATTGCCGTGCGGTGGGGGGCCCTGCGCTGCTACGCGCATAGTATGTGTAACTGCTTTCGGTTTTGTGCTTTGCAGTGAGGGCCATAAATTCACGCAGTCACCGTCACCATCAGCGTTATCGTCAACAATGCCCCCAAACCCACGAACGTTCGTCCACCTAACAACAAAGCGACTTTTCCACCTTCATCGCCTTACAGGCATTCGTCATCGTCATTGTAGGCGACGCGCTAAGAAGTGAAACATCAAGGTAAGACGAGGGGAAGCGAGCGGCTCAAACAATGGTCGGAAAAGAATTCGTCCTTTTCGCCATTCAACTATTATGCGTTACAGTACTCGGCTTGCCATTGTTATGTTTGACATTTTCGCTATTGTTTATTTTGCATACAATGGTAAAGCGGCCCTAAGAATGTGTGATAAGAGAGTAGAGAGTTGGATGGTTTAGTGTAGCGGGTTCGGTACGGCGAAATTGGCTGATTTTGATGGTGTTTCGGTGAGTTTCACGTTGTTACGGTGACTTACCGTTATGAATAGTGCATTAAATGTTCAAAAATACCTTAAGGTATTGAAACATTGCCAAAGTGTTCAAACTTAAAAAAAAAAATTGATCGGCCCCATTACATAATTTATATCATATCTTCCTATAATCAAGACCAAGCGTTTTACCTAATATCTCTAACTATAGTTTGCAGTTAAGGACCACCTTATTGTACACACGCACACACTTTTATATTCTTGGCCATATTTGTGCATATGTGCTCGCAGCAGATTTGTTCGCTGTTGTGTTATGCGATTATGCGTATGATTAGTCTAAGCTCATGCGTGACGACTTTCACACATACACACACATTGAATACATACAAGTGCACAAATATAAATTCATTCCACATTTGCACGAAATTCATATTAATAACATGATTAAAATATGGGATTTAGCAAAAACATTCACAGTCCCCCTAATAAATATAAATTAATAAATAGACTTAATGCAATAAGTGTGAGCACGAACGCGTTGCAATTAATATTAGTAAAAATTCGTTAAGTGTAAGCCGAAGCTTAGATATTATTTGGCATTACCTGTTATTTCAACACGCTTTAGATTTCCGGTCAAACTAAGAACTCTCTGTCAAACTCTCACATGCACGCGCCAGGTTCCAGCTTAACGATTATTTGTGCAGAATATCGTGTCACGGTGTTTGTTGCCAAACTCTTCCGAAAGGACTGGGCCGATTTTGATTAAATTTGTTGTGCTTATCGAGTAGGTCTGAGAATCGCCAAACATTTATTTTTCATACCCCTAAATAGGATGGTCCGGCCTAAATATTTTATAATATAAGATAAAATACCTAAAATACTAAATTTTCACTCTAATACGATCAACCACTGATTTTTAATCGCGTGTTCCATCCACAGATCCACAAGATGGCAATCGAATATAATAATTTTAGTATACTTCAATTTTGATGTATAATTCTATCAATCAAGTTATCCCCGCCAGGTGTCACTCGTTGTCATTTCTCAACCAGCAAACATGACAGAGTAGTGATGAAAACGAAGGTGGTGGTATAAAGTTGCCCTGCTTTTTTTATTTTATTTGTGTATCGATCGTAGCGGTGACTGTTCGTCTATCATATATTGTATCTTCTATGTTTCTATATTTTCAGTGCTCTGAAGTTAATTTTATTCTCATAGTGAACAAAAAGTTAACATTATTTCTTTGTGCATTTCGGCGAAACAGCGCTTGATCGTGCTAAAAATCCACCAAAAACTACGCTTACCAAATTTTTTGTGTTGCGTAATCGTGCGGATGCTTTCGGTGCCTTTGCATAAATACTGCTCTATTCAGAAGTACAGCGCTAATTTACATGGGCTCAATCGTAAAAATGCATCCCTGCAAGCAAGGTTCATAGTTGATGCATGTCCCGATGTCAAATCAAATAATTTGAGTCGTGTATATACAGTCAATCTAAGGCACACTAAGTGCTCTTATCTGTGATGGTTGTTGGTTAATGTCACCGGAGCATTGTTATTTCAAGATATACCTTAAGTATATTGACAACAGTATCCAACATATAAAGATGCATGCCTTGCACTAAGCTTGCTTGCTAGAAGATGACAATTAGTGAGACAGTATGCTTGCTGAAGCAGCATTAAACTGCACAAGAACACAAATTCGTTTACTATTTGCTATAGTACCGACGACATGTTTCCAGGCCCAAACAAATGTTGTGAGATAATCACAAAAATTCGATGACTGTTAATCTAAAGAAATCATTCTGTGACGCAATGTACAATGAAGCATTGATTGCCTATTGCGAATCACCGGTAATCACTCAACAAAAAAGAATTTTTACATAGTTTGGCTGAGTAAATAGATCTATTGTAGCGCCTTCCTATTTAGAAGTACAATACCTATATTTCTAAAAAGCCGGCAGTGATACCGTGGAATTGTACATAGTGAAATTTGAAAACGATGAAAAGCGCAAACTGGAATTAAAGCGTCTAAAGGTTCGTAAGAAAATCTCTTGTGACGAAATTAAGCACCAATTGAACCTTAATGTATCAACGAGATAAAATAAAATTAATTAATTAATAAATACAATTTTGACTGCAGAAAATAATTCTTTGGTGTTCTCTAAATTTTGCCACGCCCTTTTTATATTTGCGAAAACTATAAACTTTTATTCATTTTAGTAGTATAAAAAAGTTCATATAGCAAATAAATATATCTCATATAAAAGAACTACCCAATTGAGTCGAAGACTGTCTTAATTTGCATTAAACTGCTGATATTCATCTATTTCTTGCAACACTTTATTGTGATTTGTGGTAGCGTAAATTACAAAACGTAAATAATACCAAATAAATAACAATATACTCATTCAAGTTAAGGCAGTGACTGCAAACAACAGGAAAATGCCGAGCATATTCATCATCAATAATAATTAAAAGTCAACATCGAAAACGCCTTGTAATCTCTCAAACTCATTCTCTCTCTCACCCTTTCTCTATCGCCCTATGTCAACTGTCTAGTAGATGTGAATGTAAAGCATGAGTGCGCGCGGCGTAGGGTATTCCTTGACAGCAGGCACTGAGTTAAAGAACACAAGCGCTCACAGAATCGTAGATCGGCCGGTCGGACGGTGTCTGTCGCGCTTTACACGTGAAATTGTGTAGGCATGGAGACACTTACGCCAAGACGATTATTAGTTATGACAGAGGTTGCGCTGCCAACGCCAACTGCAGATTATTTGATTCAAGGTGAATTATGTAGCGTTTGAGTGATTTGTGCCTCCCTGCAGCGCTGCCGTGTATTGCTGTCGCTCGTACGCCTGTCGTCTGACGATGCTAGCAGCTATTGTTTGGTCGTTTCAAGTGGACGGCATCCCACCATCGAAATGCTTCAATTTTATTGTAGTGACGAAGTGTTTTATTAATTTCGCTTTTTGCTTTTGTTTCGAGCGCAGCAATCAAGCTTGACTCCACATCGCTTTTGTAGTAATTCCACTCGTTTCAAGTGCGCATAATTTCATACCTAAGAAATTTAATTATACAAACTTGGCAAAATCAACTGATGCTTAAAAATATGTGTACCTCTCCTCTTTGCACTCTCCGCCATTAAGATCATGTTTTTGCAATTGTACCCTAAGTCCCTATTGTTTCATTTCGTTAGCATTTCGTTTGAAGGATTATTTTGACGTTTATTGTGTTTTTGTAGGCAATTCATTATGCTACTGATGCTTTGGAGTACTTTGCTTTTCATTTTAATTGGATTAATCACTACAAAATGGGAAAGCTACCTTGGTAAATCCAAACAAATGAATTAGTGAATTTGTATTTTTTATTGATACGGACACGAGTCTTTATAACTGTAACAGGCACCTGCCCACACCGATACTCCGCGTCTACGTAAAGATTTAATTTGATTAAGCAAATATTAATAAGACATCGCAGTCGAAGTGGTAGTAGAATCTTTGAAGGCTTGAAGCCTTTAAAATATTTGATACTTTTAATGCTCTTAGCGATTTCACTTCAAAAAGTCGAGCATAGGAACAATAATGGCATAAAACGGTTGCAATTTACGATCCTTAGCTGTACCAATTACTATGACAAATTTCTGAATATTCGAAAATATGTTTTTATACCACCTGGGAAACTTCATACAGCTTTTCACCGAAAGCAAATCTTGCAGATTTTGATTATTTAAATGACATTATTCATATTGATCTATTTATGTACGTGCACACATATGTATATACATATGTACGTAAGTAACTGTGCATTTAATCGCCCGCAACGGTACTTGTCGGCGGAAGATTTGAGCGCTAATGCGGAAATATAAACAAACTTCGGAAGCACTGGAAGAAACCAATGACAAATCAAAGGCGCGAGAAGCTAACTCGGCTGCTGTCGTCTGATGGCGCCTTGCAAATGAAAATGTTCTATTCATTGGCAGCGCTTTCTTTAGAATTCCTTTCGCAACACGAATATTGGTGAGTGTAAACAACTATTCTTGAGCAAAGTTGAAAGAAATAATAATCTCACCGCTACAAACTTATGTGCACGGTTGCTTAGGGATGCGTGTGTGTGATGCTCTGGCACAGGTGTAGCCAGTGTTTAAGACACCGCTTTTAAGCTGCCTGCAGCAGTTGCAGGTTGCTGCAAAAACATTAGGGAAATTGAAATACTGTGAAGACGCGTAGATCAACGCACCAAAGCTGCCGCACAAAAGCCAATGCATGGACTCACACACGCTCACAAATATTTGCCTATATAGGGACGCCTAAGCATTAGGGTGTTACTCACGTGGTTGCAGATTGAAAAGTTGAAGTAAAAACCTAAAAAATAACAACAAAATTGGCAACTCTTGTACTGAGCACCAGCAAGTAAATATCTGCTATAATATACAAGTATGTATATATTTTCCAAGCTCTATATCCTATCAATATTATATAAAACTTTTTTACACTTCGGCCTGTAACCACGGTGATATGTTCTTGTGATAGTAAAACCAAAATAAATTCTCAAAATATTAGTTACACAGTAACGAAAATATTGTCCACTCTTCTGTTACTCTTCAGCCGCTTGGGCAGACGCCTCTCAAATGTGCAGCGACATTTCCATAAACTCCAGCGCGCCATTCAGTGCATATTGAACGTCGTTGGCATGCCCCAATAAAGGATAATAATAACAGCAATAATATGCTTTGCGCTTACACACAATGCATTGTGATTTTTTTCCAATGAAAACAGTTGCAATACAACGCAAACAGCGCAACAAAGTCTATCGGCAGCTGCACAGTAGCTGTTGTGGCAACACCAGCGTCGCTCACACTAGCACACCTTCCTCTCACCGCTAACTACAGTGGCGCTCGTAAATGTGATCAAGTTTATTGTTCCGCACTTTAATGGCTTCCGGTTATCAATATTGAACAAAAAATGTAATAATAAAAGCAACGTAGAAATATCGTGCCACATGAAAATGCTCATATATGCAATGTGGGATGTATGTGGCTGTGTACGTAACCACACCTCATGACAGTATTGTGCAGTTTCTATCGGTGCTTTTACATGCACAGTTATACCCAAATGCATAGCTGACTCGAACATCAGTGTGTGGCAGGTACACACACATGCAGCAACACCGTCGCATACCTGCGCACCCCACGCGGCTTTCCGCTTTCCTCGATGCGGCCAAAACAATACAATTGTAAAGAAATTAGTTCTGCTTCGGCATTGTGTATCGTCGCTCGTACGACAGCTTGCGAGCTTTAGCATGCACAGGAAAAAATTAAATGTGACATGAACAAGCTGCTTATAGAAACCCATCCTGCATGCGGCGCAGCTTGGTAATTGTCATACGAGTATGTACGTATATATAGTGATAAGAAAACATTATTCTATAAAACTAATAAACCATATATCAGATTTAATATGGATAAGTTAAAATATTGGCCTTTGGATGGGTGCAAGGTGATTCTATAGCCTTCGCTCAAACCGATCAGAAAGTTTAGCCGAGGTTAGTGGTTAACAGTCCCTTAACATTGTTCAAATTTGGCCACGGCCATGCCTAGATCGTACACAACTGTAGCGTTTACTTCGGTTGCACCTATAATACCCTTCACAAATACAAAGGTTCCTAATAAGAAATTGATTCCGATCTAATTTCATGAAGATAACTCGTCAAATAAAAGAGTTTTCCATGCAAGCACTTTACTCCGATCGTTCAGTTTGCATGGCAGCAATACGCTATAGTGACCCGATCTAAACAATTTCGTCGAATAATATATTTCTGCCTTAGGAAATAACTCATGCCAAATTCCGTGAAGATATTATATCAAATAAAAAGTTTCTTGATTCCGATCATTCAGTTGGTATGGCAGCTATATGCTATAGTAATCCGATATCGGCCGCTCGGACAAATGAGCAGTTTCTTAGTGAGAAAAGGACGATAGCTTAAAAACTGAGGGAGTAGTTTGTATATATACAGACAGACGGACAGACAGACGGACATGGCCAAATCTACTCAGCTCATTATGCTGATCAATTATGCATATATTTTATAGGGTCTCCGACTTTTCCTTCTGGGTGTTACAAACTTCGTGGCAAACTTAATATACCCTGATCAGGGTATAAAAAATTCCTCCTCATTGTGGACCATACCTTGCTTATCGGTCCATGGTAGCTTATCAAAATGCAAGGCTTTTGTTTTTGCATATTTGTCCTTCGCATTAAAGTCGTTGAAACCAGTATATATCTTTATGAATTTCCTTGCTAACGGGCTTTGATTCCCAGCGCAACATTTCGGCCGCGGTTGACGTATTTTCAATTCTGTTTTTTTTAATCCCTTTATCAAAGTATACTAAGTACTTTGTGTAGCCTACGGAATTTTGAAATATTCTCGAAGCTTGCTTGGTGTTAACAAATTAGCGAGCCATTTGTCCTATAAGTTGTTATACCTATGCACTCGCAAGACATAAACTCGTGTTTAATAATCGGAAATTAATTTTGAAATTTTGTGGATTCCCTTGATGCTAACTCCAGGAGGACTTCCGAAAATAGGCGTCTTTTGGTGAGGAATATTTTTCTGTTTAAAATTATTGCAAAAACTTAGAGAATGTCAGTTTAACAGAAGCGGGTACAGGTAATGAAAAAAGGAGTAGTAATTTGTTTTTTTTTTTTACAAAATAGCGGCTTCCCAAAAAAGGTCATTTTATGTGAAAAAATTTCAACTTCAGAGTGGCTTGAAAAATATAAAGTATTGTCAACTCTTATTATTTCGATCATTAACTGACAAATATTTATATCGCAATAGATCGTGTGAAATATTCAAGTCGATCAATGGAGCCATTTCAGAGAAACTTTGCTCACCGACTTTGAAAACACCGTTTCGAGAAAACCGGGTTAAAGTTATTAGCGCTAAAAGTAGCCGATTACACTAAGCTAAAGAACTCATACAAATACGTCCATATCTTCAAAACTATTTTCCAGATCAAATTTTCCGAGAATAAAAACGGAGTTTTTGAAATTCACATGTGGAAATTTTCATTGTCGTGTTGACACTCTTTCCATGTTTACTACGTCATGGCAGTAAATTCGAGTAGAACGGTGAATGAATCAAAAGTAAGATGTTTTCCGCCTACTTCATTTGCTGTTGCCATTCGATAATTGCGGTTATGTGGCAATGATGACGCATTAATGCCACAACACAATACAGAAATGGAAATGGACTGGGCAAATCCTCCGTCTATGCACACATACACACAAACAATATATTCATATTATTTTTGCTTTGGCATTCATACCACTTATTACATTTCCGCTACAGAGTTCTTGAGCGCAAAGAGAACACTAGAAAGCTTGCCTCCCAGCAACCACACTTTCCAGTAACTCATATAATAGTTTGTATTGTGACCTGACCAATGTACTAACGGCGACATGCTGATTGTCATTATTAATTTGACAGCATCAAGCGAATCGCTTTTTAAGTGCCAGACCGAGGATGAGGTCGCAAGATATATGGTATATTATATATAGTGTATGTATGTGCGTGGTACTCAAACTCATGCAACTCATCTATCTATTATCACGGACGGCTTCGTCATTGTCACATGCCGAGACATCGTCATTGTTAGAGATCTAACATCGATGGCCAATAGCACACTAGCTCTGTGAGATTGAAGCAAGCCAAGAAAATGCTCACGGAGAGTCGAGCGCTTGCAGAGCAGTTAATCAGAAGCGTCGTGATTGATGATTATCACCATGGATGAGTGACGATACCTTTGCCATGTCCGTGTACGAGTATATTTTCTGACTGATTATTATTTTCTTCTGTTATTATCTTCCCTTCACAGCTATATTCTCTATTTTCGTAATTCCTTGTAAAGAAGTAGCCGTGTTATAGCTCATGTCATCGTTTTCATCTTTTGAATCTAGCATGAAATCGCTTGAAATTTGTTTTTTTTTCTGCATTGCGTGTTTACAATTACACTTTTTATTGCCAGATGTTCGAATTCAACCGACTGTGTATAAACGGAATGTACTTAAATTTACGTTAGGCTATTCTTAAATTAGAATTTTGCTGCAACATAACCGTACCAGGTCCAAACGGGCTCTTTCCCGTATCTCCTATTTAACACAAGAAACAACACCTGCCTTCATAGAAAATACGTGGAAGCGAAGCCACTTTTGAAATCCCACCTTAGCAGAGCTACATATGAATGAACGTAACTCCAGTTTTGAAGTGTTGACACACTTACCTCTCTATCACCTGCTTTACCGTCGTCAACGCGTTCTTCGCGCAGAGCTAATCACTTATGTATGGTTTATGTATGCTACCGTTATGTGGAATGGCGCTGCCAAAATGTTTTATTGATATCGCTGATATTTCAACAGCACAGTGGTTTTGCTAGTTCCAACTCAGCAAGAAATTCCGTTAATTGCTTGCAACGCCAAAGCGTACATACAACCCTGGCATGCAGCACGCCCACATATGTAGCAGCAATTGCGCACATGACTGCACAATTTGAACGACAATATGCACACGCACTCAAGTTTGCTTCGCTCTTTGTCCAGTACATGTGCATATACATAACGGTTCGTTGTGTGAGCCGCAAACTTTCTAATTGCTTTTTGGCATTTTCTGCATCAATTTCTGGTGATCAGCCCCCACTTATGAACTCACACCAACACACTCACACACGCGCTTGCAATCACATTGCATTGTATGTATTGTGTCATTCAAATGACAGACTTTCTTTATGCGCTTGCAAGTTGCTTTGAGTGAACACAAGTGGCATCATGTGATTTTTTCCCAAATTCATCGTCATCATATCGGCTTTAACCTGCAAGCCGAATCAGGCAGTTTGTTTTGTTTGTGTCCTCACAGCGCATTTTGTTGCTCTTCTTTCAAATGCACTCTCATTTTGATGAACAGTAATTGAAGAAAATTTGCACGAGCCAATAAATATGAATGTACTTCATAAGTTTGCCGGATATCGTGCATGGTCCATATGAAATATATGAAATAAAATAGCACTGTGTCTGACTTAAAAAGATCAAATTTTTTGACCATGAATAATTCTAGGAAAAACTAATATATGCTAAAAATAATACAATATAACTGTTGCCTCATTATCTGCCAGCCAACTCAATATTGAACTCAATTGAAGTATAAAAAATGATAAATAAACATCCGCTGGGCTACTCTCATTTGTACGTTTTGAGAAGACTAAAAAATATTGCACTTTTTCTGGTTAGAATGCAAGATTATGCGGTAAGAATAAAGGAACAAAAATGTTGAGAAAATAACACGCGAATTTCCCAGCCCGATTATAGGGAAGAATATATGTAACATTTTATATTAACAAATATTCATATGACATTAGGAATAGGAAAATACCACAATACATGTTGTAAAATTCCTGAAGTAATTACAAGGAATGGTTTCGAGTTGACATTGAAAAAAAATGTGGGTCCGTTCCGTTTACTTAGACCCGACTGTCGTTAGAACGGATACCACAATACATAGAGCTCCTTGTTTTACTCTAGTTAATTTTTAAAGTTTCTATCTTTCATAATCGACAACATTTGTCGGATTCGTTGGTGCGAAGATCTCTAGACAGTAGTAACATAAACTATGAAAAATATAATTACTTCGATATATTTTTTCTTTTAGTATGAGTATTTTTATATTGCTGGGCGGGGCTATACCAGCGATTATAATACTATTATATTTTTTGTTATTTTATTTAGAATAGTTTAAACACACTCATGTACACTCATTGCCTCTCGCATATTAGAAATAATAGTTATGTACACAACGATTAACAATTACGCGTCTAAATCTGCATTGCACACTTTTGACTCAGATTTTCACATCTTCGTTGCTTTACTTTGTTAAAAAATTAGGACATTTGCTCTTAGCACTTGGTTACAAAAGCCATCTCGCTTTCCTCTCTTATACATGAAATGCTTCGTTGGTTCATTACAGTTCTCGACAGTATTCCTCATCCACATACCAACGGTACTCACTCGAAACGAACACATCTAGGTCAGTTATTTGCTTACCTTACTCGTTTGCCGATTTGAATTAAGGTCGTAATATCCCACTATGCTCTTTGCCTTTGCTGAATGGAAAGCGAAGTCGTGTTATTGCTCAACTTTGCTCTCACAAGGCGTATAAGAGTACCTCAGGCATAGAGGGTAGTTTACTCTTTGAATTTTGAAAATTAAAGAAGGGATATTATTTCAACTGTTTATTTCTAACTTTGGGATATTTTCGCGGTTGTAAAGAGGTGCGTGTTCACAACTCACTGAGTTCAAAACTCGAAAGAAAGCGATGTACTTTTTTACTATGAAGTTTTTTTCTTCTTAATATTGTTCCTATGTGTGTATATATATATGACTTTCCACACTTGTTACGTTGGGCTATCAGTTGGTGAGGGTCAAATGAAAGCTTGTTGTGATCGTTTCGAAGATTGCTCTTCAAAGTCCACTCACACTCGAATCCTTGCAAGGCAGAATTAAGTAGTTTATAAAACAAACTTAAATATCTCCTGGGTGTATTTTTATTCCCTATTTAAAAGTTTTTTTCAACAAATCGGAAAATGAGAAATCGAACTTGGTCCTTTCTTATTTATTCATATGCTTTAAGCTTATTAAGGTCCTCGTCTGCTGACCACTTAAATCTTGAACAATTTATTAATTCATTTTTCTCCCGCTGGATATCAGAGAAGCGTTGCAACCGGCATTTCTTTCAAGACATTCGCTTATTTTCGTCCTTCTTCTGATGAAAAATAAATAATAATAAATCCTTAATCCAAATATTCTTATGACCTCATTCAATTTTCTTAAAACTACAATCGTCAATCGCTAGCAAGGGCTCGTGTAATCTACTTACAGCAAAAGCACGAATATCTGATGATATGAAAACTTATAAAATACACAAAAGTAGAGTGATATGCGAAAGTGAAATGTCGAAGTGATGATTGGTGCAGATATTGTAATTTTATATGCAATCGTACTTCCATTATTCATTGAGCACGTTGTGTGGTGTGTGTGTATGCGCTGCAGCGACTGAAGGTGAACTTCACTGCAGGTGTTGGCTCGCACTCAACCACAGTCCACCGCAAAGTGCAATCGGATAATTCTGTAGCCGTCATTGTGTGTAGTGGGCATGGGCGCTGACATCGAATTTCTTGCTGCAACCCGCCACCGACACCGTCGCCATCTCTTCCTCTTTACTCCAGGTCAACTCGCAAACTCCGCTGGAAATTCATTACCGACATAACGGTAAGCAGTTCTGTGTGCTGAAGCAACAAAAATGTTTAATTTTTTACCGTTTCATGTACTTATGCGCATTTGTATGTACGACTGTACACACACAGTCATTGCATGACGGTCAGAATGGCAGCTCGACCTTTCTCCCAACACCGGATGTGGGGGTGAAACGTATTTAAGTGAGAATGAATATACCTCCACACTCCCTCTATATAGGAACAGATTGTCAAATTGAAGGCCAGTCAGTGCACCAACTAACGGCGTAAGGAACTGTCCAAAGGTTTGAATGTCTGCCAGTTTGATTGACCGATGGATTGACCAATTGGGTGGTGGTCAATGATGGCCCTTGAATATGCACAGTACACCAAGAAGCGACATTCTCGTGAACAATATCACCTAACCAGACGAGCAATGCACCCATTGCAAACAGAAACAACATCAAAAGTATCAAATGCAAAAAAAATATGTAAATGACTTTGACAAAGACGAATATGAGAGAGGAAGCCATAAGAGCATGCAACAATTGCAATAAAACGGGCTATCAGCGCTTGTTGATTGCAACAGCTACAAATAGAGAAATGCTCGGAGGTACTTGTCGAAATTTCTCGAACATACAGAACAACTTACCAGACAGCAGGAACGTAGAGAGGTTCAAACAGCAAGAACAGCAGCAATTGAGCCAAGAGAATACATTGTGCGATTACAGTAAAAATTGACGTCAAATATGAATGCAACATTGCTCTATGTTGCATACACAATAATCACATGCGCTGCTCAACCGTAGAACGCAGTATGTGTTTCCTCATTTTTGTCCGTATGTATGCGTAGGTAACGAAGGCTTCTGTGCCATACTCATCCGCTGCAACATCAAAACGTCCAAAATGAATTTTATAAATTTTCTAGGAATTCCTCCTTCAATTTTGATAAATCCTGCAATAGAAGTCATATGAGTGCCACATGTAGGACTTCAAAATGATAGCCAACACAACTGATCGTACACTGATTATAGATAAAGGACACTTGTCAATGGCTTTTCTTTTCTTTTCGAAGTGACAAAGTGGAATTTTGTTGCACTTCCTTTGCTCAGAATACTTTTGAAAATTAAATGAAAATGTGATTGAAGCCATATTGGATTTTTTTTTATTTTAACTGCCAAAAAAGCATTGAAGTCATTTTAGCTTAAATTTTGTTTCATGACACTAACAAAACTGCTTAACGAGGATAAACAAAATTTCTCAAAGTTTTGAATATAGCCTGCCTACACTTCCGTATATTTCCGCCCGACGGCGAAGTCAAGGATCACAGAATATTGAGATATATCGTGTATGAACTCTACTATATACCAACTGTTGGACCAGCTAAACACGTAGAGAGTGCTGCCAGTCCCTGCCAACTTTTGCTGAGAATTCATTCGCCTCGACATTTTCAATATTTTTGGCATTGAAAATAGCACAATTTAAAGATCTCAAAAAACTATATTATATAAAGTTTGGCCGGGAATCGAAATAAACAATTTCAGCCCTTAAAAATTCATCGTGTCCCGCTCCTTTCTTCTCCCACAGATTGCTCGTATTTTATTTTTGCTTTAATATTTGCTATATTATTTTTCGTGAGCCGTAGGCCGTGACATCCCTTTTTTTTTAGATATTATATTTGTATCCTATATTTAAATTCGTTGTTCAACTGGGGGGAACAACTTAAATTTTTCAAGCATTTGGATGTTAATTAAATTATGCTGACATGCTGCTGCATAGGTTTTTCTTTCTTTCACTTTCAAAGTAAACCGTCAGAAAGAGCCGAAGAACAAAGCGGTTCAATTACATTTGAGCAGATTAAGTATTATGCGCTTAGGCATTTTTAAGTACTTTTTACTGCATTACTGCTCACCGCCTGAATGCTTACCTCACAAAGCTGCTGACAAGCACTTCAAAGCGAAGCGCCTGCTTGTGCCTCGTCTTTCGTTTCTAGTTATTAATGCCATCTTTAAGCTACTTTTTGCTTATTATTTTGTTTGCTGATCGTTATTGTTCACGAATGATTTCACAGCAGTTGCTGCGTGAATGGAAACGGAAAAAAGAAACAGGAAAACGAAAATCATTGCATATGCCAAGGCGCAAGGTTCAAGTAGATTTTCATGGCACTCACATGTAAATAAATGGATTCTCCACTCATTCCTCCGCAATACCTTTTCGTTTTTCGTTTTTTGCTTCCATATGCTTTTGTTTTTGAATACATCCCGACTTGCTCTTTGCTGTTGGCAAACAAGCAAACGATTTTGAGAATTTGCGATTTTTACATACGAAACGCATGCGAGCTCACCTCCGTCTGCTCAGCCGGCATATCGTGGCGCGGCGTGGCGTTTATGTGATTGTATTTGTTGCCTGATATGCGATGCTGCTCACTGCAATGGCTACGTTATCCGGAGGTTAAGTGGGGCAAGTGAAGCAGCAATTTTGTAAATCGCCATTTACGCACACGCTCGTTCGCAGACTTTTGCCATCTAGAAAGGAAGTGACTAAATTTTCTTGGTGGATCTGAAGTCATACCTACGAAAAATCAACCATGAGTAAAACGTTTCTGCCGTTTGAAGTGGGGCTCAGCCATTTCAGAAATCAACTTGATTTGCGCCGCTTGAGTGCACAATAATTGACTTTCATTTTGAAACAAAAACCGAACTGGTGGGATGAGGCATTCCTTTCACCAAGGTTGTATTTGGCATACATCGTTTATCCTTTTCTGTAATAGCTTCTCTGCTCTAGCTTGGTCTTAGGTCAACCGCCATTTTCTTACTGGTGCATATATTTCAGTTATAAAAAGATTATTTGACTTCGATGTCGCAGCATAAGAAATAGTTAAAAATTAAAATAGTAGTGATCGGTTAAACTATTTCTCTGGCAAATTAAGCATATAAAGATGTATTTATAGTTCAAGGTTGTAAACTCTTTCAGCTTTTGATGCGTTGGGGGGGTCATTGAAGACAGATGGTGAAGATTTCGATGGCATTATTTGCTTTGGCTTTTGACCTTTGTTTCACCTGTTTCTTAAATATCTCAATCGTTTCTGGGCGCACATTCTTATTTTCTATCCAAATCTGCTCTTCAACTTCATTTTTAAACTTTGTTAAAAATATGTGTACTAATTTTAGTCCGTTTTTTTCGTTCATGTTTTTAAGGAGTTTTGTGTGTACACGAAGCCATTTCATCCACATTTAATCTTTTTTTTAGACAGCATGGAAAGGTTTTAACGAAAACTCGATTTTTCACAACGAAACCAAAATAAGCACCGACATCGAGGAAGATTGATGAACACTGGAAAAATAAGTTCTAGAAGAAGACGTCTCCAAATGAAATATTTTGAGAAGTAATATAAGCAATAAAAGCAAAAAATAACCATAAACTACAACTAGTAAGTGAAACGGAGCTGCTAAAGGTAAACATATTGGTGTTGTTTAAGTTGCATTCAACGAAAGTAGCATATATTGAAGGTGTACTGTTGTATACAGTACAACTTCTAGTATAATGTTAAATTGAAGAACACCTAAAAATTTACCCTTAATTAATAAAGTTTTTGAATTGAATCTACAGACGACAAGTACTGTATACTCTCTAAAGAACATTCTTATATTGTGGCTTGCATTTTTTGAAGTTTTTTCAGTAGAAATGTCAGGTCATTGCTAAATGAATATATTTCGAAGATATTTTCTACTTTAGGTTCAAACACTTATAAAGGAGCAGACTTTAAGCCAGGAAAAATGTCGAGATCTAAATTAACGAATTACCCATCTAATATTTTACGCACTCGCCTCTCCCCACACGGACACCCAAACCTGAGAAATAATGTAAATTCTTTCTAAGCACTATTACATATAATTTTATGGATGGTTTTCGCAAATTCCTCTTTAAACTATTTTAACTTTTTTTTTGCTAAAAATTCCCAACTCTTGCATTTGCAAGCACCGCTCGACCGATTTATACGCAGAGATCTAAAATAATCAAATTTTTACTATCATTCAGCAAATAGCTGATACTTGTGGTTTAGTGTTGTTGAAAATTTTTATGGCCATATTTTCAATTGAGTATTTCCTTTTGCTATTTTATTGACATGTCATGAAAGCAACCGCATTTTTGTATCAAGCGGTGATTTTTACAAGCGTTTGCTTTTGGTTCTTGATTTTTGTTTAACAAATTGCTTTCGGACCGCAAAGCGCAGTACAAGCCCGGCGCTCCATCGGCTATTGGTCAAGCCGTTTAGCACACAACGGAGGCACTGCTGCCCACCAACACTGCCGCCGCCACCTACAGACGCAAATACATATATTCACACACACACACACAGTCACGCGTTTGAATATGCTGGCTGGCATATATATATTTAATACACCGCAACCTTCGCAGCCTGTCGCAATTGTTCATTCTGCGGTTGACTGTGGCTTGTGAAGCGAAGGAATAATAATAAGAACAACAATAACTTCTAGTAATTCAAAAAAGGTGGCAACAACTGATTCTCGCAATGTGTTGCCAAAGAATAAATATTTGACCGCATGGGGAGCTATAAATATCAGCGATAGCGGAATGCAATTACGTAACAACAATGAAAGCGATGGCGATGACGATGGCAATGCTGGGATTTGCTTGCCAACAGCAACTCAAAAAGGCCAATGAATGTGCGCTGGTGTGAGTGCTGCAACACAATTGAGTCTGCCGGTGGTGTCGCAGCGAGTTGACATTGGCTTGGACTTCGTGAAGGTGAAACTACCAAGCTGAGTAGCTCTAAGCTGAGCGTATGTGCGTGTGAGCACAATACTATCTGTGTGTGGGGTCAGGGGTGTGTGCAGTGCTCGCAAACATTCCTTGGCAGCTTCATACACAAAATGCGTTTACTTTCCAGCGCAATTTTTTTTTTGCAGCCAGCACAGATGAAAATAGAAACTGTTCGAATGCCAAGCTATGGAAGTTAGAAATCTTTGCATTGCGCAGTTTATGCTTATAACGCACAAAGTTCAATGGCAAACATCATAAAGTATTATAAATGACACAATGGAATCAACAAACAATGCGGGAAGGGAGTTCCCAACACTGCTCCCGCATTGGCTTGGCAGCGCGACGCGGCTGCTCATCGCATTCGCAGATAAGCGTTGTAATAATGAATCCAAGTAAATAACTGAGCTTCGTAACGGCATTGGTGGGGGTGTGGGGAGTAGCACCATTTCGTCTCTTCGCTTTTGTCGTTTTGTTCTCCATTCTGTTTTATGGACTTCTAACTAACTGACTTGGTGCTAAGGAATTTGGCTACATTCATTTCATGAATTCAGCGCCAGCGCCAAGTGAACAATAAGTTGCGTTCACACACATGTCAGACGGACATTTTTGCGATGAAAACAATACCCAGGAACACCACTGTTCTTAATATTCACTTACTCTGTTGTTGCCAGACAAAAGCAAATGAGCGCATTGCTATTGAATTTTTGGGGCACTAATATTTTCATATTGCTACTCGCACTGGCTTACATATTTGGCCGGTAATACAAAGAAGGAGCCAAAACATTGGATATGTGAAACATTGGGTAAAACTGTTTAGGCTATTAGTAAATTGAATGTATATAATTTTTATTGGAAATTGAAAAATGAGTAAAAAGAATAAAAAGTTATAATATTTTTCTTAAAAAGAAAGTAAATGACCACCTTAATGTTTGTTCACAAGTTTGTTAGGCGAGTGTTTCCGCATATTTCCAAGCACTTCGCCTCAATTCCAAAAATTTTACTCATACGCCCTGTCGACAATATGATAATGAGCTTTTAGGCGCGCAGATTACGTTCGCCCATCCATCCATATTCATGCATATTTTCGTCAGTGCGGGACCCAATGCCGACTATTGCTGAGCGTTGCGAAGCAAATATGTGCACCCACATTCGTTTGTGCGAAAACCGTAATCATACAATAAAGTGCATAGACACTGTCGCTGCTGCTTCAAAGCGGTTGGTCGTTTCGGTCTATCAACACCACAATAACACACATTTATCACCCATTTAGCGTTGCTAAGTTGTCACCACGGCCGGTGCAAAGATATTTCTGTGCTTTTTTCGGCTTCGGAAAAGCTGTGCACAGGTAGACGAACTGTTAGACCCTCAACGGAATAACCTACAAATACATATAAAGTGTACATTCAAAACGATGAGAGATGTAAACACATGTACCCTTAAAATCGTGAGAAATTATATTTCAGATTCACTGCAGACATTCGTCGGTCGGTCAAACATGTTTCACATTTTTGGGATTTTTTTTTTTTTAGAAATGAAAGTATATACAAACCGATTTTGAATAACCGAAAATTTTTGAAGGCCTTAGGAAATAGTCCACGTTCTAATATCCTCCTGTTATATTCGGTATCCTCATGAAGAGAATTTAAAAAATAATTTTTATGTTTTCAAAATATTATGGGAGTACTCGTAGAACCATGGCCACACGCACAGTTGGACCCTGCCATCGTCGTCTTCTAATCAGTACCCCAACATTCTACATAGCTTTTTCCCGTTATGCCAACTACTTGACTAACAGCGTACAAACACACTATGCTATTTTTGACAACAGCAACAATTACCTCATCAATAGCAATATGGACTTCTCATGCCACACTTTTTGCTCCACAAATAAAATAACCGACTACATGGCAGGCATTGGCGATATGATGTTGTGGTTTCGGTGCAACATCGGTGCTACCAATCACTTAGCCATGCATTTGCACAGAGAATGCGGCATGTTGCATTACCCTGTGGTTGCCTTAACAACAACAACATGAACACTCCTATGTGCTGGCTGTCTATGTATGCTTGTGTGTAAGTTTGTGTGAGAGCAAAACACATTTTTTAAGTACTCGGTACTCGTACATTAGCCGGACCGTTATGTGGGAGCATGCCGGTGAGCCGATGCCCAGAAAGGGAGAGTGAAGAAGAGAAGGTGGCAACATTTGCATACATACTTGTATAGGCGCCTGGATATCATTACGACTCATCCGTTTACAAAAACAAGTGTACAGCACTGCAGCGGGGAAGCAAAAGAAATTGCCAAATAAATTTCGAGGCACACATGTTAATGTTGCTGCAAGTATAATTTTCTCTTTAGCCAGCTTTCACTTAGTTGTTTGATTTTGTTGTTGCATAACTGTTTACTGGTCTTGTTGCGACTACTATCGGCATTATTGGCGGCACTGCTACTACAACCAACATTATGGTTGCTGTATGCATTATTGTAAATTTGCCGTTGGTGTTGTTGTACACATTTCCACAAACAAGTGACACAGGCATATTGATCGGAGTGTGCAGCGCATATTCTCATCATGTTCGACGTTTCCTTTGTTTCGCTTTGTTTTGATTTTGCTACTTTTCTACACATGCTATTTAGTTGTTGTTGTTGTTGTCGTATTTATGCCATCAATAGGACACAGTGCGGTTTTTAGCATACATGGGAGAGCAAATAAAGGCAAATTAGAGCAGTGGCAACAACAACAAACAGAGCGTTCATGGCAGCTACAATGGCAACAGCGTTTACATCAGCAACAACAGTAACAATTGTAACGTCACATTTGATGGTGAACATTTTATCGACATTGCCAACATCAATGCCGCAACAATGAGTCCAACAGAAATCGCAATAATAATAGACACAACCATGACAAAACGACGATAAGGCCGATCGCATCGTCTATATGTATGACAACAACGTTCGCTATTAAGCTCACTCAAAGAAATACTTTACAAATACTCTACACAATCTCTATTTTCATCACAGTTGATCATTTTTGATAAGTTGGTGAACATTTTTTTCAATTAGATACCAGAAAGTGAATGTTTATCTCGAAACCTTGCTTCACCCGATACTCACCTGCTGCTATTTTTTAATATCAAACAGTATGCCGACACTACAGGGTTCTTTATGTATCAGATAATAGCAAGACACACAAATGACCGCTGTCGAATCTTCAAATTTGTACCAGAATGGTTAAACCAGGCTTATAAAAGTAAACTGCGGTTTTTTCCCATATTGGTGTTACCTACTAGGGTAGTTCTGGGAGGTTGGACTGTTGTTGGGTAATTAAAAACTCGAAAAGTATACAGAAAAATTTTCGAACTCTATTTGAAAGAGATAGTAAACCTTTCACAGGCAAACTTTTCTTTTAGTTTGTGTGGTCGAAATGGAATGGAAAACTTGCGAATAATAATTACATTTCTGTTAATGCTGATGGAAAGGAAAAAAAAAATTATTCTCAAAAATATTTGTGCGAAAGCTTATAGCACCAGCTACCAGCTTTTTTAAAACGAGGCAGTTTGACGATTTGACTTTTAGTGTACGAGTACTCTTATGTGCCCTGAAAATCAAATACTTCTCATGGAGAAATGTTCAATTCTTTAGAATATATATTAGATGTATAAAATTCATTCATCTCTAAAACCGTACGCTGAAATCCTCTTAGTGTACAAAATTGTTTCACATTGTTCGTATTCGCCATCAATTAAGTATATCATAATATCATTGTCATAGCAATTATTGACTTGCAACAATGCCACTTCGATCTATTAGCTTCGTTCATCTAAGCGAACAAAGACTGGAACTAGATCCGCACACAAAAGCAATAACAGCACAATGCGTTTTTGCATCAAGTGTTTATTTCCATTATATTATGATACCACCAGTTATTATTTGCCTTTTCATGCCTTGACTTTATCGTGTGCCTCCATGAGCGGGCTTTTCGTGGACTGGTGTTGATTTCGTCGTGTGTGTTTTAATTATCATTTTGCAATCTTTAGTAACTTGTATCTGTTGAGGCCAATTCGGTTTTTAAATTGGGCGAATTTGATTGACATTGTGGATGATCCGATTATTCTCCTCATATCATGTTAATATACTCTATATATATTATCTCAATTCAATCGTTTGTCTCAAAAGCATTACTTCAAATATAAAGCGACTATGTAACAAATTAGTTGACATTGTTAAGTATACCTTTGTATACACAAAATCGCATACATTTATTATTACAGATAGCATTTACATTGGTATTGTTGTTTTATACAATTTGCTCGGATAAAATTATTTTAATTTGCTTTGTCAGAGGCTGGGATACTAAAGGGGAAATTTTTGGTCTACAAGCTCTAAATTTATGTTATCCATGATAACAGAGATTTCAATATATTTCAAGTTATCTTTAAAGAAACTAAATAATATAATATAAATAAAAATAAAAAATTTTTTATTGAGATATTTTTAATTGAATAATTTGCCAAAAATTGCATCAAGCTTGATCTCCAAGAAAATCGTTGTTCTTCGAACACTTTGTGAAAACATATTCTTTTGATAGCATTATTTTTTGTTGTGAATAATTCAATATATATTATTAAAGGTTAGTTCTTCAACCTTACTTTAAATAGTTCTTCTTTGAACTATGTGTATACTGAGCCTTAGTCAATATATATAAATATGTCCCGCACAACTTACCGTCAGTTCGTTGATACGCTATTAATACTTTTTATAACATTTTACTAAATCAAAACTGTGTCCTTTTAATGGATTAATTATTCATAATAAGTTCTTTTGTAAAATAAATAAATACCTTTGACAATTGTAACTGAAATTTTTGTAGTGGACCGAATGAAACTAGTTTCCTAACCAAAGTATAAAAGCAATTTTAAGCATATGTGTATATAATAATTTTAAATTACAAAGAACTAATTTTTAGTTACTCATACCTTGAATACCCTCTCAGCCGTCGAAAAAATATCATACATTTAAAAATTGTATGAACTTTTAGAGATTTCACTAACCTTTTGTATACATTTTTCGTTTTTCGATTGTAGAAAATTAATTTTATGTGTTTATAAATTGCATTCACATTTATTCTCGATTTATTCATAACTTAAATACGAAATACTAAATTATATTGACTCTGTTGCACTGATCCTGCCATTTATCAACACTTAAGAGTACATATATTTATACACTAATGTACAATATAATAAAATTTATACAGATTATATACCTTATATATATACGAGTATATAGATGTGTGTATTAGAAGGCTTATTTGCTATTTAAAGTGTGTGTGGGTGTGTGTGTCCACACGCTTTATCTAACAGAATTTAGCTATTTGAGCATTTATTAGTACGTGACCGTTAGAATTAAGTTTCGCACTCGCTGTGCTGGCAAGCGGGTGTGTGTTGTTTGTGCATTTGGACCGAATGCAATTGGAGGGTGTGATTTTAATTAATAAATTAACATGCTGCTATCAAAGTATTAGCAATAAATATCGGAAAGCTGCATGTGGTGTGGCTAATGACAAATTAAATGCGATCGTTTATTGCTCTGCTTATTATTGCATATTTACATACAGACTCGCTTAAGCACATGAACACACAAACATGCGCTCATATGAATTAACGGTGTACTGCACACACCCAGACACATAAATGTAGTAAGAGTTGCGGGCTTGTGGCTTTCCACGTTGGCAGACTGAATGGGAGCGAAGCTTCTTTGTGCATTTATTTATCTCAGTGGCAACAATTTAAATGGAAATCTTTTGTGTAGAATTGTGGTGACGAAATCGTTGGTCGTTGCTGCTATTGTTGTGACTCAGTCTTAGAAGCCTGTGACTTTGTGTTGATTGCGAAACGACCGTGGGCCCGCTTGTTTGTCTATTCGTTTCTGTGCTTGTGTTTGTTAATTTCGCTGCATTTCTAAATGTTATACTCCAAGTATTTCGGCTGCGCTATCTCTCCCACCCACACATACATCTTACTCCTCCTCTTCTTCTTCTTATCCTTCGTTGCGAGTTCGTTGCTTTGCACTTAATCTCTTTTGGTCTTCACCCAGCACAGCCTCACCCTCCCGACGTCCGCTTTGGGCTCTTTAATAGCCCAATTTTTTCAGAGCCTTCAGATCTACATCACCATAGTAATCCTCGCTATAAAAATGTGGAAAGAAAACATTGAATAAACAAAGGGGAAAAGGTTTTATTCTTTATTATGTTGGCTTTTTTTTCTTTTTCTGTTTTTTCTTTAGTAGTTTTTTTTCATTTCTGACCATTTCTTTGT
Organism: Bactrocera oleae; assembly: GCF_042242935.1. Classification (NCBI taxonomy): domain Eukaryota; kingdom Metazoa; phylum Arthropoda; class Insecta; order Diptera; family Tephritidae; genus Bactrocera; species Bactrocera oleae. Next base: position 98,182,505 of record NC_091536.1, read on the forward strand.
TGATTCGCTTTAATTAGTTTAATTTAATTTTTATTCGCTGGCGTAGAATTTTTCATTTTTCTTGACTTTAATTGCAATTCCCGTTAGTGGTTTGAATCCGTTACTTAGCACTTTTTTGGTTTCATACGCATCTCATCCGCTTGCAGACTATCTTTGGTTTGTATATACACATTGTGTTTTAAAAATATTAAGAAAATTACAACAAACTACGCACAACCACGCGAAGTTACGAATACTAATGAACATTTATTAGTTACAAAGGAAATAAGGAAATGATATTCTTTTTGATTAGATTATTAAATAAATTTAAGAATAAAAGCTTTATTAAAAAGCTTTTGCTAAGTCATAATGCGTATTAAAGACAACACTTTCAGTGGCTTTTGAATATGTAAAGTTTTTGATACCACAATTTTTTATAAGAAAAATTGCTTAAAACGTATACAACTAGAAATGGCAGTATTATTTACACTCCCCCTAACCTTAAAAGGGTTCACTCTCGAAAGGAATCTTGAAAACGATCTCTCAAGATTCTCGTTAGACTTGATACTCGTTGAGTGAAGAGTGAAGCCTTTTTACAGATGCTGAAACTAATATAAATTGAACAGTAACACCACATAATTGCGTTTCTTACTAACCAACTGATACCCTAATGCTCGCCACAAATGTCAAAGTGACAAAGAAGAGCGAATGCTACACGGAGTTATAGTTGGTTGGCACACCGACCCCAGGTCATGCCGAACAAATTGCATGTGTAAGTGGCGGAAATAATAGACTGAGTTCACAGGCAACCACTTGCATTGCAGTATAGTCCAAGAAGAGCAACAACTAGCTGTTATTATTCATAATTGGATCAGTTAGGCTGGCATGCTCTCGGAATCGGAATTTTCGAAAAGTAAAATTGCCTTAAAAGTACGAAAACAGGAATAAAACTGAAAAATAGCAAAACAGGATAATTTGGGTTGAGCAAAACGATAGGCAAGAACGGCTAACTAATGCATTTTAAAAGAGCTAAGGACCTGAGTTAAGTAAAAAAAAGAAATATGAAAGCTAATATTATACAACTAAATACCGAAAGAATTATTTGAAAAATAGTAGGGCACATTGCAGTGTAGTGAAGGCAAGCCAATTTTCCGGGTACTTAAAATGTCTGAAATATTATTCGCATATTTTGCTGTTGCTTTATCCGCTATGAGTACACAACAATGTGGCGCATATGTTTGACTACATTTTCGTATGACAAGCGCAAGAGGAAGCAAAACAGTTGAAGCTCGATGATGCTTAAGCTCTGAGAAGAAGGGAAAGTATACATGTGAGGAGTAGCACGAAGTAGAAATAAGAAGTCGAAGCAAAAGCTTGAAAGTTATGTAAGACAAGAAAGTCACACCAATAGAGTATCTTACGGTAAAGTAAACTAAACCACAACTCAAAGTTTCTGTTGTTCGACTCTCTGACTAAGTGGCCCTACTGGATAGAAGACTGAAGTGACTGACGACTGAGACAAAATATAATTTAAATAAAATAATTAAAATATCTTGAGCTCATTTTTTCTGCAAATGCAATGAAAAAGGTTTACTAATTAATTTTCAATTAATTTTTAATTTAGAAGAAGAGGACATTTCACATAATAGTTGGTATTTAAAAAAAAATGAAAGTTCAAACGACTCTCTCATATTCCATTTTTTAATTCTAAACATATAAGCACAACAAAACCTTAAGGGAATGCTTTTCCTGCAGGGTGTGAGCAGGTTGGGACAGCAAAAATTGTCAAGCACAAAATATATTAAATAAAATTCAATTAAATTAAATTGAGCAAAGCGGGACCGTCTTGTTGCAAACGCAGTAAAAGAGAGCGCATGGCGAAAGACTTGACAATAGCAACAACAGTTGTTATAACAAAACTAACGGTAAACGAATGAAAGCAGATTTTCTCTGGAAATATGTGTAAGCAAGAACAACAACAAAACAAAAAGCTGCTTGTTGTGACTTTCACTCGCCAGTAGCTCCGCAGATTGACTATGAAGCGCTTCAAGGACATGAATTGCACGCGCACACACATATAAAGATACATGTGTGGCTGGGGCGCTTCTAGCCGTTAAAACCAACATGACAGCTGTATAAAGTCGGCACTGAAGATTTCAGCTGTCAGAGTGGACATAACGGAGCCTTGAAAACGTGCACATGAAATCCCTTTCAGGTCAAACTGGCTGTTGGCTCGCTTGTTGCTATTGTTGCTGCTGTTCGGTATGTTAGTGCTGATTTGTAGTCAGCTTTGTGGAATTAGCTAGATATTTTTCTCTGACTTTGACATTTCTTGTTTTCGCTTTTATTAAAACTGCGTGTATTTATGTACATATATCGGTGAATAACATGTTGACTTTAGGTGGAAGTACGTGTATATATACAAATACAATACACATTTATAGTATGTGAATCCAGTGCGTTTTCCAGAAAGCGTCTTTGTTCAATTTTGAAAGTATTGAAAAAAATATAACTTTATTTCAAACCTTTATTGATCTGCCTGAGAAATTCAAATGAATATATAATATTTGCATATTTTTGAGCTCCAAGTTTGTGTCATAAGCACTTGGTCTATGATTTTTCTTGCAATCATCATTGAAATCATTGAAAATGTGCGAAAGTGCTACGGCAAGTCTAATTTATGGAGAACGCAAGTATTTAAAAGGCCTTGAGCCTTCAGTGAGTTTCGGGGCAACACAACAATTCTCGCTCAGTTGAGTCATTCACCAACGAAGGCAGCGCAAAATTTAATCAAATTGTTCTCCAATACTGTCGATTTAAAAAAGTAGCATAGTCTATCGATATCTCATAAGAAGGGGAGAAGCCAGTTACACACAAAACGACATGGTTTTCTTTGCGAAATTAGTAGTCGAGCGGGTATTATAAAAAAGTTGGTTCAGTAAATAAAATTAGCATCGTTGAAAGAACTCAAGGCTGCCGATGACGAAGTCTGAACCAAAAAGTCTCGGCCAAAAGTCTAGCATTAACCATATATGGCGGTAAGCCTTCGCCCACTTGTGATTTGCAGCTAATTTCTCTTTGCATTGTTATTCCCAGCCAGTGCTAATAGGTTTTGTGCACTTTGCTAACACAATTAAAAATAATTAATGTCCAAAGTGGTTAGATAAATTTGGACTTTGCGGTAATCTCCGTGCATACAAGGTTTTGCACACATTCGCCATTTATATATTTACTGCGACGTTCGTTATATTTGTTTTGTGGAATCTTTTGTGTGACTGTTTTTAGCGCTGCCAAAAGTATAGAACACATTCTCCTTGTTCTCATGGCTAAATTATGTTAGTGCGAAAGAAATTGCGTACAATTACACTTTGTCTGCGTTTATTCACGCAGCGTTCTTCTTTGTACTTTGGCAGAGCAATTTTTTCGCTCCGTCTTAGTGCATGGGCACATATCCCCGCACCGCTCACCAACACATGTTTTGCCGTTTTTTTCCGGGCAAATCTGCTAATAATTATACGAACTGCACACAACAGCCAATGTTGCCACATTAGCCTCACGACTACTCCAACGACCAGTCAACTAAGCAACTGGCAGGCCACCAGCTCAACCATCGCCAGCCACCGACAACACCGACAACAGACCGACAATAAATGCATTGCAAATAGAAGAATGTGGTTACACTTTCTGCTTTCCTGTCGACAGCTGCCGCTCGCCCTTTCGCCCCTTCAGCCATTCATTTGCACTAGTTATTTGCATGCGAACACACAAAGCGAATTTAACTTTTAATTGTGACTAAACATAAACACTTTTTAACCTCATTCGCAATCCTTTGCAAATGCCATGCTCCTGCTCTGTCCATGTGCGTGTATGTATGTGTGCGTCTGTGTTGCTATTTGTGTTTATGTTGTTCGTGTGTCACTTTGCTTTGAGCTTTATGCTTAGCGCAATGCGTTTTTCGCCTTTGCTCACACACACACACACACGCACGCAACAACGGTTGTTTGTTGTTGGTCTTGTGTGTTGTTGATGCGATGCCGGTGCTTTTATTTGTGCAGTTGTTTACTACACTTTATAATACTTCGGTGCTGCGTCGCCTGTGGTTTTCATGCCTCATGACTTTTTATTGCGTCAACATTAACTTTCTATTAACTTAAGCATCAGGCAAAAGTGCAATCAGATTTCAGGCTGCACTCAGCCTTTAGCTTTTTACACATTACTTTCTCTTTTTGTCGAAAAACACACAAATGTTTATTTAAGTAAAGCAAAGTAATTGTGATTTTTCAGCTGTGGAAACTAACTCCAGGCTTGCATTTATTACTTTTCATCTAGCTTAGCATAGCGGTAAAACACAATACCACAGTGCATACATAAGGAGAGCAGATTTTGAAGGGGTATACCAGCTCTCTAAATATCAATGTAATGAAAAATGTTGTCCTTCTTCTTGCTGTTTTTTAAGCTGCGGCCGAGATCCATCTAATTGAGTTTATAAATGAGCAGAAATGATGATAAAGGTACGAAATACCGAGATTGTGCTACAAATTCGGAACAAAAATTCAAATATCCAAGAGAGAGAAAGAAACCGAATTCTGTAATTTTGGTCGGTATTAAAAACAAAAAATTAATTAATTAATGGGAGCACTTAAGTTCTACACATCGTGGGCTCAGAGTCAGTTTGTAAGAATGATAATATATAAGTATAATCCATACTTCTGTTATACATCATCAAAGAGAAAATATTTCATATTCTGTTAAAACATGTTTACATAGAGAGGATGAACACACATAGAGTTACAAATATACAAATATACACAAAATTAGTCATATTTTTAGAAAAATGGACGGGTTAGACACATTAATTTCAAGAGCATACATTCAAACATAAATACACAAATAGTTAGACAGTATTGACAGAGATGATCATGGCTTTGGTTTGAACAATTCTGACCAAATGTTAAACAACAACTACAAGTGGGAGAGAATATCAGATCTAAACTAACTCATGTATAGACAAGTGTTTATCTAGGGAATTTGAAATTATTGTTTAATTTTTTTTTTTTTTTTTTTTGTTTTTTGGGAAGAGAGATGAAGTGTTTGAGTGTCGCATTTATGTACATAAATGTTTAGGAATAGAAACGATTAACGGTTAATATTTGCCGGAGCTGAGAAATTATTTAAAACGATTGAGCTATTTATGGGAAGAAATCGTATCTTTACAGGGCTGTTTTAGGTATATACACAGTCATGCAATTTTTTTTTTTATTTACAGACTGAAAGAGAAATTTTAAACAAGCAATGGCGATTGAGCGTCTTCGCGGCTAAATATTTCATTACCTTTGTTCAATTACCATTCTAGATAAAAACAGAATAATGTATTTTATTTTATTTATTTTTTTTTTTTATTCTGGGTTTTTCATTATTTTTCTTTTTCTCTTTGTATAATAAAATTATAAACTTACAATCAATAATCACTTAAACGTACAAAATCTCTAAAATTAACGCGACAATTTCAGATTACACTCAACTTCTTATAAATGAAACTTTCGTTATTTTTCACCTTCAACGAATTAATTTCACCGTTCAAGTCACTATTCCTCCAAAATGAAGTGATATATATTTAAAAGCTCGGCATTTCTCTCTCAAAAAAGACGCTTCCCGATGTTTATCTTCTCTTTCGCTCTTTTGAATTTTTTGTAAATCATGAATATTATTTTGGGACTTTCCAAACAAAAATGGAGTTTCTATATAAATAAAGTTAATGTTTCAAGGCTTGTTCATGATTTCGGGGTGTAGATCGCCTCTGAAGTGGCAACATGCAACATCCCTCTTAAAGAGAAAGGTAACATATATGCCCTTAGGTGAGATAGAGGAAAAATTTGGTAGGAGGAAAAGTCGATATGTGGAAGTATTTAAGAAGTACAAGATGAATGTACGTCTCTTGTGTGTGTATGTGTAAGAAAGTGGGGACAAAGTCAGAGCTTCACGAAAATTGCGTGGGAGAGATTTTTTTTAGAGTTTTTTAGGAGGAAGCAGCGGCTGCTTTGGTTTTTTGTGCGTTCTTTGTGCGACCTTCGCTATTTAATCCAGCTAAGAGTTCACTTTTGCGGATGCTCTTCAAGTCCAAATCGCCGTAGTAGTCTTCGCTGTAATTGTATAATGTGGAGATGGTAGAAAAGGTAAAACGGGTTAGAGGATATCTCGCGAAACGAAAACTTAAAAAAATATGTTGTATGTAGGAAAGCTGAGCTGTGCAAAGTCTTATGAGTAGAGGAATGCAAGGAAACGAATTAGATGAGTGCAGTTTATGAAAAACTTAGGTTGGAGACCACTGAAAGCCTTCTTATAGTACGTTAGGCTGATTTGAAAAGCCAGCGGATATAGTGTGAAAGTTAGTATGTCAATTTAAAGAGATACCGTTAATACCGTTAGTAAATGTCAAACTACTAAAAATGATTAGCCTCATTACATGCAAACAAAGCCGAAATAGAGCATTAGCTTTATTACTCACCATCCGGGAACATCCTCTGGATCTTCGCAGTTGCCACTGCCATCAGAATCGCCAATTTTGAAAACTGTGCCAATGGGGCAACCGTATTCACGAGCAACACCCTCCAAACAGATGTAGTACTTGCGACAATCCTCAGGGTGAGCATGTCTCGAGAAGGAACCAGCGTTGGCAAGTTCTCCGGCAGCGGGGCAGCTGAAACCGTTGGCGACTTCTACAGCAATATACAAGAAATATTAAGTAGTACAAGAATCGAGAATTGTAGCTCAGTGAGTGTAGTTTACCTTCATTTTTGCATTCTGGCACTTGATCGGCCCACATGCACACTCGGGCATCACGATCGTAGGCAAGACCGGGAGAGCACTGGTATCTGGATGGTTCGCCGTTCCAACAGTTCCAGAAGACATCGCATTTGTTCTCATCGGGGAAGATACCGTACAGGCGGGAGCAGTGTGGTGTCGAAATTGGTGGTTCTATGGCAAATAGAGAAAATTAGTATTATATAATACAAGAGGTAAATTTAGTAAAAACGAAATCATATTTTCTGAAGGAATGCAATGTCGACTCACCCAATTGAGAGCGATCACCGCAATCCACATTGTGCAAGTAGTCGCAATTCTCCGTCAAGAATTTCGGATCTGAGGCATCGAAGGCGAGCCCATTGCCGCAGGTCTTCAACTCCGCAACATTGTTGTCGCATTTCCAGTATTTGTCACAAGAACTGTCATGTGGGTAGAAGCCGAAGTCATCGGGACACTTGAAGCTATCTTGAGCAACGGCTGCAAATAAGAAAGTAAAATGTAACAAATAATTAGCACCGATTGGCACAATCATGAGAGCAAATAGTAAACTAATACGTAACTAACTAATAGCAATAACAAAAACATATACAAAAGTAGTTTTCAAACAGGAAAAGCGGAGCAAAGCCACGAAGTAGAAGAAAAACTCTATCTCCCTCTCTCTCCCCAGCTCGTGTTGCAACAATAAATATATTTATCGAAGTTGGTGGTGAAGTGAGTATTTGTTGATGCACCCATTTTGCGAATTGTTGGTAATGCATTATGTGTGTGTATTGAATAAGTACAAAATGAGGCAACATTGTAATTTGTGGCACATGTACAGGTATCAGTTGGGCTGTCAGTTCCATACACGACTACCATATTCACATTGGTTTGTGTGTCGGCAGGGCATGGCTGATAGCGCTTTTCCATTGCTCGTGCAACCACACACACTCACACACAAATGCTTTCGGGAACAATCAATGTGTAATGCAATTTTAATGGCGTTGTTTTAAGATAAGCAACTAAAATGAAATTGCATGCCGGCGCGCATCTGCCGCCAGCAGCAACTGAACTTTGCAAATTCGCAAATTTCCGCTAGGTGATTGAATTGTTTGCCAATGTAGCTTTGTGGCACGACAATTGTGCAACGCGCTGCGATCGTAATGGAATTTCTGCGATAAAATTTAGGAGCATAACATTTTGTTGCGATATTTTTTCTAATTTTGTTTATTTAACAAATAAATTATGAGTAGCGATAATGCTTGATAATGGTAAGAAAGCTTTTCAAATTATAACAATTTTAAGAAATTATTTGAAAAAAAAGTTCTAACATATCCGCGTTATTTTTAAAGCATACGCTAAAACTACAGCATTAAATTGTACAACCCGAACTTCCACTAACACCGCGGCGTCCCTGAAACTCGGACAACACAAATATTTATCGTCGCGTCCGCTAGCATGTGTCATATTGCATGTGGCAAACGTGGCAAGTTGCGCCTTTATTTCCCATATATCAACATGCATGAATGTGCAGCGGCACTATCACGCTGATTTTCGTTACAATTAAATTGCTTTCACTGAAAATATTTAATTAAAATTCCGCCAAAAGCAAGAGCAAACACGACGCAAATAAATACAAAATGGAGAAAAAATAAAATAAATAAATAAATAAATTATAATGACAGCATCAAAGTGTGTTCAATATTAATAGTAGCGGAGTGTGGATCGGCGCCTGGTAAGCGAACGGGTGGGGGTACAAAAGTAGCAATAATAACAAGTGCTTGCAATATAGTCACTTTTGCAATTTAATAGCAACGCCTGTCCAATGCATGCAACGCGCTCCTGCCACAGTGTGCGCTGCGCGGCTGGTGTGTGTTTTAGTGGCAGTCTTTTGTGGCCGCTTGTCAGTTAGCCAACATAAACAAAAACCGCAAACCAACAATAACAAAAATTAAAACAACAAACCGAAAAAATACCCTACAGTGGGTGTGTAAATAAATAGTAACTGTAAATCAGAAAATACCACTGCAACCGCTGGTGGTCGGTTTGTTCAATTGACGGTCTAACGGTTTGATAGCCAACCGTGGTTGTTGCTTTTGAACTTGTTGTAAAACAAACTCATTTTGGCAGGTATTTAACCAAGAACGACAATGGAAACCTTGTCGCGCTTTAATTTTGTACAAAAACTTCCGCTTTATCCGGAGTAGAACCCCACAAGTACAGCAATGCAATTTTATTATTGAGCAATATTAAAAATGCAGAAACTGGTGAGTTAACGGTAATTTCTGCTCCAAACGAATAGGTACAAAAAATTTTGAATTTCAACGGTAGTTAATATAGTTTATAATTTCTTGGCCTCCGAGAATTTCAAACATAATTTGTCTTTCACTGCCTTCCTTCTTCTGTCCGTCTTGGCACTACATTTATTTCTCTTTTTGCCGCTGGTTTGGCCGCTAGTTTCTGCGGTCACTAACTAAGCCTTTAACTTTTGCTCAACTGTGCAAGCAAACAAAATTATTTCTATTTTTACCGAGTTTATTTGCTGTTGCAGCATTTGCTTGTGTTGTTTTTTTTTCAACGCGCACACTCACACACACATAGATGTGAACAAATGGAAGTGGAAATGGCCCGAAACCAGCTATCGGCTCCTACTCTCCGCTCCTACCCCGTGCCTGTATTGGCGAGGCAAGCAATTGGTTGTTGATGTTGTTGTTGTTGTTGCCTTCATGTTTATGTTTCATTTGTTGGCTGTTTGTTTTGTTGGCAATCAGTCAGATGTTGGTTGGATTGAGTAGCGTTTAGTTGTTTTACCGCTAGCCAACAGCATTTGCCAACTTCAAAACAACGGTACATAGAATTGCTTGTGCACGCGTTTAAAGTGTGCATGATGAGCGTTGCCACACTTTTGCGGTTTCGCAATTAGGTTATCGCTCATCAGGCAGCTGGATTCGGGCGAAAGAGAGCCCTGCAGCGAAAAAACACGCGTTTAGTCACACGAACAAATATCAATTGAACAGCCTGTGCTCCTGTGTACATGTACATATGTGTTGATGCAACACGATACTACAGCGTTTACGCTGTTTGTTTGAACAATCCCGTTACAGTGTGCTGCATTGCTGATTGACTGCAATTAATTTAATCGCGCGAAAAACTTAAAATTTCTAATGAAAATATGTATTTGTAGTCTGATTACACACACACACACACCAATAAGTCCACGCATATACACACATATGTATGAGTGCGTGTATATAAACGAACAACCTTAATGTTTCTCGCTTTTTTACTCCTTTCTTTGCATAACTTTTTGTGCGAATGCAATTTCCATTAATGCCTTCGATTATTCTAAATGCGGTTCACCACTAAATTTATTTGCATTTAATTGATTTCATGAAGAAAAAAGTGGAATTCCAAATGAGTGTTTAAAATAAATATGTTTGCGCTAAATAATGGGAAATTTCAATCGAATAAAAAAAATAAAAATAAAAAAATGTTTAACCTCAAAATGGATTCCCTTTGCTCTCTTTGCTGAACCGAAAGTTATAACTAAACTCATCGGCAAAGAATTCCTATTTTTGATTGCTCTTTGGTTATTTCAAGGCTGCAGTCGAAATCGAAATTTACTCCTTTATGCGCGAATATGCTATTTTATTAAGTTATATTCTAAAGTACTCATTCACGAGTTAAGTGGTTTCACCAGCAGCGCATATCTGCTGATTCTTCATTGGATATATAATAACAGCATAAGCTATTCATCAGAGTAATAGACGAAGGCAGAGCATCTCAAACCAGTTATTGCCTAATGATCATTGTTTAATTACCGTTAATTGGTGGCGAAAGAGAGGTGTGCGAGTATATAAAAACTGTGCCAACAGAAGGCAAAAGTGACGAGAAAAAATTGATCCACGTCACATGCCTCAGCGCCATGAAGTGAACGCAGCGAACGGGTTTGGACCTCACTTAAAAAAACGGCACTTTGTGAGCCGGTGTGTGCATGCAATTTAACTGTACGCAAGTATTGCATAATGACACATTAAGCCCCATTCAAGGTACTCCAGTTATTACGCAATGCAAAAGAAACAACAAAAAAGTTTAATAATGAATATCGAAAAACTACACGTCCTTCGTGGCGATTGCCGGCGAGAGATAAAATATACCTACAAGTGCACCTGAGTACATGTAGATGTGAGTTTTGTAATGGGAAAGGAAAGAAAAGGCGAAGGTGTCTGCAGCTTTGATGTTGACGAGTGTGTGCATGTGTGGTCGGCAGCTGTCGATGGTGCAATGAGCAAATGCATGTCGAAAGGAAGGTACGAAAAGAGGTCATGCCACAACGAGGCAGCGCAATTGCACTTCGCAGCAAAGTGACAAGTGGGGACAGAGAGCAGAAGAGCGCACAGGCAGAAGAACAGGCAACAAGTTTGCCAGGCAATTGGTTTCCCCTTCCTTTTAAGATTTTTACATTTTCTGCGTTTTTTCAGCAGCACGAGTGTGTCTTCGCCGCAGTTGCCGCTTTTTACCGACTTGTTGCTGTGGCAGGCTGCCGACTGCCGTCTGCCTTTTACTTTGTGTGCGAATATGCTCGTTTACGGCTTGTTGATGTCGCAACCTTGTGGCAGCTTATTGCTTGTAATTGCAGCTGTTGCACTTCAAAGTCATCTGCCAGAATTACACTGTGCCGCGTTGCTTGCCGAGAGCATGGCTCAAGATTTTTAACACATTTTCTCGCTTTACCTGTTGCACGCTAATTTTATGGCAGTGTAAAGCACACGAAACACAAAAAATGTGCAAAAAACGAAAACATGCGAAAATGCGGACTCTTGCGCTAACTGTGCATAACTACATGCACATTATGTTGCTAGCAACACATACACATTCTAACAACATTTCTGTGGCACGCGTTTCTAAAACAACTCAACAAAAAAATTAAATTAAAATTGCGGCACTTATCGTTGGCGGTGCATCTCTGGAGGCGTGATCGAGCGACAACAGCGCGGGCAAGCAATTAACAGCAGAGTGCCAAAGCAGAAAAACCGGAAAAAACGCTAAAAGCCTTTACGTGTGTGTGTATATAAAGCATAGGTGCGTTGTCGATAAGCGTGCAGGCGATTCGACATGCAAACTGTTATGTAAATATTGCGTACATAAAATGTAATTAATTGGAAAATTCTGCAAAGCGGAGATGCGGAGCTGCGGAAAGGGACTGAGAAGAAGACGGGCTTCAGCCGCATAGATCTCTTTAAAGTGCTTTGGAAGAAACCCTAGCCTATCTCAGAACACAAAGCAGTGCACTGCAAAAAACTACGATTTGTAAAGTCAGAGTTGCCACACGCAAGCAAGCCGCATTTGCCTACGTTAAACCGTTCACCTTGGCGTGAAGTTGTCGCAACATGCACGCACACGCATTTAAACCCTACTCTGCACGATACGGTGCATGCACCTTTCCCAGCAATTACTTAGCAGTTGCTCTAATTATAAAATTACATGCCGCAAATTGTTGTTGTTAAATTTTCACTAGCTAACATTTAACAAGTTGGCATTCATCAGCAATAATAATTGCTTGATGGTTTTAATAATTTTTTACGGCCTGTTGTTGTTGCAATTTCTCAACAAGTTGAACAACAAACACGCGAAACCATTAACACGCCTATCGACCTTTACAAGCACACATCACATACTTGTATATGCAGAGCACCTACGTCGTCTGGATATATGCACTAAAGTCATGCTTTTTCTATAACGTTTGTTTATATATCTGTACACAGCTGACAATAAATTAAATTTGCCCGGAATGTTGAGGCAACCGCATTTTTCTCAGGGTTAAATGACGTTTGTGTTTGTAGAATAGTTTAACACTGCTGCTTGGAGAACAGATAAAGACCGATTTGTTTCCGGTTCGCAGCTGAAAATAAATTTCTTTCTCGTATGGGTGGTGTTTTGCAATTTTGAGTCTCTTGAACCCAAATATTTTATTATTGTTTTGCCTTCACATTTTCTTTTACGCAATTAACTGTAAAAACTTTTACTTTCTTTGAAATTAAAACCGCAACAACTACGAAAATTATTAATGGAAACGAGAGCAGTTAAAAACGGAACCACGCAAATTGCTTTTTTCTCCACCTCAGTTAGCAGGTTACAACTGTTGTGTGGGTTGGTGGTGTCATTTAACTCTCACTTATCACTGTTGTGAATACTTATGTGTGTATGGTAAATACTGATGTGAACCCGTTTTTAAAACTTGAAAAGGTTGACTAGACAATTACCTCAGCGAAGCGCGCCACTAACTCTATGTGGTCGAAGTGCACATCGGAACCGTTATCTGCAATATTAGGAAAGCTTCGCAAAGTTTCGTTTATAGGCTAACAACAAATCCTAAGCAGAAACAGAAAGACTTCTTAACCCAAATAACACAACAACACTTGCAAGCCAGCCATAGGCATTAAGCGATTTGTAGTAGCAGTGAAGGCAGTTATTAACAACTATATATAAGTGGTCAATAACAACAACAATTACTGCTGTGACTACAGCACGGTGCTGTATTGTTTGGCCTCAAAACATGCGTAAGAGAAAATAACACCTCAAAAGAGGCGAGTCACAGTATAACATAACAAAAACAGTGGTTAAGTGTGGTGATTACAGCGGACGCAGCGGTCATTGTCGCCATCGCCATCACCGTCGCAGTCGCTGACATCGTGCACCAATTGACATGGCAAACACGCAGTTGCCGCCGGCGAATGCAAAATTGCTTCGCGCAGTAAAGTTGTTGCTCACCAGCTTTTTTATGCTTTATATGTGTGTGTGCGTATTTAATAATTACAGCCTATTTGGTAAAATAATCGGTCGCTAAGAGTCGCTTGAATGCGCAAACGTGCGATAATTTGTTGCAAACTATTTTGAATATTCAAGTTAAACGCTGGTTGCAATGAGGTAGGTAGAAGCGTTTAACCCACAAGACCGGGCGTTCCGTTTAGCAAACTCTTTGATACAATTTTTAAAGTTCTTTACTCTATATACACGCTATGACACCTTTAAGCTTGAACTATTTTATTAGTGAGTTCTGGAATTTCGAAACATACAATTTTTAAATAGAAAAAAAATATGTGTAAACTTATTTGCTTAAGTCGAGCTGCGCTGACGTTCAGACGATGTGAACGGTGGCCGCCTCAAGTATTTGCGAGCAATGTTGCAAATAGGTGAATGCACAGCAGAAGTCGTGCAATGAGTGCTGTAAATTAAATGAAAACAACATGCTGCCACACAATAACAACACACATAAATAAATAAATATTAAAAATACCAATACACACGCATAAACCGACCAGCCAAAGACAAAATAGAAGCAAAATGTTGCAGTGGTCGTCACAACGTGCAGCATACTGTCGAGCTGCTTAGTGGAACATTCAGAGGGTGTGAGTATTTATAAGCACAGCATGTCCTCCAGCCGCACCCATCAGCTTTCCTTTGTGTGTATGTGTGTGTGTAGCGTACATGCGAGCATTCAATTTGTACACGTGTTTGTTGAACAAATGTTGCTGCAGAACAGCAGAACAGCAGCAGCAGACACTCTACTCAATTACTCGTGCGCTGCCGGCAAACATCAGGTCGCTGTGGCTGTGGCTGTTGCTTCCACTTCAAAGTGGCCGTAGGTAGACGGTCGGTCGGGTGGACGGTCGCTTGTTAGACGATCCTAATGCGTTTAAAAACAACAGCATAAATATTGCTGCCCGCCAGCCCTAGACAATGGCGCATGTATGTGGAGAGCAATAACAGCAACAATGCACACTAAAGTGGTCTAGCTCGTGTGCTGCTGCAACGCGCTACACTAATGTTGCATGAAATAGGGAAAATGTGTAACGACACCGTCCGACATTCAACGCTAAGTGCCAAGCGCAACATAAGCTCGGCAAGAGCGCTCAGCGAGTGCAGAACGTACGAGCACAACAATCGTTGCTTGCATCCATATGCTTGCTTTTGCAGCACGAGGCTATACGCAACGCCATATGTGAAAGCTCTAAGCGGGTGGTGGTGCGGTGGTGGTTCAAGCGTGCGAAACAAATGGAGATAACATAACGGTTTAGTGCAACACAACACATATGGAGCATTATGTTGTTAGTCGTAGAGTCAGTCCAAGTTGCAACAAATAACAACAATGAAAGCTGACATGAAAAGCAACAACAGCCATTGGTGAGACTGGTGAGACTAGTGAGACACTCCTGTACGTGTAAGTACTTATTTATGCTCGCTTACAATCGCAGGCGGCGGCAAAGGCAAGTTAGAGTGCGGCGCTACCTGCGGATGTGCTGCAGCAATGACAACTTGAATAATTGTTGCAGATGCAGTTATATTTGTTGCGCGTTCTATTGCATCAGCAGGCAGCGTTGCCATGTAAAAGCCGCAACCGTGTTTTACGAAACGAAAATCTAAATGTGTTCCATGATTGATGCGAATATATAACGGTAACTTTTAAATAAACATCAAACATAAGTCGAGTTGAAGGCCTCAGCAGTACTGATAGTTCATATTACAGTTAAAGGGGTATGCGTATTAAGACAGAGTTAAAGCTTTTTTATATAATTGTTTGTGTGTATGCGCTTATCTATATTTGTACTGAGTCCATCAGCGTCTAATATTTGCAAAGCGTTGAACTTATATTTACTACTTGCAATACTGTTTATTCAATGCTTTTTTTTTGTTGTTGTTTCTAGTTTTGCCGCAAACCTGATGTACAGTTAACCGCTTTAACGAACTGTCGGAGTTGCTCAATTATTTATTTACCCTTTCGCGTAATCGATTACGTCTCCGCCAAACGCTCGGTTAATGCTGTTTGCTTTTACTCTCGCTTTTCAATTAGCAATAACACAGCCACACAAACACACACATGTACATATTGGATATATTGACTTAATTTGTGCGTGTGTGTGTATGTGTGTGTGTACCTGCGAAATGCAATATTGATCTGCTGTAATATTGTTGCCGTCATTATGCCACTGACAGCAGCAGCAGAAACTAAATGGCAAGTAAACAAGTGCGCACCCCAAAGTGTTGCATAAATAATAAACTGGGCTTGCCACATATCAAGTGTGGACGAAATTTCGCCTAAGCAGCGTCATTATATAAGTAAAACTGCTGCTGCATACAAACTTGCCTATTTAACTGTACCTACGACTGTGATACATTGGTGTGCGTATCAATCGCTGGCCAAGCCAAGTCGGTCAATGAAAGCAAATTTGCGCCAAAGTGCATGCAATGCGAGCCACTCGCTCTCTATGTGTTGGTGTGTGTGCGTGTGTTCTTGCGCTGAGCCTTTTTCTAGGTTAGTGAGGCATCGTGCTAACGAACTGATTGGTCTAATTTTCCTTTCTTACAACGGCAATACCTTACTCACGCGCTACGCGCTACTCGTTTATTTTCGGCTTTCGGTTTACTGCTAGCTGTCACAATTAATTTAACTTTTCTTTTCAATAGGGGCCAACAAGCAACAGCGGTAATAACAAGCAGATAAAACTATCAAATTTTTATAGTAGAATTGAATATACCAAGCCATGGCAATAACAACAGGCAAGCGCCCAGCCACACCGCCTGCCGCTGTGCAGCTTCTTTGCCAACAAGCGTGGCACACAGATAAATTCGGCTTCTTACGATGTTTTTGCATCGCAACCTGCGCGCGGCTCACCGGCAGCAGCTGTGTTATGTAATTTTCAGTGCTTGTGTGCTACTTTTATCTGTTGATTGTTGGCTTTTTTCTTTTGTGCTTCGCAATCTTTGTTTTGTTAACCATTTTTGGTTGACTTCTTTGTAGTTGTGTATGTAACACACTTCATTTACGTTTTTCGCTTCGCCGCGCCAGCAGAACCGGTCTGTTGTTCAACGTCAAGCGTGTCTCGATTCTCATTTGCGTTGTTGCCATTTCATAGACTGGCTACTGGCCGTGCACAGCATGCTTTGTTGTTGGCTTCGCTTTTGATGTGCAAATATTTTTGCGATAGCTTCGCATTTTCGTTGGGTTTTCTTAAGAATATCAGCAACTTTATAGCCTTTGTGGTTGTTGTGATTTTGTATGTTCCGCATTTGTGCTTTTGCTTTGTTTTTGTTTTTCAGCTTTTTGCTTTTAGCAGTTTTGTGGTAAACAACCGGAATTCTTGCGAGTTTTTTGTTCGTATATTTTTGCAGCTTTAAAAGATGATACTGCTTACAAATGAAACTGTCAAGCTTAGAAAAAATCAGCCAAAATTTTCAGTCAACAAGAATACAAGAAGTTGGGGATTTCATAGAATTCATTTAAAACGTCTTCTTAATAAATCGCTATCGCTTAACTGTTAATTGCTAATTATAATATATAATGTTTGTTTTTGGAAATTTCATGTATTTCCGTCGAGTTGTCAAGTCAAATTTAACATAATAATTTTAATGTTATTAAGTCTAACTTGTTTTTGCCATGCTCACTTAATCTAAAATTTGAATGTAGAATTATTGTAAGTGATTAACCTTTGACATTCTATGTTGTAAATTCGCATCGCAAACCATTCACTTTTGAACACGTTCTCCAGCAATTTGACTAAACGAAGCTGTATACATTATCTGACAACTAGCTGATATGTTAAAAAAAATTTAGTTGAAGTTAAAATCAAGTGATGACAACTATGGAGGAAGCTTCATGAGGAAGTGGGTCTTGCGAAACCGAAATATGTTTATACAAAAATTCGAAAATTAAAATTATTATTACAGATTACGAGCTCCTTTACAAATATTGAATCTGCTTTTGTTTTTATGATTAATAAATTTCTTATATTTTAATCAGTTATTGGCTTGTTAGCAATAAAATGTATCTTTCCAGTCAAGATTAAGGTTCTGCGCACCTCTTACTGAAAATATGTGTAAAATTATGCGGATGGTTTTAAGGTTTTACCAAATAAGATACCTGTCTTACCCAATGAAAATCTCGCTTTCGCATTAAAAGTAGTTCGAATGGACTACTCAGCAATAATGATGTCGCCAAATACCCAGAAATCTACACAGTCTACCAATGGATGTGAATGGGAGGGGTAAACATCTACACCAAAGTAATTTTTTTTTTAAATTGAATTCAGTGATTTAATACATGATCAAGTTAGGAATGGTAAAACAACTTGACAAAGCGTTCGATGTGAAAGGATATTATTCAAATTACATTTGTAGAAAATTTTCGAAGTTTAGTATGGAAATTGTACGGTGGCGGTTTAATACTACAATTGATGAAGGATACAGAATTCTGGAATGATGGAAAAGTCTTGTGTTGATAGTCGAAAATTACCGAGGTAACCATAAAGTACCAAATTATGAAGAAATTGTGCAAAATTTGCTGACAAATTTTCTGAGAAAAGGAACAAATGTTAGACTATCTCTCATCTGGGTACATTTTCGCATAACTTTGGAACTTATAGTGGGGAAAAAAGAGACTCATTTTGCCAGGATCTAAATGTCTGGCAAGATAGATAATCAGTTTCATAGAATCGTCAAATGAACGCCGCTTACTGCTGGTCCTTAAAAAAATATTTTCGACTGAAAAATTAAACAAGAAATTGTACCAATGGGATCTAGGTTTTTTGCTGCATATTTTCTGATTTAGACTTAGAATTAAACGAGAGCAAATCTTAAAAAACCATTGATAGCTTCATGAACTGTAGGCACAAAAATATCTAATATTGGTTTTATATCTAGGGCAACAAAGCTAAGTATTATTTATTATAGGTATATATATAATGTAATTCAAAATTCAATACAGTGGCACTAATGGGCTACAGAATAATATGTAAAGAGCAGCTAACTGTTCCCTTTATTTTCGGAGAGTCCCGTTAGACTGTTACTAAGACGAAACTGTGCTTTGAAATTTCACGCATAAAGAAAATAAAGAAACAGTTTTAAAGCCTTGGAGAAATTTATAGAATGTGACTTTTATATTATTGGGCAACAATTAAGGAGAGTAAACAATAATTGCGTATATTTGGGGATACAGAATATGAAATGCACAAGAAAATATAATAACATTAAAACAAAAAAATTCATTTTCTTCATTTGTTTATCATTACTTTTGGCTTCATAAATAATGCTTAAAAAAGCGAACAGGTGGCTTATGAGTAACATTGACAGCTGACGCAATGCAGCCAATATTTACAAGAGTTGATTCTCGCTGCCTATCTGTTTCAATCGTAATTGATCATTTAACTGCCACTCCGCAGCCGGGCACGTTCACTAAAACCCTCGGCTGTGTACTGTCATTTTGAAAGTACACGTGCTCACAACGATCTAGCTAAGTAGTCGTCATTTGGATTGTTTGTTCATTGTTGCTCTTACCAAACGCTCAAATGCACAAGCAAGTGACAACTAGTTGCAGCATAATTGAATTAGCGCAATCGCCAGCACACAGCGTGCTGAATATTTAATGCAAACACTGTGCTCACTGGTCTCCATACAAGCGCTCGCGCCGCAAAAAAAATGGTATTAAGAAAAAAACGCCGAGCTTAAATGCCATTCACCAAAGTTTTGCATTAATTTTGCAGCGGCAGCAAGAGTGTTTGCAGCGAATTTAATATATATTAATATTTTAGTAGTTAATTAGCATAATTAATACGCTCAATTGCATTTGAACGCATGTCTGCGGGGCAAATATTGAAACTTAAATACAAATAAGTTGGATATTTAGCAAATGAAATATTAAATAAAATATTGAGCGCTCCGGACAAGCGCGCTTAGCGGTGGCAAAAAAGCTTCCACTGCAACAACAACTACTATGCAAATAGGAAAATTCGTTTATATAACCGTAAATTGACAGTATCGAATGTCAAAGTGCGGTTGAACACGCTTAGCATTAGGGCAAAAAACTGCCAATTAGTGCGAAATTGCAGCACCAAGTGTTTGCTTATTCATTGAGCCTCGCGTGCTTTACCAAAATTTATTAATTTATAATTTCCCTAAATAAACTACTGACGAAATATTAAAAAAAAAATGTAAAAACAATCAAAACATATATGAAAAACGAAAAACAAAAAAAGAAACAAATTCATCGGCGCAAAAAGGTTTGCTTGATTGTAATTATGTTTTTAACTGACTAGCAATTATTATTTAATTATTTAAACCAACAGTACAATCCAAAAAATTAAAAAATGTAAAATTTCGAAATTAAAAAAAAATTTTTCTTGAATTTACCGTATTTTTTACGAGCGTGTACGGCTGCTTCGTTCTCTTCTTAAAGTTCAAAGCCCATAGCCCATAAAAGCCGGAAATAGACATGTGGAGAAGCTCGTTTGAATATATCTTTCCCAACCTCATCAGTTGAACAATTAAAGTAACGAGGCTTGGCATACTCCAACGCCTACTTGCAACACAATAGCATTGCAAGCGCACCGGGCCAGCTGCTGTTGGCGGAAGAATGCCAGTCATGCTGCAAATTTAGGTGTGACAAGCATGCATTGCTTACGTGCACACAAACATACGCGCAAGCAGGCGCACGGCGCTCTTGCACGCTTTGTTGTTCGTTTGTTCATGATAAATTACAACAATAAACTACAATCACTGGCAACATGTGGCAACTTTTGGCATTTTATGCGCGGAAAATGTCACAGAAAAATTTATTCTCATTTTAGTGTGCCATATGCATGTAAAGTATATAGTATATGTATTACATATATATGTAGATATATGTGTGTGTGTGTCTGTAAGCGCACACGGCGTCGCATGTTTGCTAAATTTCTTGATTAAAAACTTAAAAATTAGATATGACCCTCGCTAAGTGAAAGAACAAAGAATGAAGTAAAATATGGTGAGCTGCTGCTGCTAAATAGCTCATAACAACATGTAGACACGTATGTACATATGTCGCGTTGCCCTCAGACCCACGGCTGTGCGAGAGCGCGAAAAAAAAACACGTCACCTCTGCATAACTGCATTCCTGCTGAACTTGTTGTGAAACACAAAACAAATAAATATATCCACACCACATTCACTCACACATACTAACCCCAAGTTGTATGCACTCGCTCGAGTCTTAAAGCTTTTGCGCATTCAAGCAACTGAACTGTCTTAACCGCCAGCCACCTTCTACTTGGTCTGCAGATTTGCCTCTGGCGCACAAATTCTCGTGCCAGCCAAGGCACACAAGTGTATAATATTAATATATGTTTATACAAATAAATGTAGATAGAGAATAATGCCTGCACAATTACTTGTGATTGCCATTTGTGGATACACAGAGCACTGCGCTAGGCATGCAGGTGTGTACACACGGGGCCATCGGCATGGTCTCAGACAAGTTAACTACATTTCGATTTTGTCTTCAACAAAAGTGTTGCATTTTTCGCTTTTCACTGCTGGTAGTTTCTTGCAGCTAATTCAGCACTCTTTTGCGCTCATCTGCCTCAAGACTTTAATGCCAAGCTATCGTTTGCTCATTTCACAAGCCGTTTGCAGACACAGAGGTATATATTATACGTGCAACGCGTCTAGCGGGCCAACAACATGCCACATTGTGCGTGCTTGGTCTGGCAGCCGATGTTGGGAAATGCCTTCGTTGCACAGATTTGTTGCTACTGTTGCCACCTAGCCACCTAGCCACCTAGCCATTTATCCAGCTTTAATGCTTTTTAAATATTTAAGCTTTAGAGCGAGCAATATATTTGTTTGTATAGGTTAGTTAATAGTAATGCAAATGCTAAATGAAGTCAGGATGTGTGGGTGTAACTCTTTCTACTACTCCAATTTGCATTTTCTGTGTATATGGTATTTTTGTAGGTATTTGCTTGGTCTAATCAAGCATGAAAATGCCTTTGGAAGACACTGTGCTGAAGCAAAGGTGTTCACTTGAACAAATTGCAATTAAACGAAGGAAAGTATTTAAGCTTTGCTGATATTTGTTATAGTTTTAGGCAGGAGAAAAATATTTAAGCCAAAGTATTTTATACAGTATACCGATATATTCTGCAAACATACTTGCAAAACTTTTCTACACTTCAACAATTTTTATTTATTTTTAAATCTCAATTTACAAAACTTAGTTAAAAGTTGCTGATATCAAAATAACTGTACTTCACGCTTTACGTTACGTTATAGTTCTCTGTTAGTTATATTGTGGAAAAATAGCAATTCAATACAGATATCTTCTAGTAGTTACTCTCACTGCGCGTAAACTTTTCGATTTCATATCGCATAACCCGAGCGCAAAATTCACACTTCAGTAGCGGCATTCAATGCAATATTTTTCAAATTTAACGCATCATCGCAGATGCCAGCAACAAAAGCAAAGTAGACAAGCCAATGAATGACAACAAACACGGAACTACAAGCACCCGCCAGCACCAGTTCTAATAAATACTGAATAAGCAATAACAAATATTAAATACTGCAACTTGTGAGGGTCTTCGAAAAACAAATAATAGTTCATTCATTATTTCATGTTATGTAACATAAATCCATATGAAATGCTCTCACTACTCGAAATTGAATAGTATATTGCATTGGTTGTACATTAGTAAGGGTCCTACAGGGTATGCTCGCGCCACTTTTGCCATATCATGTATATATATCGCTATATATATAATCTATAACACCTGTAGTTCATGTGGCGTCAGCGATGCTCGATTAGCATAGACCGAGAAGTGAGGTATCTATGGCTTATGGGCCAGCTCTTTTATCAAACTATTATTCACTTTGGGCTACAACTACAATAGATAGATATATATAATATCGATATTTATATCCATATCGATACTTCTTAAATTTCCTGTCTGCATTCTTCTTCTGGTTTTTAGCATATGGTTACTGAATCTTAAAAGGAAAAAATCCTTCTCACAACCATAATTTAAAGCGCATTGGGGAATTTCAATGCAAAAACATTGCACAGTTCCGTTGTCGTTGTAGAGTAGAAGAGGTCATTGGCTTGGGTCAGCAACAGCTGCCGAGTGAAGAGTGGCAGATGTGGAGATGAGTTATATAAATATTTTCACACTTGAGTTTTCTAATTATTGTTTATTTGGGATAACAATTTAGTTTATTTCAAATACAAGAGAGTCTATGAAGAAATTTCAAGCCAATACCATTAGCTAAAGCTTCTACTGCAACAGTCAGTTTCATTTTATGGCATTGTTGTGGTAATTTTTGCACCACGTCATTATTGTGAAATCGGAGTTTGCCACATTGTTTCAATTTTCCGCTAAATTTCGCTTTTATTTTCACACAAACAGTTGCTGTTTTGGCCGTTTGCTTTCTGTTGCATTCATTTATTTTTGCTACATTGCTCCGTTTATTTTGCATAACCATTTTGTGGTTTAGCCAATAAATAAAAACAGCGAAACATTACGAAAAGTCGAAAGAAAGCAAGCAGACAGAGAGCGCTCGTAAGAGCAAAGCAGCTAAAGCAAATAGGAGCATGTTGCAAAGTACGCGGAAATTGATTTTATTTCACGCCAACTTGTGCAACACTGCCGCGCTGCGCGCAGACTTTATAAGGAAAATATAAAATAACGGAGTACGCGAAAAGAAATATATATGCAGCTTGCAACCGATACACTTCGAAAAAATGGAAAACTGCACTGAATTGTATATGTTGCTCCGACTGTTATTAACACTTTCGAGCGCAAAACGGCAGCCAATCCGCAGCGCGTCGATTCGCGAATGTCTCGGCTCAATACCCCCGATGCATAATAGATATCGGAGCACAACGCAGTGATGCATGGTAGCTCTAGCTGCTGGCATTGAGAAATGCTATGCGCACACACCCATTCACACGATTGGACGAGCAGCGGTATGCAATTACACGAGCAGACAGCAGACAGCAGACGGAAGTGAATATTGCAGTAAATTTAAGGTACTCGAATTATGGCTGGAGACGAGCAGCGACCAGCTGCAACGCGCACGCAAAGTCATAAAACAGCGCCACACCGAAAAATAGGCGGTGACTTGCATGTTGCGGCCTCACTCGTATATGCATATCGAATGTTGTAAGAGCAATTTGCCCGAATGTCCGCCCACTCATCGCCGGTAGTTCCTTCAAAATGTGCATTACCTGAAATTACTTAATTATTCAACATCCAAACGCTAACTTTCAAGAGACTAAGTGTCTTTACTGCCACATAATTAGAACTGACTTGAAACAAAGTCTACTGAGATATTGATCTACAGTAATGTTTGAAGAACAACAAATTCGAATCCATTTGTATTAGATATCTAACAGTATTTACCGAAAAAATGGTTTTGTCTACACAGAATAAATCTTTTTATCATTCGAAGGTGATCTGGCTAATTAAGTAATCGTTCGAATTATACGATTCAGAATCTGTTAAACCCGTTTCATCACGCTCCTCAGAAATTTCCACTTGTTCGCAAGAGATTACAGAAAACACGCAAGCGTTCAACCACACAGACGATTTGCTAAATTTAGCCCAAAAGCGGGCTCGAAAACGTCGCCAAAGAACCGGATACGTGGCTGTGGCGCATACAATTTGTAAATAATGTGTTTGCAAATCTTGTTGCTGTTTATGAGCTACATATGTAAATGAAGAACGAAGAGGCTTCGCAAAAAGTATTTTATGCCATCAATTAATTAATGCCGCGTACCGGCGATTGTATATATTCTTAAATGCGTACCACTTTTATGACTCAGCCGTACCTGATTTAGGTCTACAGGTCAGCAAGTTAAGCGTCAAGCGGGCCAACTTTACAAACGACGAGATGCCTTTCATTTTCTGGAAGAATCGAGCAAGCCTACTCAGAACCGGTCTAAGCCATCAAGTCAAAGCTGACGAGTCAAATATGGAATGTTTGAGTATCTGCAGCACGTGGCGAAGCTTGATCTTGTTACTAGCAGATCTACTTAAACTGAAGCGCAAAACAATATACAAAACATGCAAAACAATTCCGCATTCGCGTTCGTGCGTGAGAAGCAATAAAAAGCTGCATACTAATGAAGTGCTTTTGTTTCGAGCAGTATTCTATTGTTCGTTGCTCCAAAGAATATAAAATATTGAATCATTTAATTACCACTGAAAAACCGCAAAAATCACAAGAATTCCATCTACCGCACTTTTCAATTAAAAAACACTGCAATTAAGTGTTTTTGTTTCAACCAATCTTCGCAGCAACATTCTTGCACTGGCCGTTAAACGCTTACAGTTGTTGTTGGCTCGCAATTACCAGACGCCATTAGCCGTCCACCGATCGGCTACAGTCCAACAAGCTAGGCTTCAATGCCAACTGGTTTCAGTGCTGTTGTTGTTGCTGCTGCATTACAATCGAATGTGCATTCGCAAGTACTTACTCACTCGCTTAAGCGCTTACCCACCATCTAACCTCCAAAAGTGGCAAATTGTTCTTTGCACCACACTTTTCACACACTTCCAAGTTACTAATAGTTGTTATTGTTATTGTTGTGACTGGCATTAAGATTTGCTATTGTTCTAAGTAGTTTTGGTGTCAGCTTTGAATACTTCGTTTAATGAGGTCTTTTGTCGCTTAAACGAATAATTAAAACATGAAAAAAACTTCTAAGCTCCGAACAGTTACTCGGGTCTCGACAAGTCTCTTGAGATCACTTCAACTTTGCCAAAAGTTTTAGTTTCAAAGCGACTTTTTTCGATCGTTAAAAATTTTTAATTATAGAGTCCCAACTTTAACTCACGTGAAAATTACCCTTCCTAATTAATCGAATGTGAAAGTGAAAGCCAAAAACGTTAGCCACACAAAACAAAGTAATTAAAACGAATTGTGTAACATTTCATGGCGGCTAATTGCCAAAGGAAATTCGAGTGAATTTTACACGGGCGATTTAGTATGCTAAATCATTGCACAAAAGTATACATATGCGATTTTTTGATTAAAAGCATCGAGTCGAAATAGTAGACTTACAATCGGCTTACTGTTCATTGAGGAATTAATGCCAGTCACTCGCCGTACTTGCCACACTTTTCCTTTCACCAGTCGCGTTTTGGTTATCTGTCCTATCACATCAACATTATCTTTACCCTTTTTATTAAATGAATTATTTCTCTTCATTTGCTCGTAGCATTCGGCTTCGCAGCCGAGACGCCACGTGTGCGCACACACTTGACCTTTGCTTTTCGCACTGATCGGCGAGCTGCGGTCTAGCGGCGCTGAGCACATATTAAGTAATCGTTACACGTTTAGTCTCGTCACCCGCCAAATCGGCCCTCGACGCGATCTCCTTGTACAACTGCTCTTTGTGCGTTAATCAAACGTCAAAATGCTGAACTGTTATAATCGAAGCACTCATATTTCATGACGAAGATTACCCAATTGCTGGAGCTATTGAAAGCGGCCGCTGCAAGCCCAAAGCCAAGTCGGACACCTGCATTAGTGCCGCTATTCGCTGGGATTGACTGGTAATGCGTCACAGCAGTGCTGATATTGAGCAGTTCAAAGGCTTATGTAAATGTGTGAGCTTATGAGTGTTGAGGTTGAGCTAATTTCCTCATAATAACATTATTTTGTCAATTCGAACAGCAATAGTTGGACATTCCTTTAGGCCTCTTTACTTTGATTACCAAAATTTGTTCGCTTTTTAGCTTCGTTGTTGGCATCTGAGGCTAAGTCTAAGCGTGCCAGCTAAGCTTTTTTTATTGGCAATTATTTAATGGCATACTTTAATGGGATTTATTGGAAATGCGATGCTTTACTCTTTTTTCAGTACAAACCAAAGCTTCAGTTGTCAAATATTGGCGGCAAAAGTTCAATGCCTCAAAAGCTGATTAACAGTGGTTGGGCGAGCAGCTCCTGGTATTTAACGAAGTGGTTTTTGGTTTTATACAACAACAAAAACTAGTAAGCTCTCAGCTAGAAAACTCGGCTGCATTGCCAATCACGTAATCTTCGACGCCCATTGCGCAGAGCCGGATGGAGCCTAGGCGTGGCAAATGGCACTAGACATACTAGCAACAACAACTCAAGTTTATAGTAAATTGTATAATAAATATTAGTAAATAAACAGGTTGGGCTTTGTTTGATTGATTTATAAATGCATAGGAGATCAACAAAATATTTAAATTAAATCGCATTGCTGTCTGCAGATATCGGAAAATTATAAGCGAGGCGAAAAGTTGCATAGTGGGGACAGCTTTTTCAAAAAGTTATGTTTTTTTTAAGTTTCCAGTAACTTGCTTTGTTTTGCGATGTGTGTGTGCCTTATGTCGTATGGCTGGAAATTTAGTACTTTATTTTCTTCTTTCCTTTTCAAAGACTAAGTTGCAGCAAACTTGTTTATTTCTTTATTTCGACTCAATATACTTTTATATTTTATTCAATTTCGCAAATGCAAACGACTTACAATGATTATGTAAAATTCAATTGCGATAAACAGCTTCGAGCGAAAAGCGACAGAGGCAATGCACGAAATTGCTAGAGAAGCACAGGAGCGCTTATGCACTTCAGCACTCCCATGCACAATCACACATTAAAATTTAATATTTACATTTTATGCACACATTGTGCAAATGGCGAAAATCCATTTTACTCGGAAAGTGCTACAGTTGTGAAAATAGAGTTTAGCACTTTAAATGTAAGCCCATACAAGGATGCGTGATTTCAACTGTAATATGTGGGTGTATTGCTAACCAGATGAGAGAGATGAGCGTCTCTGAAAACAAGCTTAAATTGAATGACTAATATTTGATGGAAACGGTCCTAGATCACTAAAAATAAATTGTTTTAGATTTCGAGAATTTCATCTATTATCTAAGATAACCTTATTCTCTATTTAAACTCACTAACGAGTTGGTCATTGAGAAATCTTTAAAGTATAGGAAAATACAATTATTTTAATAAAATACCTTTAGCTAATCGTTATTATATGGAAAAACAACTTATTGACAAAACAAAAAACAAAAAAAAAACTCTGAGCAAATCCAAGTAAATGAAACAAATCTTAATACTATTTAATTATGGGTTAGTTGTACCTTTTTTGAAAACGCGCTCATAAAGCACATGAATCTTAAATGGTCAACTAAAACCCTGCCCTTACTGAAGTATTTGCCTTTTTTAAAGCTTCACAATTAAGATGTTTAATAGTTGATATCCTATTACAATAAGAAGTGTATTTAAATATTTAAATATTTCAAAAAACTTAAACAATTTACGATGACAAAACACTTGGTTTAATAATTACAAAGAGTAAGATATTAGCTATATTATATTTCTATATTATTATATTTAAAAGTCACTTCTTATTCGTATGAAAACTTTTTTTCGAAAACTGATGTCTTCTTTACGCCCATGAAAGCACATCTCACATTGTTTCGAAAACTTTCACAAAACCCATTCACCATATTTAAAATTTTTAGTTCTTGCGCATTTCAAAATTAACTTTTTAAAACGTTTTCACAATCGCCATTATCCTTGCGTGGCACTAAGTACACTATGCACGAGCAAATACGAATATTTGTATACTCGTTTTATACAGTTTTTCAGATCATGCAGCAAAAGTTCCGCTTTTTCTTCAAGCTTTATGATAGTTTTACTCATTTTTATAATTTTTAATTTTCCATTTCACTTTATTCTATAAAAATATGTGGTGGATTTTGTACATACCGGCTCCAAAAAGTGCAACAAATACGAACAAAAACTTATTCATTTTAGTAGTTTTGGTTTTTAACAAATTTAACGCGCTAAAAAGTGACTGCGTAGGCGTTAATGCTCTTAAATATTCGTAGGTATATTCTGTTTAGTTAGAAAATGAAATTTCCTTTTCGCTTTTTCTCTAATTGCTTCGTTTGCTTTTCCAAAATGATGCCGTTGATATGCACAACGTCTGACAAGGAACCACTGGGACCGACTATGTGTGGTACGTTGACGTACATTCGCTTTTTATACCGGCCATGTGTAGCGTGCGCACGCGTACGGCTGCGCACCAGCTCCCGCCGCGTCTGCGCCCGCCAGCCGGCAACCACCTGTGCGACAAGCCACGCCGCTCACTTGCCTCCGCCGAAGATAGAGCGAGGCGAACAACACCAAGTAATCAATATAAGAAATTGTCGCTGTCGCTGCGAGCGTCTGCTGCTGGCGCCCTCTTCTCGCAGTCAACCGCCGCTGTTGCAGAGTTCGCCAATATAGCCAACAATAATTGTCAATCGACGCAGACGCTTGCGCTTGCGCTCTCGCCAATGTGAGCGCTCGCCATCACTGCAGCTGAAGGAAAATACCATTAAAACGCAAACAAAAAACGAACTGCTAATTTGTGTTGCCTTGTAAATAGCACGCGAAAGCCAGCGCAAAAGATAAAGCACAAAACCGAAAACCGCTATAGCACATAGAAGCAGATGTAAGTTGAGCGCGTATTACGATACAATACAATACAATTTGCTGACGTTGGTGAGCGCAAGCAATGCCTCTGCCTGCTTTGCTGCCGTTGCTGCTGCGCCTAGCTTGCTAGCAGCAGAAAATAGCCGAGCTGGCTTTTCGTCGCCAAGAGCTGGTGCCGTTTTAACAGTTGAAGTTGTAGTTTTGCCGTTTCATATTTCCATTGTGACTTTTGTTATTCTACAGTTTCTTCGGCAGTCAGCGCTCTGCGTTTCACATTTGCTTCGCTACAGTTATTTGCTGTTCGCTTTTATTAACACTTTCGCATAGCCACTAGACATTGCAGTCACAAACATAGCGTAACATTTGCGCGCCTTGTCTACACTTTATACTATTCGCGCTATGCAAGTGACGCATGCGCAGCGTTGTCGTCGCAATGCCGGCGCGACTTTTATTAGCGCGGGTGGTGACTACGCGTTTGGCGATCATTGGAATGCATTCTTTTCGTTCTTTATTTCTCTTTTCTACTCGCAACCGTTCTTTTTTCCAAACACTCATACATATTAATGACACTAAAGCAGCGTTGCTCGTTCTACTAGCCATTAAACTACAATGTTCGATTTGTATTCCACACACATAGCTGCGTAGAACTCGCCCTGGCTGACATAAAAGTCCAGGCGACAACTTTCTGCCTAGAATACCTTTTATTGCAGCAATTTAAGTCGTGGGTTGCTTTCTACTTTGCGAACGCTTGACCGCAATATTTTCCAATCACTGTAATAACTGCCGTTTTTAGTTTTGAATTTCTATACATTATTATTTTCTTTGTTTTTTCTTTGTTTTATCAAATAGCAACGGGCGCAGCGCATGAATCGGTCTTGAGCAGCCTTTCTCTAACCATATCGATTTTCCCCGTAGCTTATCACCTATCACATGCAGACTTGTCAGAAGTTAGATTTATTAACATCCCCCGAGTAGATATAGATAGGATACATTGGATCTTGCAGTGCTTACATGAATAAATAATGCTTAAGTACTTCTAGAAAGCACAATAATTAAATCAGCTGCAAATATTTAGACCACTTACTTCGACTGACGATGCCTTAGTCGATCTTCAGTGTATATATATTTATTCATTACGTTAAATATTTAAAATTTAGAAAGTTATTGAAAGCAATTTGACTAAGCCCACTTCCAGTGGAACACAGTCATGTTCACGAAATCCAAAAATGCATTTTTAATCAAAACAGCAAGTTAGTTATTAATAAAATGCCTTTAAACATACCAGCAACATTAAACAAAGTCCTCTGCGCAGAAATATTTAACTAACAAAATAAGCTAAATACTAGCTAACACACATACACAAAGCCAAAGCGTAGTAATTCGCATGCAATGTGTGTGTCTGCAAGAGCGCGTTCGTTCCTTAAGTCTTCTGTGTCTGCGCTTTACAATGCATTGCTGAACGGCCTTTATGGCTCTCGCGACATGCCGTCCAAATACCCAACTGGATTTTACTTGATATTTCCCTCCATAGTAAACAAACAAATATAACAATAGCGAATAAAGCGAAACAATTTCGAACAAACTAGTTTGTAAATTTAGCAACGAAGCGGCGCGCCAAGCACAATAATGCGGGTAATAACAACAAGTACAAGTCAATAAAATTCAAACTTGTTTGCTTTACATATTTACATAAATTCATATGTGCCAATATCTAAAAATAAACACACACACATGAACACATGCGCACATGAACAAAAATATACGAGGGGACATAGCAGAATATCCCAACTCCATTTCGAGCTATTCTAAACACTGCACTTCGATTGTGGCCTTTTTTCATTGCGTCCGCAAACATAGATGCTTTTATATTTTGAAGTTTGAAATATTTATTTTCTCAAAGATACCTCTCTAAACCCTCATGCTATGAGCTTGGGTATTTCTGGTAATTTATGCTATGAAACAGCTTACACATCACATTAAGTGCACAAACTATGCATAACTAAAGATTCTCGCAAAAAAATCTGGAATTTTAAAGCACTTATTCACTAAGGATATTCCCCTCTTACTCCTGGTCAAATCCTTTTCACCTATAAAGTGTGTGAAATGATGATTACTTCATCTTGTTTTCAAGCGTCCAGTCAACCAACGATATTTCTAAAAGATAAATCAATCAAAGACAAAAAATTATCAGAATTCGAAAACACATTTAAAGACTAAAAGAGTTTAGAAAAAATATATATGAAGCTATTTAATTCAGATCACCAGTTCGCTTAAATCCAAAAACTAAATCCAAGCAAAAATTATTAAACATAAAGGTTAAAGTAATTTAGTCAAATCATTTTCACTACGACCTCTCCCACAAATCTGTGCACCGCAATCGCCTGATCTAATGAAAGCCAGGCAATTTCATATTATTTAATTGTCGATTTTATCCCATATTTGCTTCGGTATGAATAATCATATAATCTTTATGGGCAAACAGGCTTTACATAAATGCGAGGCAGATATCGATACACACATAACTGTTACAGCAGCAAGCGATAAACCAGTACAACTAGCAACTGTCGTTGATAATCGATCGCATAGAAAAGGTATTGCAAGCGTTAAGGGAGAAGGGAAAGAAGCAAAGGCGAATATCGTCATAAAGACAAACTTGAGTGCTTACACAGTTACCAATCACAAATACCAACAACAAACCAATATCTTTGTTCACCACTCTTGGTGGCAGCAAGCCAACTGCTCGATCGATTATCTTTCGGCTTGCCACTCAGCGTTCGTGCGCTATTTGCTTTGTGTTGCAATTCCACTGCAGACATTGTTTACATGCATGTTCACTGTATGTGTGTGTATTTGGAAATAGGTAAATGGCGACAAACGTGAATGTTTTGCTTGTACAAATGGCAGTGTGTGTGCGTTGTCGGGAAAAACTTAACTGCCTTGACTGCGACCAACACACGAGTTTTTCAGTTTTGCTGTTTCTCGCCTCTTGCTTTTTGCCATTTGCTGCACAAATATTTTCATAGCCGACGCAGCCGCTGACATGGGTGTTGCTTTGCGTTGAAATGGTAATTCAATACTCTTCCTGAATTCCAAAGCCTTGAATCACATTATGTTTCATTACAGTTCACTTTATGGTCCGGCGATTGGCTGTGGCTCTATTCATTGGAGTCTGGTGTCTGGAGTAATGAATGCCCAGAGCAGTTTGCTTAACTCCGATCGAAACAAAAACAGGCGACTGCCGCAGGGAAAAAGCGTATTGCCTCGCTTGAAATTGTTAACAAAAAAAAAAAAAAATGACTTGCAGTAGAACAGCTACAAATGCCCTGGCCAGCACGGTGTGTAGGTCACTTTTGATTAAATTGCATTTCGTATTCATTAATCGGCACAACACGACACAGCCTCTCAGCGCTGGTTGCAAGGCGACGCACAACACACACACGCAACTGCGTTCCGAGTCGGCCTGTGTGTGGATCGGGTGTGTATACTTGGGCATGATTAGTCAGCTATGTAGTCAGGGCAGTCGGTCAAGCAAGCCAAGCGCGGCATATAGAGGTTACATGCGGGTATGCGGGTCGCTCTAGTTGCATCCACAATAATAATATGCTTTTATGCATTTTAATGCAAGCTTGTTTGCGCAAAATGAAAAGTAGATTTATTATTGAGTTTGATTCCAGCTTAGTAGCTGTACTTGCTTGTTCGTAAGCGCGATGCCTAAGCGTCAAGCGCGCTGAATAGTGGCTGGCCATCAACAGATTGTTGCAATAGCATTGTGAGACATTTATCTACTGGTTTATGTCTTACTTGAAGCGAACCCGTTCGCGATCGGTCTCGCAGTGCTTTTTTATTTCACCGAAATGCCACCGACCAAGCATAGACTTCCGTTTTACTCATGTTATGATGATAAAGTGTCAAATAATTGTTGATTTAAGGAGACTGGTCTAAAGAGGTCCTTTTCGAGATTCAAATAATGTTTTTTTTTTTTTGGTGGACAAAGAGCGATATTCAAAGTAAAAGAGATTGTCTAAGTTTTCGGTGCAGAAAAGCGCACCCATACCGTCCGTTGGCAAGACAGTTAGGGCTTCGTAACCGTTCGAGAACTTCCGTAATTCTTGCTACATGATTTTTTCTTCAGGAATACAACAACACTGACTTAAGTTTTTATTGAAACATCAACTTAAATGCGCGCAATTCGAATGCCAAACTCCGTAAGAAAAATTTTTGGTAAACAGTTTTACTTTCATGCAAAAGTGTTATGTTCCACCATTTTCAAAACAATTACTTTTTTTCTTAGTTATTTTGCTCAGCACATATTCGTGGTATTTTCCCTTTTGTACATTCGCTTGTGTTTGCTTTGTAATGCAAAGTTATTTCATGGTTTTCTACTTTCCGCTTAAATTTGGGGAAGAGTTATGTGATTTGGGTGTAACCACAACTAGTAGCTCGAGCTCGTTTTTTTCGTTGCATATGGACCAATAAACTAATCGCTTCCATTTCATACTAATTACACTCGTTTACCAACCCTTTGATGTACTAAAGACAAAAAGACAAAATATGGAGTAAAGTGTAAAGCTTTTACCAAAACTTAAATGAAAAGTTAATGAAAGCGAAATGATTATGTAAGCTGTTGCAGGCGTTGACGTGTTGTGCAAAATATCATTAATTCACTTAACTGTAATAAAATTGGAGCTATGATTTATGGCGCGCGTCGTGTGATGGTTCGGAGGTGACTTTATTCCACAAGCAAACAAAAATAGTTAATTTTGAAGTTAATGATCATGTTTTGAAAACAACAATTGTCACAGCGTAATGCGTTTGATTTCATAATTGTTAAGCCACTAGAGTCTACTTCCGCTCGAATATTAAGTGTAAGAAGTTTTCGAACGCCTGAAGCCTAAATTACAGTTTTCAAGCTCGAACGTAAATGGAAAACTGTTTCGTATAAATATGATGTTTCGGCTTTAATAATCCTTTACTTCAACAAATCTGTATGCTAAACAGGAGATCCGCTCAACTTTATTAAAATAGCAATTATACAAAATTTCCCATTCTTTGTGTTTTATAATTTTATACGTTACTACACATTCTTCATTTTAATATAATTCAATTACGAACAAATGTACTAGATATGAATTTTTCTATAATTACTCAGCATGAGCTAATTCAGCACGGTGCCTTAGGGGAGTTGAAATGCTCATAATTCTTGTCGAAACACTTGTTCACACTCACAATAAATATGACCAGTAGCATTCACGCACACACATACATACCAATCTATGAAGCCGGCATTCAATACTTACGCTCGGGTGTTACTACATAAGATCTATGGCCATTGTGTATGCGATCGCCTCAAAGTGAACAACATTCTCGATTCACCAGCTAACATACCATTCATACATACAAACATATTTGTGGATTTATATTACAAATTATTAAATCAAAATACTACTCACTGATCAACGTTTTATTTATTACAACACACACATACAAAGAAAACCACATTTTTTCTCCATCTGAACAAAATTGTTTAAATAATGCAAAACTTGCATCAGCGAGGGTGCGGCGCCGCAAACACATAAAACGACGTCCACACAAAAACTTAAACGAAAGATAAGAGCGGAGCTGAAGAAAGCGACGGCAGCATGTGGTCAGATATCTAAACAAAACTTAAGCCCCGCCGAGCAAATAACGATTACCGAAGACAAATAAAGTTGGTACCAGATATTTTATTGTTGCTTCTGTTTGTTATTTAAAGCTCAAAACTAAGAAAAGTGCAAACAGGCGCACATAAAAGTGTACTGACATGGGTTTAGAGTTTTAACACCAAATAGGTATGTTCAGTAATGGTTTTAAGACTAATAGGTGTGAAAGTGGAAACTGAATTCCTTATAACCCAATAGAATGCCAAAAATATACGAGTATATCAGATTTGATAAATTGGAACTAAATAAAAATGATTTGTATATTGCCTGTAATTATTTGCTCGCACAGAAAAAAATAAAATTGGGTGACTACCTCTTGCTGTTAAAGAAAATGTTTTTGGAAAAAATATTCCGTATCAATATGGAATTCCGTATTAAAATTTAAAATTTCAAATTTTACTATAATTATAATCGCGCGATTTACCAAGAGATGACGTAACTTGATTATTAGTCCATTGTTCTTATATCCCGAACATGCGCTGGAAAGTTACTAACCACGTGCGTCTTTTTCATATACATCTGCCTTTCATTTTGAGCCTAAACAACAATTTAATTTTTTCAATCAAATATGTCGAACTTTGTGGTGGAAAATGTGTGATTGCGGGGAGTTCTTCTTCAATACTTTAGTTTGAAGAAAACCTCAGCCGGAATTCATCGTGTTTTGATAGCGAACATGGCAAAAGTGGTTTGCACGAATTAAAATTGGTGACTTTGATATGGAAGATGAAGTACGTTTTAAACAAACAAAAAAGTTTGAAGAGAAAGATCTGGAAGCATTACTCGATAACGATTTTTACCAACCACAAGAAGAGCTCGCAGAATTTTTAGGTCAAGCAAGGTCAACGTTTAAAACGTTTAAAAAAGGCCGGAAACTTTCAAAAGCTAGGAAATTTGGTGATATATGAATTGAAGATTTCTTTTGCAAAACATTGTAATAAGTGACGAAAAAAAGATCCATTACAACTCTAAACGCAAAAAATCATATCGAACTTGGTCGAGAGCGTGCTTTATTATGAGCTTCTAAAGCCGGGGGAATGCTGTCAACCACAACTTATCAAATTGAAACGAGCGATTGCCAAAAAATGTCCTGAATTTTCCATCATGACAACGCTCGGCCTTATGTTGCAAGACCGGTCAAAACTATTTGGAAAACAGCGGCTACGAAGTTTTACCTCACCCGCCTTATAGCCCAGACCTTGCCCCTTTGACTATAATTTGTTCCGCCTCACTGGCATGCGGTTTCCATTAGGATAAGAAAACAAAAATTGGCTTGATTCATTCTTGGTCGCCAAGTGGGCGCAATTCTTTTGGGACGGAATCCACAAATTGCCAGAAAGATGTTTAAATGTTAAAACTTCAGATGGGCAATACTTTGAATAATACTGTTATACATATTTTTCTTAAAGAACCCTTCAAATATAACTAACGATTTTGTATGTCCAAAATGCTTTTTTTAGTAATCATAGATTTACATTTAACATTATGTTTTGAATTTTCTATAAGATATGAAAAGGTAAGCTGTTGTCACATTAGTTTCATTCTCGCACTTTCCGATAATTAAGTATGCAAAGTTTCAGAGAATTAGGAACTATTGCGCTCACTCAGAGAAATGTCTTCACTAATACGCGCCGACAAATTAATATACAACTAATAAATCTTACACACGATGATTATTCATTTATAAAAAATAAAATTTAAACAAAATATAATCTGATTAACTACCGCAGACCTTGAATTTAATCCATTTTAGCATTTTGAATTACGTAAAATTGAGTTCTTCTCGCTTTCGTTATTTCAAACATATGTTTCCGGAGGTTTTTTTCTACTAGAAAGATTCAGTTGTCGAACGTTCTGATGTCGAATTTTAAGAAAAAATTATACGGAAGAACAGGAAATTCAAATACTACTAGAAGGACGTCAAAATAAATGACTAATGGAGCAAATGTTTACTAATTGCGAGCAGCCATTCGCATTTCTATGCATACCACAACAGAACAACAAATTTGTGTTTGATATGCATTCAATTGTTGCACGTTCGCACAGGTTCGCATAGCATTAAACTTTTTATCTTTTTAGCTCTGGCTAATGGATATTTGATCGCGCAATTCTAAAAACTCAAATACCTACATGCTCTGCGCTTATAAATTTTAAAACCTGCCTACACTTAATCGCTGGTAATTTATACAACACGGTGAGTACAACTGTACACACGCATGGGCATACCGAGAGGCCGAGGCGGCGATGTGCGATGACTAAAACTACACGAAAAATCGAAGAAGACACGAAACTAGAATTGATTAATGCACAAACAAATGATGCATAAAGTACCGTTGTTGGTTAGCCATGCGTCGAAGCGCGTTAGCACAACGCAGCTTTTTGAAACGGCAGCATGAGTGGGCAGCGCCCGCGTGGCGGCGGGTGTGACGGCGGCACCTACCGCTGCCAGCCGTCTGCTCTTTACATTCCACTTTTTATTTGTTCATTTTCTTCTTTTTCATTCAATTAAGCATCGGCGACGGCCATGCGGTGTTGTTGTGTGCTGTCGCAAGCGATGCGCTGCATTTTAATTGCCGCATTTACTGCTATTTGCCGCCAACAATTGCGAATGCGCGCACATGCACAACCGTGCTGCGGCGATGGCCAAGTCTAGCATTAAAACAGTGTTTTTTAGAACCGTTCGCGGCCGCGGCGCAAAAAATTCAATAATGAATTGGCAATTTCGGTATTTGCTGACGCAACAAATGTTTGCCACAGGCGCTCCGAATAAATTGCATTTTATCGCACTTCACGTACACACTTATGCAGGTGTGCGTATGCAAATGTTTAAGCCCTTAATTTCAAGTTGAGTTCCTCATCTCTTTTTTGCAACTCCAGCGCTTGCCCGACAATCGGCCGATTTGGACGCTTTTCGCCTTCTTTTTGGACAATCACAATGAAATGTCGTGTTTTCGTGTTGTAATTTTGGGCAGTTTCGTCACTCATGGACACATAATTTGCCGGCAGAGACGCATGAATATGAATATCTGTATGCCATTTGTTACTGTAAGCATCATTAAAATGAAATTAGCGTCGTCGTTAAATAATAAAAAGGCTTAAGCGAAACAAACGCTCGTGGAACACGTTGAAATCAATTTCGACACTTCAAAGGGCTTAGAGCATTTGCACTAAATACATTAAGCAGCAGTGTTGCGTGTCATCTCATAACTAGCGGAATATCAGCGGAGTAATGATTATCACAGCATTGCCCCTTGCAGCATGTGTGTGCACTGGAAAAAATGTATGTGCAAAATTTTAATTATAAATATATACATATATATATATTCTTATTAATAGAGTTTAGCAGAAAAGAAGAAAAAGAAAAGCCCACCTTTTCTTCAAAAACATGTGTCTGTAAGCTCCGGGAACAAAAAGCCCTGACGTAGTCTGCCCATTCAAAAAGAGTGTCAGATGAGTAGCCTTGTGTGGGTATTCATACAGGTGGTTGGTTGCGTGTCACACACGGACTCAGAGTCTACTTAGTACTCGTCGCAAGATACATAGGTTTCCTTGTCTTCATAGCCAGAGATTAATGGAACTAATTCAAATTATCCTCCAAGAATGGAGCGTTTTATAACATTGACACCATAAGACTACCACAAAGCTTATGTAAAGCGTTTGCAAAATTCAATATTTGTACTACTAACTATTAAAGAAATTACAACTGCTCCGCTCTAAACTCGCTTATTTAAATGATCTCATCGGAGAAAAATATGAGAATACATATACCAAACATTTACTGTTTTAAATTCTCCTCGTATTGACTTGACTGACAACATACTGCAGGCTGAATTCCCCAATTACCCCAAAAATCGTTCCCGAATTATAAAGAAGTGTCTCCAATGCTGTTTTTTTTCCCAAGATTTACTTCGTGTACACAGCAAAAACCGTTTGTAATATGCACAAAATGAGCAGATAATTAATGCTTAAGGCATTTATTTGTAATTTACATGCTTGTAATGTGCTGGCGCATAGACACCGCTCAGCGAACGCAAGTCATCTTAATTTGAAAATCTTTTCGCTTTTCGATGCCCCAGTTTCGAGCGGCGTCTATAGGTGTGTTCGCGTGCGGGTTTGTGTGCGAACACATGCAACTGCGCATACAAATAAGCGCGTGGTTGAGTTACTAGCTTTGGATGCACGCTCGGGGTGCCGGAGGTTTGATCAGTTAGTTGACTTTTAGCCGATTTTCTGTTGTTGTTGGCTATTTGCCTAACTATTGCGCTCATCAAAATACGGCTTATGTCACATGGCAGATATGAGCGCACACATCCTTATGTATACTCACGCGCACACTCGGTGTGTGTCTCGATGCACACATGTATGTGTACGCGCTTGTAAGTGTTGCTTGAAAAAATTATGTGCTGGCATGCAGATCAGCGTCAGATTAAGCGCAGCGACAAGTCAACAACCTCAGAAATCGTTGCTTAAGGTTTGCCTTCAGCATTTTTATGATCTTTCTTGGCGCTCTTTGTGCGCTTGCTCGCGGCACCCAAAAAGTTCCGGCCGCGCGCCAAAAGCCGCCAACCTGGTACCGGGAGACTCTGCCTGCTGTCTTGAAACGCGCTAGCGGCAACTCGTCGGCTTAGCAACATTTGCGTCACATTGCATGCCGGAGATGCGTGCGCATTGTTGTGTTGTTACTGCTAATCACACTGCCTACCACTCCCTCTAACGCTGTTGCTTCTGCTGCATTGTGGTTAGCGCTCGCGTCAGCTGATTGGTATTGTAACCTTTTGCTGCTTCGTTATTTCCAAAGCGATTGCCTTGTGCTTTGGCTTAGTTGGCGTTAATCCCATATTAATGCTTATGCATCTGTGTTTGTATCTACGGTTGCTTATGCATACAAATAGTGTTATTTAATAGACTTGTATGAGCAAATAATATCTTTTAACATGTTTGCTGGCATTTTGGGTATTATAATGTAGTATTTATTCCGGAAGACTTGTTAACAATTTGAAGGCTGGCACATTTTCAATTCAGTCAATAATATTTCGCGCTCACAAACCTATTATGATTATTTATTACCTTTATTGACTTATCCAAATGGAATAAAAGCTGCTAATGCTTGTCAAATTAATAATTTGATAATTTTAAATATTGCTTTCCTAGTTAAGATTACCCGATGGCATCCGATGTGTTTTAATTCCAGGATCCATAAATAACTTTCGACAAAAATAATAGAATGGAGTTTCACTTTGTCATACATATCATTAAAAACACTGCAATTTTCAAAAGAAAGTAATCACATTCAGTGAAGATACAACTTAAAGGGTAGGAACCCCATTTGATAAGGAAGTATGGTATCTCTGAGCCATTAAATCAAAAAGTCGTAAAAAAATTTAAAAATTTTAAATATTCCATTAACTTAGGAAACACCCCTCAAGATAAAAAACATCAATGATTCATAAACAAATAAACACATGTTTTTTGTTTTTGTATTAATGGCAAATTTTATACACATATGTTAAGGGAACACATAGCCCAGCCTAACGCCTATTATTTGATTTTGCACGCTTGTTGCTTTTCATTCGTTTACCATTATTAGCGCGAAATTGAAATTAAGCGATTGCACAAAATTATTTGTACTTCGAGTACTAACATTTTAATTGAAATTGCTGTCGGTCTACAATGATTTGTTGCTTATTAGTCACTATGGTGATCGTGCAAAAAATGTCCAATATCATCGAAGCCACCATCATCGGTTAACCAAAGTGGTGACTGGAGGCGTTCGCAATTTGGTCTGGTTGCTGGGTGCGTCAATGTCAGATACTACCAAATTGTGTCATGACGCATGCGCACGATTTAAAACGCCGTACCTACCTATATTTACATAGATCTATGGTATATAAATATTGCTTTTCATGTATTTGTTTGACAATGTTTATGAGAGCGTATCAAAATGCTTTAAATTTACGATCACTTACCTTTTGAAAATATATAAAAAACTGAAAATAATTAAATTACAACATTAGATATACAATATGTCAGTTGATGTGATTTTCTTCGTCTGTTTAAACTATGCCCTTTAATACTAAATAAATAAGCTCGATATGGATTTTTCAAACTTTCATCTCAATAAATCATTTATAAATTATCTCACGTCCATTTTATTTTGCTTTAAATATTAATTTCACGCCTCTGTAGTCAGCGCCGATGCCCAGCCAGTACATTACTCTCGATATTAATTGCCAATGTACAACGGATGATGCTCTACCAGTCTGCGCCGCGAAAACTGCAGTGCATTGCTTGCCAACCGATCGTGCAAATACAAATTTATGCCTACAAACGCCGGCAGGAAAATGAGTTATTGGTTACTTTACGCGTTTCTGCAATTTCTGCATTCAGGCTTACAATGTGCAACAATGGAATATCGTGTGATTAACCGCACACACATACCCACTCATGTCAGCCGAAAGAAATCCCCAACAAAAAGCGACGGAGACACGCAATGGCATTCCCATAGTCATTTTGCATTGACCTTGGCTTTCTTTCTTTTGCGCGCTGTTGAAGATGCCATAGGGGGCGGCTCAAATGCCCCAAAGCTAGCGGCGGCCATGATTTTGGCGATCACGTTGACGGGGATATCAATCAGCCACTGCGAAATCGCTGCCCGCCGCTCTCTGCTGCAGACAGACACCTCGGCCAACAAAGCACAATTATGCGCGTGCGCATCATACAGCTGGTTTTCATAATGGCATTTTAAAGCAACATTAATCGCATTGTAGCGTTTCCTTCATAACTTTGCGCCAGTGTGATTTCTAGCAGCTAATGCGGGTTTATTCATGTACTCATACACGTTGTTTTCATAAACAATCGCGTTGCAGCAACAAGTTTTTTGACTCTCATTGGTCTGTTGTGGAAGCCTATGCTAGTGCTGTGAATCTCCAGTTACAAAACAATACAATAATTCACTTTTCTCTAGCGTTTCTCACCGATTCGGTTATTGCGAAAGGCATGGGGAAAGAGGCGTCTTCTTTGTTGCAACGCGCTCACACACTGGACTTCGATTTATTTCTCTTGCAAATTTACGTTTTCACAACAACCGATTTTCCTACAGCATTACCATTATTTTGATCAATCTTGCTTTTACTAATCATTGTTGTTGCCGATTGCATTGTTGTCTCGGGTGAATGATTGCATTTTCAGCACCACTCAGCTATCAAAAAGCAGATTAGATAAACAAGTTGTGTTTGTGCTATTGAAATATCACTGCATCTTAATTGCCCGAGTATTCCAACGTGATCTACGCTCGGACGAATTCGAGTATTGCATATTAGTAGGTATCTTGGACATATACCTCGCACCAATATGCCGCCGCATGTCAGTATGCGGCCTCATGGAGTAGTGCCTTTCCTACACAGCTGATTTACTACAAGCTGATCATACCGTTAGCCATCCAACAAGGGTCATATAAAAGACTGATTTCAACCAGCAAGTCTCGCGTCCCTTCCCGAAATGTATTCATATATACCATATACAAGAGCATGTAATATATAACTGTATATGTGTGTCTGTACTCATATTACCTAATTAGCTTAATATCGGTAGCCTGTTGGTGCAGCTTTTAGTTTGTCAATGTCAACACCGGTTTGTCTTGCCGCTGCGAGTTGCCCACACTACGATCGCATTGTTACAAAATCGTCCCAATTCATCCCAACAAGTTGTGATCATTAAATATTATAATTAGTCTTCACTCTTTCACAGCTGTTTCTCTCTCCTCCAATGGATCTTTTATTTCTTCCCACACACACACAGGCAAAGATGTTTTCGTTATTGACAGATTAAAAATAAAAACATTGCGTTACTTAAATTATGCTAATCATTCAATTTGCTCAACATCGTTTTTGTTGTTGTTTGTTCATGCAATTCGAAGCCAGTTTCTTGGCCTATATATTACCAACTTATCAGCTCGAGTGTTAATTTGGTTTTATTTCTTTCCTTTAGTTTGATTATTCAAGGTCATATTTACCAAATACATTTTCGACTATTTTCGTTTCACTTTTCGCATTGCGTGCCATAAACGCAAGTAGCACTTAGAAATATAAAAACACATAAATTAGGTGTAAAAGCGGTGATTTAAAAGCGTTGATAAACATCTTCAATCATTTGCTCTATTTTTTCATCGGCGGCAAAATGGAACTGAAGCCATCAATTCACATTTATTTACTTGCATTGTTTCTTTATTTCGACGCAAAAACACGAAAACCAACTAAGCATATTAAGCATAGAGCAGAAAGTGAAAACCCCGGAATGGGTCGGATTGGGTCATGCTTTTTTTAGTTTTTGACAAGATTGAAATTTTTATCTGAGCGAATTTATTGAAGTTAAAGCTCTTCGGTCGTCTTTAGATGAAATAAAGCTGACATTTTCCACTATTAATGGGGTCTCCAATCCAGCTGTTTTTTGTTGTCAACTGCTAAAGTCGAAGGCTAACTAATATTTTCACAACTCTGTTATAACAGGAACTTACTGATTCCTGTCATTTGCAAAAACATGTTCGCATAGCTAGTTTATCAGCGCACTTAACCACCGAAAATAGTCGCAAAAAGGGATTACATCAAAAATGTTTATATGCAAAGCTATTAAAAACATACAGACATAAGAAACGTTAACTTCGATTGCACTGAAGCTATAATACCCTTCACAAATGCAAAATATTCATTACAAGAACTTTGATCGGTCAGTTTGTATGCTAGATATATGGTTAGTGATCCGATCAACAATATCTTCGAAAATTTCATGATTGCTTTTGGCAATAGTCCATGGCAAATTTCTTGAAGATATCTCGTCAAATGAAAAACTGATGGACGGACAGAGGGACAGACAGACGGACATGGCTAAATCGACTCAGCTTGTCTCGCTGATCTCTTATATATACATATATTATATTTTACACGGTCTCCGACGTTTCCTTCTGGCTGTTACAAACTTCGTGGCAAACTTAATATATGCTGTTTAGGGTATAAAAAGTACGAGCTACTTTATGTTTATTATGTTTAAATATGTAAACTGAAATGCAATATTATTACCAACGTACATATATCTGTCCATACAGCTATACAAACGCAAATACTTGCACTTGAGCGAAAAAATTGTTCCGAATATAAATGTGAGGCAAAAGTAACAAAGGCGAATTGGCTGTTTGGCCTCATTGGCAACTGATGTTGTGATTATCAATGAAATTGCTAGCAAATTAAAAAAAAAATTTTAATTTCTGTTATGCGATTATATAATTTTGTGTCTGATTCAGTTGACTGTAAAAGAAACCATATGATCATTACTTTTAAAGATTCATAAAATATAATTCAATTTTAAATCTCCATGATTTTTTATTGATTCAACAATTGGCATACATATATTTAAGTTTAAGGAATAATGAAAAAACTTATAATGCAGAAAAAGAGGAGAAAACAAGTAAGGAAGGGCTAAGTTCGGATGTAACCGAACATTTCATACTCTTGCAACTTGCATGGAGCAAAGCCGGGAAATACCTTGTTGGCAAAACTATATATTTCAAAAAAAATGTTACGAAAGAATCGAAGATTCATTATTTGGCGAAATCGTGAATGGATTACAATTAAATTTGTATCTCATTAACTTATAGTATAAATCAGGACTTAATTAGTTTTATAACTATATTTTACTTCCCTTCCGCGAAAATTTTATCAAAATCATCCTCGATGAAGACATATTTGGCATAAACTTCATCGGAGAGACTAAATTTAATATATTCATTCCAAATTTGGACGATTAACCACATAATTTTTAAAAATCACAAAAATATCACAGAACAAAAATCTCTAGCGCATATTCGGGAGAAAAAAGATCTGGCCTGAGTGCACAAACTTTTAACATTACTCAGGTATTCTCAAGAACATGTTTGCAAGTAATTTTATAAATATATAACTCACATACTGACTGACATATTCGACATAGGGACGAATTTTTAATAAGATTTTCAAAAGTGGCTCGTTTCTTATATGCGGACACCACTGTAACTGTGTAGGAAGAAATTTAATAGGAACGCTATAAAAA
This sequence comes from Bactrocera oleae, assembly GCF_042242935.1. Lineage (NCBI taxonomy): Eukaryota > Metazoa > Arthropoda > Insecta > Diptera > Tephritidae > Bactrocera > Bactrocera oleae. The sequence continues at coordinate 98,227,315 of NC_091536.1, forward strand.
TGCAATTCTATTTCATGTATGTTAAGAATCATACTTTAGCAGATCATTACTTTGAATATTCAATAGTATTCGAACAGAATCTATCATATCCTTAATATTTTCCGATTGAGTATAAAAACAACAAAAATATCTGTATACATTTGATCTCCGACACTTAAGTACGCCAATGGCCTTCTGAATTCAACATAGAAGTTCATTTCATTCGTTAAATGAACGATACCCAAATAATTTAGGTTATCAGCAACTATTGAGCAATTCTTGATTCTTGATGCTCACCAAGTATAGAGTAAGCTGATAATCGGCCAATCGCTATGCCAAAAGAAATTCGCTACAGTGAATTGCCAACCAATCGAGCAGTCCTAGACCTGCGCGCAATCTAATCGCACAAGAGACCCACTTCAGCTTCATACGAATTCATCGCGAACACAGAGCGCACACGAAACGATGGAATTGATTTTAATTTTCTTATTCGCAGCAGCAATCATAGTAAGACGTCTAAACGAAAGCGCTTTCATAAGTCCTCATTAAGTTTGATTAATTTTGATTTTTTTGCCAGACTCCTTCGGTGGCAGTTGTTGAACCCAATGCCGAAGAAGTTCGTATAATTTCCGAATGTCTTCGAAGCTATGGCGGTTTAACGGAGGAGAACTCGCAGCGTTTGGTGCGTTTTAAGGGCTGGTCGGAAACGTATGAAGAGATACCATGCTTTACAAAGTGCTACATCAAGAATATGTTTGACATGTTCGACGAGTCTGTGGGATTTAAAGATGAACAGGTGATCAAGCAGTTCGGCCAGCCGCTCTACAAAGCATGCAAGCATCGCATGGAACCTTCGGCAAATAGTTGTCAGCAGGCCTATAATGGATTTCATTGCCTTGTCAATGTGAGTTGTGAATATTCAAGCTAATATATATATATATACCCTAACGTATGGTAATTTTTATTCTACCGTTCTCAATGCAGTTGGAGGATGACCCTTTCGTGCTAATCGAGAGCATGAAGAATGTCAGCATCGAGGCGAAAACCGCCATGAAGGACTGTCTGCATCGCTTTGATCAGTACGAATGGGAGCGCGTCAAAGACTACTCAAAAAATCCGGTACGCGAGCCCATACCATGCTTCACCAAATGCTTTATCGACCGCTTGCAACTCTATAGCCAGCAATCTCGCCAGTGGAACATACCGGCGCTGACGGCCAAATTGGGGGTGCCTGCAACCGGTGCAAATATACAACATTGCCTTAAGCAGAGGCGCAAACGCAATGCCTGTGTGTGGATGTATCAGGAATTCACTTGTTTTGTATTGGCTCACGATTAAAAACCGATTTTATATATGCCACGTGCTAGAAGCTCTTCGTAAACTATTTTAAAAAAGTAAGAGTGCATTTATGTTCTAATCAGTTCGGTTCGATTTTTATATAACTTTGAAACTCTATTCAGTCTTCAAGCGAATAAATCTGTGAATGAACGTGCCTCAACCGAATCAATGTATTTTGTTGGCCTCAAAACCGTAAATGTTGTTTTTTTTCAACCAAATAAGTATTTATGTGTATGTGCATTTGTATTAATGCTTTGAAACAGGAGAATACGTCAAGTCTCAATTTCCTATCAGTTAGTTCCAATCCATTAGCATTTTCAAGGCAACCAATTCGATAAAGTCAGCGAAAAAGCTCAGGCAGGCGAGTATACAGTTAGGTAATCCAGCAGCGTTTCGATGATAATCCAAAGCAACGTTTTACAACCATTTAAATAGTTGTAGAATATAAGTTTCATATTTATAACAGAGTCAAATTTTAAAATATTACAAATTTATAAATTTTACGAATTTGCTCTCACAACTCAAGCTCACCTATCTCGTATATGTTGTTAACTAGGTTTCGATATAAGTTCTGCGTAATAATTAGCCTGCTCCATACTGTTGTTAAATTGTGTTTTCTATCATCGGTACGTTATAAAATTGGAAACGGTTGAAGTTCCAAATTAAATTATCGCAGACGAAATTCCTCTCATAAAGGTATAAAATGACTTTCAACCGTTTAAGTCCGATTAATTTGTAACAATTGGAACCTGGAAGACTTCAGAGTTGAAATATTCTCATTGTTGGGAAAAAGTTTAAGATATTTCTATTATTTTATGCATGTGTATGGAAAGAAAAAATTAAATTCGTCTTTGTCTTCTCTTAAGTGAAAGAAATGTTCAGCAATTTGAATTTTGCGTGAGCGCAAACCGACAGATTGAGAGCAATGAAAAACTTGCAACCAGCCCCAGTGCCCAGCCTCATCGCGAGAATTATTCTTGTAAACAACGCTTGTATTACAACCCTAGCTCAGCTTACATGTAGCAATGACACTTTGGCGCACTCAGCGATAACCCTGTAGCTGCCGTCACACATGTCACTAAACAAGACGAAATAAGCGTATTTATACAGCGTTATCAGCTTACCGCCGACAAGTACCAAGTGAAGAAATTAAAAACACAGATAAGAAATACAACACTGTCAATATACACAACAACAACACGGCCTACAAGGCGTTACAGCGTCGTTTCGCAGCGATTACTTCCCATCCAAATCAGTATCAATAAACGGCTAAGGCTCTAAAGAACCACAAATCAACAGAACTCCAACAACGAAACGGAATTCATCGAAAATGAATTTTCGCGAAGCGTCACTAGTGATTTTATTAATCGCCTACTGTATACAAATGGTAAATTATAAATCCAAATTCAAAAAGCTCGAAGTGGCCAAACCACATATGAACTCGATAGTTAATTGAAATATGCAAATGACCTAATGATCAAAAATGTTAGAGAAAGATTTGAAATAAATACAAAATTTGTAGGTTAGCAGCGCTGCGACAACAAAGGCGGCGGAGCGAGATGTAGACTCCGATACAGAGATATTACGAAAATGCTTACGTGAAGTTGGCAGCAAAGATTTGGTCGGTGAGCTACAAAAGGTTGCACGCTATTCCGAATGGACATTGGAGGAGGTTCCCTGTTTTACACGTTGTCTCGCGTCAATGAAGCACTGGTTCGATGCGAACGAAAGCAAGTGGAACAAGCAGCAGATTGCCGACGATTTGGGTGCAGATATGTTCAACTACTGCCGCTATGAGCTCGATCGCTACAATGAGGATAGTTGCGAGTTCGCATATACTGGCCTGCGTTGCTTGAAACAGGTACCAAATAACTTATACGTAGCATTCTCATAATAAGAATAGGTGCATCTGATGGATTGGTAGTGACTGTGCAAAATCTAAATAACAATCCATCGAAAAGTCTCTGTAGAAAAGCACTTAACCGTACGGCTTTCAGCAGTGGTCGTTTAATTTCTGAATCACACTCAAATGGAACCGCCGTCTGGTCCGCTATGTTGAGGGGACTTTGTATTGATTGATCCGATCTGTTAGAGACATCTTTTGGAAGTTTTCTGCTGTATTCGTTTAATTATCGTACCATACTTTGCGATATTTAAATTAGAACCAAAAATAGCTTATAGTAATAGAAAGTATATAAATGTATAGTATAGGCCAACACATAGCGATTAGTTTATTAATAATGTACTCCATTTACAGGCGGAGCTCTATACTCTGGAAACCTACAAGAACATTGTGAGTTGCGCCAGCGAGCTAAATGTGACTATGAAGGAACTACAAAAGTACGCCGCTTTTCCTACCAAGGAAGTTGTGCCCTGCCTCTTTCAATGTTTGGCAGAGAAGTTGAATTTCTACACGCCAAGCTACGAGTGGAATTTCGACAACTGGGTCAAAGCGTTTGGACCGATGCGCCAAGATCGCACGGCTTCAAATGTCTGCAAAGTGAGCGCTGAGCAAACGAAGACGCGCGACAAATGCGAATGGATGTACGAGGAGTACAACTGTTTGGAACGCTTGAACTACAACACAGATGGTTCTTATCCATTGGAAAGCACGACACTGAGTGCCGTGATCACCAGTAAAACGACAGAGACAGTCGAAGACAAAACAAAAGCCTCCTAATTTAGTGGATTAAATTAAGTAGATGCACATAACTGTATTCATACAACAAACATTCAATTTATATGTACAACCAGCGCATTTTCAGCGAGACCCATTTTATTTTTTTATTTTATTTCAGCTTCGATAGCATGCAAATGTCGTGCAGCTAAAAAAAAATAAACGGCAATTCTTACATTTATTTATTTTCTTTTTTTATTTTGAATCGCACGTAAATTTTCCGAAAAGATTCATCAACTTACAACTAAGATTTTGCCAACACAATCGTAAGCCGCATCGGGTCCCTAGTTTTCAATATAGGTCCGGCGCACAATCGGTCGGTTCACGGATATCCAGCAGGAGAATACGCGATTAGCCCAAGTGCAAGTGTCCGAATCGTGTTCATTGTAATCAAGACACTTCTCCAGTCCATGTGATATCTTAGCCAAATTCTTTGAACTCTTCGCAGTGAATTGCGCTATAATCGCTTTCTGATCGAAACCCTTCTCCTCGGTGAAGAGTCCCATTCTCTCCACAAAGCACTTCACATAACAGTTGGTACGTTTATGGGCTGGAAACTCGTAGTTCAAGAACTTCTGATAAATGTCTTCCGGAACGCGATACTCCTCATGGCACGCCTCGTGCGCGTCAAGCGCATCTTGAGCTGTACGTATCTGAAATTTGCCTGCAACCTGTTGACGAACAACCAAATCCATGTAAGTAAAAGCAAACACAAAGTTATAAAAAAACGTGTTAGATAAAATGATAAATGTTGATTTTTGAAAAAAAAAAATTGCACAAAACGCCGAACAATTGCTTCAGCCTTTGTTATTGCTGCTTTTTGTTTTTTCATTTTTGTTGTTCATGCCGTACACGGCTTCCACACTCACCAATGCCACAAAGGCTAGCAACAAGATCAGCTGGGTCTTCATTGTAACTTATTATCGATTACTTTTCCTCCAACTTTTACACTGTCTTAACGGATATTATCGCGGCCAAGCAGGTGAACAAGCGAGCGTACGATAAATTTATGGGTGCTTAGTGTCGTAGCTGACACAACGTACTAAACCAGTATGCAAGATTTTTTCACAATTTGTAGGTGTGTGACTTGAATTTAAATTACTTATAGAAGACAAAACTACCAAGCGGTCGATCGCCGACCAATTGTCTTTCCATCTACTCGGGCTCTGTCTCGGCCGTTTAAGAAGTTGGTCGCGCATTCGTTGACGCAGTCGAGGCAAACAGGCTGCGCCGCGACTGGGTGCAGGTTTTCTCGAAAGTTCAGGCCATGCACATATATATTAACGATGGCTTCGTGTGCCCAAACGGGCATACATACACCGACAAGGCGCGCGGCTGCTGCCACCACCGTCACCAACTTATCTGCCAACTACCGCTATGCAGTCAATCAGGCATCCGAGCTGGTGGCATGGCATTTGTAGTGACTTGGTGTGGTTTCGTCGTTGTGCTTGTGATACTCTGGGTTTTATTTTATTTATATGTACATCTATTAGCATTCCACGAAACTGGTTTTACACTTCTTTCTGGCTCTACACTCAGCAATCGCGCTTGCGCCCTCCTTCCAGACGCCAACGCCAAACTATCGCTTTCATTGTCTCTACGCTTGGCTTCGTCACTGGCTTTGATGTCATTATATAATTCTGTTGGTCGATGTAAATATGTATGGTGTTCGTTTAGAATACGCTCTTACAAGTATTTAATGTTTGAACATTTCGTCTACTCGTATTACGTATATTTGGACAAGGGTCAAATAGTTACAGAAATTAGAAGAGAATACTGTAGATAATGGTGATTATTGGTTTTGAATTTGAAATTCTTTAGAAGCTATCACTATTCAATTGAAAAATTAAGCCAGGGACAATCCCTTTCGTGATCCCAAATCCTATGATATACTAGTAATTCCCTTAAAGTAACTCAGAGGAGTTGTTGGGAGGTCAAGAGTTTTTAAGCAAAATGTAAGGATAATTATGGAAAGGTGATAGGTGAATAAAGTGAAAGATAAACCGTAAGAAATTCTCAAATCAAAAAGCATATGTACTTTCATTAACCAGAAATGTTTAGTTGTGCCTCTAATACAGAAACATATATTATATATTGGCGTATAAATTCCTCACTACCTTGCACCCGGTAACTTGGGAGATTTTTATATCGTGAAGCATACCAATACTCTGTTTTGTAAACTGTGCCTTAGTGTTGAACACTACGTCCAAGCCATACTCTAATTGGTTCCTGTTTAAAATAATTACAAAAAGTTAAAATCAATTGATTTTATATCAACCTTTTCGTGTTTATGGTTATTGGCAGCACATTAGAGGATTAAAGGGCATTAGTCACTTGAAAGCAACCCTTGCCAGCACTCATGATGGAAATATGAGTTCATAAGCCACTTGAGAATTTAATTTGATTTTTGAATAACCAATTGTGGAAACTCATCGCGGTGTAACAACATAAGTTAATATACATTTGCACACACTGAATATGCATATATGTATATGTATACGCATATAAATTACTTGTGGTTGCTTATGTACATATACTTATGTTGCATGTGTTTGCAAGTGTGCGAGCAGTGAAGTGCGGCTCCAATATGCCATTTACCGCTTAAGTATGTGCATGAAGCATTTAATAAAATTCTCCGACTGCAAACACAGGTACACATAACTGTATATAGGTAGATATGTAAAAGTCTTGCTTACACTAGCGCTCAAAATATTGGCATAAACTTCACACTTCAGTAATACAAGTGAATAATAACTTAAGGGGTTCTTTAAAGATTATACCCACAAATGCGTTTCTTTACTATTTAAAACAATATTTAATGACTGAAAGATGTTAAATTTGTGAAACACCATAAAATTACTTCAATATATTGTAGTGCAATACGAAGAACGAATTTTTTCAAAAAATATAATGATGAGAAAGGTAACCCTCCAAGCGCTTGAAGCGAGATGTTATTCGAAACAAACTGAATGATCAGCTTATGCTTTGTATGAAAAAGCATTGTTAAACAACCTTACGATAAATACTTATTTCTTCCATAGCGGCGCAATATCGCAAAATAGAGTGCCGCACTTTTCGTTGGAATTGTACAAAGGTATTTATGCGAATGAATTGAACGACACGAGCACAATAAGTGCAATCGGCCATGCGGTTTTGCTCTTGTGTTTGCTATGCGCCCGTGTGTGAGGAGGTGTGCGTTCGTGCTCTGCGAATAACAATGGATTAATTACATTAAATACAAATTTGCAATATAATAATTAAAAACCCCAAACAACAACGCGCCGTCCATTGTAAGAACACACATAGGTGGGTGTGTGAGTGTAAGTGCAGCGTGCATTCATTTCCGTTCGGCTGGGACAATATCAATGGCACGCAGCATAATTGGTTATGCGTTCTTTGGTAATTTAATACACATTAATATATTGGCTCCGCACGTGTACCCACGTGTGTGTGCGTGTAGCAAAAATGCATTAACTCGTAATAAATCGCATGTAATTACAGCTTGTGGCTGCCGTGCGGTCTCGCCCAGCATTTAGAGCTTTTCACTAGAAATTAACCACAAATTATCAATTTAATAAACGGAAACGCGCGCGACCATTTGTTACAGCAAATAAATTGATTGATCGTTGACATTTGGGAATTAGACTATTACAATTTGCCACACCACTACAAGCGCACACACACACGCGCGCGCATAAATAATTACGCGCTTTAATGAAATGTGCAGCTCTTCGTTAACATTTCGCGGGGCTGCAGTAAATAACACCGCTCGCTGCCAAATTATTAATTTTTCGAGTATAATATATGTGCAGATGTGTGTGCGCTTATAATTTACTTAGCCACTGCCGCTAAACGCTGCTTTTGTGTGCAAATAAAGGAATCGCCAAAATAAATAAAATCTGAATTGAAATTTAAATTGAGTATTTTTATTCAATTATTTGATTTTTAACTCGCTGCGGTGCAATAAAAATTAATTATGCGCAAAATTTGGTTTGCATAACCGTTAATGCCGAACACGGACAAATACATGGCAGCGAATGTGTACGCTCACAACGATAAATATATATGTATGTATTGTATATAAAACCTGATTTATGGCTTGCACCTTCGGCGCTGAAGCCACTTCCGTTGCTGACTGCATTCTCTGTGTCTGGGCTACAATGGCTTGCGGAACCGCCGGCTTAACTAAACGCCATATTCTGTGTGCAAATTCATTGTCGTTTAATTCTGTGTTCAATTTCCAATTTTTGTGTATTTGAAAAAGAAAACAAATTACAAAAAAGTGAAGTAATTTGTTCGCGCTGTCCCTTACAAACGATTTTGCTGAAGATATTCTCAAAAATTAAATGCAGGCGTTCTTTTCATATTATAAGAAGCATTTCCGTCTCCAAATAGTTGGAGAATTGTATTAAGGGACTCGAACATTAGCAAAAAGGTCAGATCTTCGCACCGGAATCACTCATCTCCCTCACTCAAAACTAGAAATTCATTATTTTTTTCGTTTATCTTCACGAACACGGCTTATGTTTGCCTTAAAGATATAGATATAGTTAAAGATAGCATACAATTTATGTAAGTATTCTTCAGAAAAGTTAACTTGGCCCAATCGTTGTTAAGTAAACAATTTCGCTTGACAATTATCCAACCCGGGTAGGTTCTTAAACCTTGTAGAATAGTTATATATGCTTATCAAAAAAATATTTCAATTTAACTTAAAAAAACTAAAGATTCGCATCGGTCACCATGACATAATGTCCGAAAATGCGTTTTATCATTGTTTAGGGCCACAGTTCGTTTCTTATCCCGACCAACCGCAAGCAAAAAAGTTAACATTAGTTGCCCCTCGGCAAGCAATAGCAAAATTTCAATTTTATTTCTTCCATTAAAAAGTCTCATATATAATTTATAATTTTTATAGTTAAAACCTATAAATTAGGCCAATTAAATTTTTTTTTAATTTACCCAGCAAATGCACCACATGTGATGACTTCAAATAAAGCTTGATGCCGCCGCTTTCTTTTCATCAGAACATCAGATAGCTATATCATAATTGCTAAAATAGATTTAACGTCGGGAAAAATAAAAAATTAATTCAAAAAAAATTTTACTTACTTGGATTAGTTATATCTCTAATTAAAAATTCGTTAACACTCAGCTTTATAGCAAATTCACTTTAAATAAACAACAACAATAACAATCATATTTGGGCAGATAGATGGATAGATGCAAGTATAACACTTCCGCTTCGCTACACTGCAAACAACGGTAATTTGAGTAATTTGCATGCTAGAGCAGACTCAAATACATGCGAATGCGAAATGTAAAAAAACACGCAAACAACACGCCAGCAACAAAAACATTGAAGACGCAAAACGTCAAATTCAAAACGCAAACCCAAACGCGTCCATTTACTGACGGATTACAACTCGGAGGTATCTTTTTCATGCAAATTTGTAAATTTTTTATTTTGTCAACAACGCAGCGCGATACATATGTTCGACGTGCTTACGTGCAGTGCGTTGCCAAATACGCCGAAAATGAATGAAATGAAATCACCATGTTTTATTAAAGCAAATCAAGCAAATTTAACAATTTCAGACTTTCGCAAACGCAATGATTGTATAATTCGGGCGTAAAGCACCTCATCGCCCCTTCACGTCGACGCATAAGTGCATTCGAGTTCATTGACTGGGTGTATTGCCACCTGATTCTTCTGCGCAGCAATAGCTCACCCACCAACCCAACCACCCTAGCTGCTCGAATGCGTTTGCGTCAATGTATGCGTGAGTGATGGGTCGCGCTCGCTTTTCTAACGCCCCGCCACGCCTCCGACATGACCCGCCGCTTGTCAGGCAGTCAGCGTAATTTCGACCACGTCGATTACACGTTTTGCAACGCACATAATACACTCTATTTACCCTCATAACGGTTTTATGAAAACACATTTTTTGCACAACAAACACACAAGCACGCACATGCACACACATGAAAGTAGCTATGAAGAAAAAGCCTCGTTAATACTTCGCACTTTTTATCAGTGGCATTGCCATATTTGTACAATAATTTCATTTGCTTTTTACATTGTCCGTTATTCGAGCGCTTTCTGCACTTGTATTCGCGCTGCATATTTTTCGCTGAAATGTCAAAAATTAAATATCCTGTGCTGCCGGAACCCGCGTGCCAATGTGCAATTTATTTGTATTGAAAACATTTTCACACTATTTGAAACTAATGAAGGCTTAAAGAAAAACCCGTTGGAATAAAAACTGTTGAGTTAATCGATTTTCTGCCCTAAAACACATTTCATTTGAAATATTGTCAAGGATATTTGATCCAATTGCATTTTATTTTTATTGGCGCTCCACAGCGCCAGGTGGAGCGAAAATAGGGAAGCTATACATCAATATCACCACAATATTCTTAGTCGCTTTCAAACCCTTGAAAATCCGAGCGGAAGTAACATATTTGATAGCATGGACACTTTCTGACCCATAGGCCTTACCTAAGCTGAGTCCGTTGAGTGCTATAAATCGAACCCTTGGGAAATACCCATATTTCGAAAATTTTGAAAAGAGCAAATAATGCTTAAGGGCGTAGTAGGGCTAATTCGTGTAAACTTTGTTTATGATTATGATGGCAAAGCTTAAAGTTTTCACTTTTTCGGAAAACTTTTTAGGATGAAACATGATTTTTTGCGAAAAAATCAATTAATTTGTTATTGTAAAATGAAACAAATAAACATTTAGTTTGAAAGCGTTACCTCGCAAATTATTATATGAATAGAAATAGTGTTCAAAATTACAAAACGATTTGTGCATTAGTTTTGAAGTTATAAGGGGCACTGATCTTGAAAACGTGAGTTGTGGAAGTTGTTGAAATGCTTTAAAGTTTTGAAGACTGATACAAAACGTCCATACAACCGGTATAAAAATAGTCGTAACAGTCAGTTTTGCACCAATCGACAAACCGGTTCCGTTATTATCGATCCATTTCTCCGCAAGAAACTGCTCATTTGTGAAAGCTCCTATATCGGAAAAGCACAAAACAAAATCACGATATATATGCAATAATATGTAGAAGCAATACCCATATTAATAGAAAAAGCAATAAAAGAGAGCGCATTATCCCTCGATACTTCCAGAGTCTTCGAATTTTGACTTGAGATCTTTTTATAAAGCACTGATTTTGTAAAATCCGTTCAGTCTAAAGTGATAGAGTCACAAATGCTAGGATGCAACACAATAAACAAGTATCAAAATATTTAAACACGATTATTTTTACACCAACCAACTAATTAAACTCGTTTGTTCGGCAACTTTTGAAAATTTTGATCACGTGCACTTTAATTAATTTGTGTACAGTTTGGCTTAATTTGTGTAACAAGTGAGTGTTAGCGATTTTTAAATTTTATAAATTGTAAAATTTTTCGGAAATTTCGATGGAGTAAAAATGCTAAAATTGTTAAGCTTGTTACGAGTATGTAAAAATCGAGTTATGTGCAAAACGGCGCAAGTGAAATCGAATTAAAACTAAAAATGTAAATGCACTAGAAAGTGAATTGTAAATACATCGAGCTAAAAAGAGTAAAAACATTCGCCTCAGCGGTGAGAAAGTGGAGTAAAAATCTACTAAAATAGTTGCAACAGAAATATAAAGGGTGCGCAAGTGGGCGCTATGCAACGATGGCGCACTACAAATGGCCGAATGAAAGCAAAACATTAAAAATTCAATTTGAGGCACTCGAAAAAGGCAATGGAAAAATAACAATGTCGACAAGAGCAATAACCAACATAACAATGACCATTAGGCACCGTGCAACAATGCAGCACGACTAGGTATAGCAGCGAGCAACAGGATATCCGCGGAAACGTTCAAATTTTTATTATTTTTCATATCAATTTTTTTAAATATTTTTTTTTAGTTTGTATGCCTTTGGTAATACTTTTTACAGTTGTACATATAGTATGACATTCGAAAAACAATCAACACTGTACTTCAAATATATAACGAAACCACCTGGACTACACAAAGGCAACGCAATGCAAAAAACTAAAAGGCATTTTGTAGAAAAGTGGGAGAATTTTGAACAACTGTGTGGGACATAGGTATGTAATATTTGTTCTAAAAACTGGTAAGACTTGGGTACAATCTTAAAATAAATATCTGTAATTGAAATCGGTGGCATACACATCTTTAAGAGACTGTTTATGCGATAGATGCTCGAAACCTATGTGTCAGGAAGCAACAGTTCTTAAATTCTAACCGAACGGTTCGGTATCTCGTAATGTGCTATTTTGAAAGACTTGGATTTATTTTCAAATTCCTCTGAGATTGAGATTGCCTTTTCCAAGGGAAAATATTCGTCGTATAGTTTAGTTCGTTATATGAATGAAAAGCATTGAATTACAAGGATATTCCAGTACTTTGCCTTGAGGTATTGTTGTAATTAACAGTTACAACAGAGCTTATCAAACCTAGTTGTGGTAGAAATCATTAAGAGATAGTCGAATGACTTTGCATTTCGAGCTTTTAGCTAAATCATTTGATATCATTAACCGAAATAACAACGAAAATATGCAAACACGGAACATAAACACCCTCACTTAGTATACGTTTGCAGCCTCATTTTTATTTGACTATAAGCTCAGTCATCATTGGGGCAATTTTTTCCCTCCAACACCTTCGGCAACAATTGGAGGGAAGTTTGTTAGCGCAACTTATATACGATATGCATATGCATTTTTACTCTATATATAAACGTAATAATGATCAGCAGAACGTTTTGTTTTATGTTTTACTTTGAAGTAATCTCTTAGCTAATTTACTCCGAGAGCAATTGATATCGAATTGTGCCAAACATTGTGTATAATTTTACAGGAACAAATCTAACACTGCGAAGTAATGAAGGTGTCAAATTGATATGATTGGTCTTTTATTTTCGTTTTTTAAAGGTAGTTATTTATTTATTTTATGAGCAATTATTATGATTTTTCACTCCATATATTTTTATGAAATTTTTAGTCATTTTCCCGTATTGAATGTTATTTTAAATAGCACAAATTCGTTCCCATTTTCTTATTATAAATAAGCACTTTTTATATGATTTTTAGCATATATGATATGAGACGTCTAAGCCTCTAACTATATGCGCAGTGTTTAATTTCTAACTTCGCTTTTGTGCCATAAATTGCCTCCCCGGAGATCAAAGTTGCACGCTAACGGCTGCAGTACTCAACTAGTAGAGCACGTGCCCCGAAAGTGCAGCAATTGCTACGAGTGCGCTGTGGCTTTGACGGCCCAAAATTTAGTTATTTATGTATGCGGACTTGTGTTCATCGGTGTGCAAGTGAAGTTTGCACCCATTTCGTTTTCTATGAGCCTTCGCTAAAACAATATAAAAGTACAAAGGGCTAGCAGGGAGTTAGACAGAACAGATGAAATGCACATAGAAAAGTGCAAAAAATTGTTAAACAATTGCGAAATGCTGTAAATGGTGGCGCTTGTAGCCGGTTAGCATGCTGCACCGTTTCGGGCTTATCTCAAAGGACATCAACGGGACTACAGAAAAAATTGTGGGGATATGCAACTGTAATGGCCATGTTATGTGCCCCAAAGGCAAGTGTAGCAACAACGTACCTACATGCGCACATGTACAAGAACTTGCAGGAGTTTTCGTACATGTGTGTGCAACGAAGCTTAGTGCCGCACGCTTGCGGAGTTGAAATATGCCAGGGCCATCAGACCAAGTCGAAAGGGGTCACCTTGCTGCTGCCCGGTGACCGTTCCTTGCGCTGACCTCGTCACAGTGAAGCCATCAGCGCAGAACCGACTGTATAAGCCGTTGTTGCATGTTGTGCATGCCACAAAAGCATAAAGCGGCTGGACCCAAAATACCAGTGGATAACGATGTTCGACGCGAGCGCTCTCATGTTCACAACCACAAGCAAACAAACCCAAAAGTGGTGATAGTGTAGGGCAACTGAAATGTGAGAGTGCTAGAAAAAAACCGTAGAATTTTTTATTTTTCTCTTGTTTTTGCTTTCGCCAAAAACGTGAAACTGGTTGGAAAAAACACTTGTGGAAAAGTAAGAATGCCTTCGAATTTGGTTACAGCTTTCTAAATTTTCTGCCCAGCCCTAGCCGACAGGTTAGCGATGCCGGAGTAGGGGAAAGGGGAAAACGGCACTCGAATTGCACTTTCTAACAAATACTGGAAACAAACAAATGGTTTTGGAAGGAAAAATGCAAAACTAGAATAGCAGCAATGAAATTGTTGCTCACAATGCGAAATACTGCTGGGAGGGGGCATGGGTGCTGAAATCGGTTTAACATTCACTGCACTTCGCTTGCATGGGCAGGCTAAAAAACCAAATGCCCAACAAATAGTGGTCCCAAAGGTTTTGAGCAAACGCACCAACACACATGCGCACTGTGCAACGCTCCCTTGCGCATCATGAATTGCATAAATGCCTACTACGCGCCGGAAATGAAGACCAGTTTATTAAGTTTCCGCTGGTTTTTCTTCTTTTCTTTCCTTTTAATAGTGTGGTCATACTGTTCGCTTTTGTACTGCACGCAGAGTTGTTTGCAAACACCAAAGTAAAGCAACAAAGCAAGCGGTTGTCAATGCGAGAATAACAGGACCGCTAACAAACATAAACAAATAGGTCCTGGCCAATGACCCTTTGCTTGTGGCCGCGATCACGACGTCATACTTATAGAAAATTCGCTCCGTTTTTTTGCGTTTATCGCCTGTTTGCTGTTGACATTGTTAGCGCTTTTTGGCCGCTCATCAACAACTCACGACCATTTGTTTCCCCTTCTATAAAAATGGCTGCACTGCCGTTAAAAAAGTCCGTCGTCCCTTTAGCTGCCAGTTACAGCAGAGATTTTCTAATTTCCAATTTTTCCTTCGCCATTTGAATTTTTTGGGGTTTATGCACAACATTCCACTTCTCCAATAAGAAAAACTCCTGGAGTGAATGCTGAAAAACTTCGCATGCAAGCACGAGCTGACTGACAAATATTTACAAACAAGCACATTCAATCTTCGCATGCGTTATATTCATTTGTGACTTGCAGCAGCAAATAGGGCGACATCACTCGAAAGTCATTTAAAATTCACTTGGTGATTTCTGCTCCTCAACTGCTGGCTTGCGGCTACAGCTGCGGCAACAACTATGTCTTTTCTTATTTTCTTTTTTACTGTTAGTCAAGTTGAGCAATGCAGAAGACTAAAAAAGGTTTTGGTTACCAGAATATGGGAACACTGATTATGTAACTAAGACCTGTATACCCGAGAAGAAAGTTTTGCACCAAAATCACTCTTTTTATTCTCGGTTTTTGTACAAGCCTGCCGATACATAATTCCTGCAGCAATAACAATTGGCATATCGCAGAGAACAGAGTAAGGTTTGGACAATAGGTCAATTTTTTTTTTTTAAAAAGGTTTCAAAATAAAGTTACTATCACTTAGAAAATATAAGTAAACTTTAAAAATATCTGACATGACAGCAAACAGATCGATATAATAATACATAAATGCGCTACAAAGATACTGGGTTGATGAAATAACCCAACTTACAAAATAATATTACGAATGCACAGCTCTTGACAATAATGTGCCTCTACACCGCCCAAGAGTTTAGAAGGATCTACCTGGCAAGGACCTTCTATATTACCAGATTTTGTGGATAAGTGGTGGATTAAATTTTTTTGGGGAGAGGGTTTTCTATTGCATGCTCATCCTCAATATTTGTTTCGCTTTTTCTGCCATTGCATTCTACAATATTTCGTCATGACTGCTTCTTTCCACGTCAACGACTTTTTTTGCTGCCACTGACCAATTTAGTGCCGTACATTTTTGCATTTTTTTGCCGTTTTCGCCTTTGTTGGTTTCTAACTGCGTTTGAGCAAATGTGCCGCTGCCAAAAAAACAGCAACTCACTGAGTGCAATGCCAACCGCAGACATGGTCGAAAATTCAAGAAAGACAATAGAGGACAGCTCACTTAGAAGACCGCAAGGTGCATACTGAATGACGAACTATTTTGCTTTTTTTTCTCACAAGTTTGGAAATCTAGACAAATTTAAAGAAGTTGGTTGTGCCTCTCTTTCAGTCAAGCCTAAATTTGAGGGCCAACTGTGTTTAAAAGCAGTCGATAAAGAACTCACATAATATGATATAATATATAAAACTATAACTTCATAACTGGAGATTTATTCTGCCTTACTATTCTCTAACCTGTAAAAATTTGAAGGTCCATAAATCTAAAATAGTTATAGTAGAACAGAAATTCAGAAAGATGCAGAGGGATACGAGGGATCGACAAGGGATAATTGTCGAGATTGAGGGGTTACATACAGTTAGAATTTTCAAAAAATCGTTTTTTTACATTTTTTTTCCTAATTTACATATATTTTAGAATACACACAGAAAATTTCATATCGTTTCGGCGAATATTTTCGAAGTTACACACAAATTTTAAAAGGCGTTTTAGAGTGCTTGGAAGTACAAGGCCGGAGCGGAACGGAGAAAAACGCGTTTTTTCAGAATGGTGTTTTCAAAGTCGAAGACCAACATTACTCGAAAACGGCTAAGCCGATTAATCTCAAATTTTAACACGACCTTCTTAAATATATTTTTTCGTAATTAGTCGAAGATTTTTTCTCACCAATAAATATTTTTGTTTTTATAAACAATTTAAAGCCGAAATTTCGGTGTAAAATCGATTTTTTTTTATTAGATACCGTCTTTTTGTAACAAAATTTTATTTTGAAATTAATATTATATGTTTACTAGTAATAAATCTTAGAATAAAGTTAGAAGACACCATAATATTTGTACACATTTTTGGATCAATGAATTTAAAGGTTTTCTCAGAAAAACGACTGGAAAATTCACTTTTTTTTGGGCTTTTAACTGTGTACCCAATTTGTAGCAAACAAAAAATTAAATGGTTGCATATAGCTATGATGTTGAATAATAAAATTACAATTTGTCAAAAAAAATCCTTTCATATAATGAATTGAATATCAAATTATTTTTACTCTTGCAACATATTGCTACAAACTATAAGACTTTAATATAGGAGAAATAAAGTTATACTTGTATATAAGTATAATGACCAGTATCACGAGAGGAGTTGAAATTCGGTTGACTATCTGCCCGTCCATCTGCCAGTCCCTTGTTTTAATATAAAGTTTGCCAACATCTGAAAGTATTTCCCTGGCTTTAGTCCTTTCAAGTTGCGAGAGTATAATATGTTTGGTTACACCCGAACCTCTCGCTGCCTTACTTGTTTAAGACTACATTTTTGCTGTGGTGAAATCAACCCCGGAATTTGTAACACCCAGAAGGAAACGTCGAAGACCCTATAAGAATATATATATATTGTATATATATAAATGATCGGCGTGATGGGATGGGTCGATTTAGTCATCTCCCTCTGTCTGTATATACTCGAACTAGCCCCTTAGATTTTGAGGTATCGATCGGAAATTTCGCATACGCCCTTGGCGAAACCGCCTATATTAGACCACTATAGGATACGACTTTTATACAAACAGATCGATCACACTCAAGTACCTATAAAGAAAATTTTTTATTTGGCAAATTATCTCCACGAAATTTGGCATAGGTTATTATCCAAAAAAATGCTACAATGTAACTAATCGATCAAAGTCAAAACTTTTTATACGCTTTTATGCCATAAGAAATGCACCTGTGAAGGGTATTATAGCTTCGGTGTAGCTGAAGTTAACGTTTTTTCTTGTTTCAATATCCCTTCAATATTTACGAAAGAGCTTATCTCTTCCACAATACTTTATTAGATAAACATTAAAAATTATTTCTAACTATGTAACTCGACATAAATCACACTTCCTCAGCAGCTACCACCAGATCAACAGTGCTCAACATGGCTATCAACCAATCAAACAAACAAACAAACTCAACGAGCAATCGGGATGACGATTCTCAGTAAGTAAGTAATCGGAGCTCACATCGCGAATGATTGAACAGAGCATGTGAAAAATAAATATAATAAAAATTGTAAATATAATTGTATTTGATATTCGGGCTTAATCGATGATAATATCACATATGGATAACGGGACGACAAAAAACTTAAGAAACTTGAGACTTGTTTCTATTCAATTCTCGGTCGAAATTAAAAAAAAAAAAATATTCGTTACGTTTATTTGACGAGGTGGCTGAGAGGAGTGGGCTTAATAGTATGTCCTACATGAGTAAACTTGCACATTGGAAATGCATTTAATCACTTAAATTATCGAGAATTTTACCTGTGTTCTTTCCCATTCACCGCGTACCACCCACCGCTAGCAATCCCTAACTCACGTACAATTCAAGCTTGCCGTTCGTGTGCAATATGCAGAAATATGTAATATGTCCAAATTTGAAATCAAAAATAAAAATAATAGAGGACATTTGTATTAGTAAATATGCAGTTATAGTATGTCAGGCAAATCGAAAATAGTTGGCCGAATGACTGCCTTTCGATGATGGACAGATCTCGCCATATAGATTTATTTGTGTTCGCATGGATACATTAATGTTTGCTTCTATGGTGCTCAGCCCATGAAAAATTCAATGTTGCAAGCGAATATTTTTCAGCGCTTAACTGTATTTACGCCTGAGCACTAACCGCGTTTAGCGCAGCTCTAAGAATAATCCCGCGCTCATCGTTGAAGCTCAACATTTTCATTTTATTGCAAAAAACCATACGTTTTGGCGCTCGCAATTTTAACGGTAGATTAAACAGCACCAGCGATTTGCAACTATATTTAAAATGGACAAAAATTACCCAAGTTCAAAACATTTTCGAATAAGAACACTACGATTACAATATCGCCTGTGTGTGTGCTTAACAGGCTTCGGTAATAGGTAAATTGCTTATAGACTAACCAAAGCGTCAGGGATCCATAATCGCGTCGATAACATAAGTCCATTGGTCGTTACATATTAACAAGATTTCTTGCGCCATTCCCAGACCGTCTCATCGTCTCATCTAGTTCTAATAGTCTAATAAATTCAACACGGATGTTAGGATCCGACGATTATACCTTTTACGCAAGCAAAAACAGGAAATCTAATGTTGATGATGACATAACCATAATTGCGTGTCGTCTGTATACCGTTTTTTTGTGCTTTCTTGCGATGTAATTGTATGCTCGATTTGATCTTCAAGAGTAATAGTGAACCTCTACATGAAATGAACCTGAAAGTATTGTACTGAAATACTTTTTACTATAAATTTTTTTTTGCTAAAACTTCAATGCATACGAGTACTTACATATTCAATTACGATACATAATTAAACTTACTGAACTATTGAAGCAGAGTCGCTGCCTGCAAGAAGCTTGGCAAAAGTTCATTGCTCTGTCCGTTAAGTTTCGTACTGCGAATGACAAATTCGGAATTGAAATGCGCGCTGCGCCTGCGAAAGGCAATGCCACACTCGACAAATGTCGCAACAATTAAGTCCAATTTGTCAGTTGGCAAGTCATCAATTAGTTAGTTTTAAAATCAAACAACTACAACAACAACGAACACCCAAATGTGGCAATAAATTTTGAGCGGCAAGACCACAACTGTAAATTGCTACTGAAGAAATATAAAAGTGCCGTTATTGCTTTGAAGAGGCTACATTTATATGCTAAAATCGATTTTGATCTAGTTCCCCACAGCCCTGGCCACAATTCGAAGCGAAGTGAAGTGTTGCTAGAAAAGCGCCAACAAAAACGAAAAATTAAAGAAAGAAAGTCAGCAAACGCAACGCAAAAGTCCAAATATATTTGTTTTAAACACGCGCCTGTACAAATAAAAATAGAGCAATCGAACAGAGTAGAGAAGCCACCTTGAATAGTCGATGGCAATAAGCCCAGAGAACCGCAACGGAATTAGTAAAAACCGTCACGTAGTTGCGGGGTGTGAGCGCGTCAGCATGCAGCCGAACAACAACAACAACGAATCGACCCATGTGAACTTTGTTGTATGTTATTTCGTTGTAACTGTTAACGGTTATTATTTTGTGTTTTTCGTAACACTTGATTGGCAGCATTAACGCATTAAGAAAATTTTATATTCCAAACATGGAAAACGCTAAAGCGACAGTTACACCACTTCATTCCAATCAGAAATTCCAAATGCCGCAGAAAATGCCTCTATTTATCTAATATTAATTTGGTGTTAGAACACTTTTTTTGAAATTTGAGCTAATAGCAGAGTTGACGGTGAAGGGTTTGCGATATTTATTCGCTGTTGTTGTAGCAACATGACCGTGCTGCTCATAAATGGTACGGAGTCGAATTGGTGAGATATTAGTATTAGAATATGCTAACTAAGCTGTGAAGACCCTTGTCGAGCTACTAAATATGGGATAATGATGAATTTAGGTGACATTATTCTCAAGAAGAATATATTTATATGATAGTTTCTCTGGAAGCTTTGCCAGCAGCGAGCATCGTTGTGTTCCTAAATTATAACCCGATTTACTCCTACTTTCAACTTTTCAATACTGAGACGAATTCCTTTCCGGTGATATTTGTTGTACTCTTGAACTAGTTTTGTTTCAACTTTTGTGTCGATATAATTCAAAACTATTTTTTTACCGTTTTTTAGATTTTTAGCGGTATATTAAGATAAGTATTTATCACTGCGGATGTTGTGATCCCTAGAGACAACGGTGTGAGTCAACAGAAGCCAATTTTAATTGGGTAGACCACATTTTTCAGGAGAAAAAAAATCTCAATTCATGGTTAGCGCTCCCTATGCCACATCTACAACATTATCTGCAATCAAATTATGAAAACAATAAATAATTAAAGTTTTTATAGATATTTATTTTATGGAAATTACAGTTGTGACAAATTTTGCAAAGAGTTAGGCAAGGTTAGCACTTGGATGGACAATCAGAAACGGAGTATTTAAGGCAAAAGTGGCAAATAGTGAGTGAAGTATAATTAAAAAATTATAAGTATTAAACACTGTTATAAGAATGGCGAAAAGATTAAAAACCCTTTTTTAGAGGACCAAGGGGTCGCCGTACACTACTGAAGACGTGACGTGAGCAGATGAACCCTTCCATGTGCTACAATTTCACATTTTTATTCATGCATTTATTTCCTACATATACAAATATATCCAATTAAAGCCTACGCAGTAAACACCTTAAAAATCTTGCGATAATATTGCATTTGTGTCAGTTCATGCGTGCGAAGTGACAGCATTTCTATTAACATAACTACAATATATAAGCCGATAGCATAAAAATCGAGAACACTAAGAGTTTGAATATATAAATGGAGCTTTGCAGTTCATAAAGTCGTACTCAATGTTTCAGTGCAATCATTTTGATCGAGTCCACGCTGCGTATGAGTAACCTTTTACGAGTATCCGCAAATGCCAAGATTTAATACCCACATCCACATTTATTTGAAGCATGCTTCGGTGGCTGTGTATGAAATTCAATGGATCCCGTGTAGACAAATAGCTACGTATGTGCGCAGAAGTTAATTCAAAATCATAAATACGAAAAAAAATATACTTTTATACGAGTCCTTGTGTTCGCATGTATAGTGGTGGGATGTGCTTCAACGTGAATATATATGCGAATGCATGTATGAATTCATAAGCACTTAACTTTTCAATAAACTTTTCACATTTACATTGCAGTTTTATTGCCGGAGATGGCAAGCAATATAGAAAAACGGATTTGTTGTTGTAACAGCTGAGTATCAATGAGCATGAGCAATAACCTTTTTATTACCGACTCTGTGAGCAGTTGACTAGGTATGTATCGATTTTAATAGGATTTGCAATAAATTACAAATACACATTTTTTTCCTAGAGTACATATTCAGCGTTTAATATTTCCATTTTCGGAATTCAGATTCGTAGAAGTAGTCTATAGCAGTTTGAATGCAAGTTCGTTTACTAGTTCGTTTATTCGTAGATAGTTTTTATGCAAAGTAAAATCGAAAATTTTATTTACGAACATATTCGCCATATAAATAGTGCTTGGTATTTGGTAAGGTATCTATTCCGGACGGGCAAAGTTAGGCCAGAGTGGTAAAACTTTCAAGCGCTATTTGCTGAGTGAAGAAATTATGCAGAAATATATTAAAAGTAGGCGTGTCCTTGCTTATATGGTTATAACCACTATCAACTAACATACAACTTTTTTATTTAATTTATTTAATAATTTAATATTATATTTAATATATATATATGTATTCAATAATTAATATTCGACAACTTAAAACATATTACTGGCAAAATCGAAAATGAAGCTGTGAGAGCTATATATTGGAACCATGATGCTGTCTTCATGAAGGCATACATAAGAATTGTTGTTAATTGGGATGACTGGGATACAATTTTCCTATATTGTCACCTTTGCACTACTTAAAAGCAAAGCAAATAAGTATAATATTTTATGCTTGTAATATCCCAAAAAGCATTTAAAAAAGAAAAACTTCTAAATATTTAAAAGGAAAAAAGATACTAATCTTATATAATAATTAATATTTTTAGACATATGGATCCACATACATACCCGTTATTGCATTATAACTACCGTGCATTCAATATACCGACACACCATATACTTCTATGGTGGACGATGTCGCCACGGATATTGGCGGGGCTCCAGGCGTGTGCATAATTACAAAACCGTCACCGCTGCAAATGCGAGCTCTCGGCGGGCACACACCGTGAGCCACTCGGCTACGTACTGCCAACTGACTGAGACCACCAATTCACTGATTTGTTTGTTAATTTTCCTCATTTCTTCGCTTACATGCCAAGCGGTTGCAAGCAGTTGTTGTTGTGGTTACGATGTGGCAACTCTGCCAATGTTGAATTGCTGTTGCCGTCCGCTGTTAGAACGGATGGAACGCGCATCTATGTATGTATGTGTGAGTATGTTAATATGTAATATGTATCGCAATGGCATGACGTTGATTTAGTCAACAATGTTTTACCCTCAAACCTACGCATGCATCTACATGTATACAATTTCATATATGTGCATATATGCATTTAAGTATTTGTGTATGCGAGTATATCTCGATGAGGCTTGATGGCTTGATGGCCATTTCCCAATTAGTATCGCAGTTTGTTGTCGTTACTGTTGTTACTGCCGTTGACCACAAAGTGGCAGAAGATTGCACGAATCGAACTGCGGTGCACACGAAATGAACCGAACGAGCGGACGTGGCGCACTCGCAGCGTTGCACAATATGCTGCTCGAAATACAAAGTCACATGGGTCGTGCTGCCATTAAGTCACATCACCATACCCAACCGCCAACGTTCAACAGCCAAGTAATCAGCCAACTGACCGATCGACCGCAATTCGTGTATTTGTGACGAGAATTCAATTGTAGTCTGATTGGAAAAAAATTAATTAAGTTCTTTGTTTCGCGGCTGTGCATGCATGGCCCTCCGCACACTCTCGCATGCATACGTGCGTCAATTGACGGGCGCATACATACATTCAAGTACTGTTATAAGCAAGTAAATATGTACAAAAGTGAGTGTGTTTATGAGCTCAACCAGTATCGACACCATAATAAACACTATTTATTTATCGTTGACTAATTAAGAAATATTTGTGAATGAATGCATACTAGCCCATAGAAGATAATGATACTGTGTTGGTGAAAAGAAATTTAGAAATCCACCATATATGCACTTCTAATTAGTCACAGCACTCGAAATTGATAACAAAAAAACGGGTCTGCCTTTTTAGTTTGGCAGCCACTTTCTTTTCTAGAATTCTTTACAGTCATGGTTAAGGCAACTTTTACTGTGAGACCATGGAAGTGGGACTGAAAGCGAATAGTAATGCTCATATGTATTGTCATTGAAAACTTTTTTACTGTGAAAAAACATTTTTTTTTTTTAATTTTTATTTCTAGTTTTTGGTCAACATTTGATATGCACATAGTTCGGCTCATAGTTCTTTCCAATAGGGGTGGCAGGCAATAGCCATTCTCCTAAGTATTTCTGTCATAAAAACTGTCTAAAAAAAATGCATTCGTCTTTCGAAAGTGTTTAAAGCTTGTTAAACTCTCCATTTGGCAGAAAACAGAAATATGTAAACCATAAATGAGAGAAGAACTTTTAGTAAAATCATTTCTTTAAAATAGCTTAAGTCGAAAAGTTATTTCTAGTAAAGATCTGGCCATTCGTTGTAATTAGAATATAGTGACAAATAATTCCCAATGACGTAAACCTAATTAAAATGTTGCCACAGACCTATTGTATTATAGCTATAATTTCAACTTTAGCAAAATCAGCCCGATTTAAAAAAAATATTTTTTTTTATGTTAATATATGAACTAAAATCAGACGAATATAGTAAACTTTTGACGTGTTTAAAATATAGTATGCTGTTGTTGTTGTAGCGGCAGAAAGCATTCTCTAAATAATTTCTAGGAATGCTGCCAGATAAAAATCCAGTCGGTTCCCATTACCTAGACCGGACTGTCGTGGGAACGTCCTTCTGTTTGTCTGCTACAAACAAGCGTTAATAAACAATAATACGCTGTATGCAAAAGTCCAGGTCGAGTATGAAAATATCATCCCTTTTTCAAAATATCTTTTTGAGTAAACATTAGCGCGATATTACAATAAAACTAGGTGAAACGGGTTGAAGAATTTTCGTGGCAAGTCGCGTTGCGGACTCGCTCGCAATATGAGTGGCTCGATATTGAAGTTGGCAGAATTTTTGATTTCAACTGCCGTTAATGACTCTGTAACCTCTTTCGGCAAACAAGGCAAGTGGAAACAACAACAACAACACAAATATACCGCACTCCAAGGCACAGTAGTCGGTGAAGTTGCAGGACTGGAATGCACAAAAAAATGCGTCTGCAACGAAGCTTAAGTCAACAGGCGAACAGACGGAAAAAACAGTAAATAAGTTCTTCAAAATAAGCGGCTTCCCATTGCCTGCGGCTATTGTTGTTGTTAGTGTGCAAGTTGCACGAAAAATGAATAAGAACGAAGTTATTATTTGCACTGTTATTGTTATTGTTGCGAGTTTGGAGTTGATTTGTGAAAAAGTAACAGTAAATAGTGGAAGAAAACAGATAGAAAAGTTGGCTGAATCAATTGCCGTTGCATGACTCTGCTGTACACAATTTAACATAAATATTGTTCTGCTTAAATTTGTATGCACGAGTGTGTGCAGAGTTCGTGAGGAAGCCTTCCTTTCGCCCTCACTCCAACTCTTCCGCCTTCTGTTTCCCTCTCAAGGCAATGCATTTGAAGAGTTAATTTCATTGACGCATGACCCGCTGACCTCTTTTGTGCAGGGCAAACCTACATTTCATTTGAATAAGCTGAATTTTCAGCCAACTTAAATGCAAATACGTAAAAAGTATGGACACATACACTTTTGTTCAAATGTGTCCTCATAATCACTAAATGTTATAGCTAAAGGGGGGTTGGCGACGGGTTGCCGTTCTAAAACTATTCATTTGAAGTGTATATTTTACCGTAATTCAAGGAGCACGTTAAATTCGAATACTATATATATAAATATATAAGTATATAAATATATATTACATGCATATCTAAAGGCGCGATAAGAGATGCAGGAAATCAATGAACCCCTTAGGCTCAAACTGTAGCTCCTCCACCTCCTACTGACCCACCTTTCTAGCAGCCCTTTGCCGATTCCGCCAATAATTCCATTTGATTATGCTAAAAGCAACTCTTCTGGCTCTTCAGCAACGCAGGCCTCCCTTTTTCCGCTAAGTAAGGAAAATTTGCGGCTTTTGTTATTTGTCTGTGCCTACTTGAATGCCAATGTTTATTCGATTACAAGCGACGAGTTACAGCAACAACAAAGCGGCCAATCAATATAAGGACCTTAAAACCACTCAAAGTAGAAATGAAAATAAAATGGAGAAGCAATTAAAAGTAAAAACAAACAAACAAGTAAATGATTTATTGTTCAGTTAACTGATCGGGTTGGCGGGTGGCTTTGAACATTGTATGGTGGCTTTGAGCGCCGAAATACGTAATTCGCAAAAATTGATTTGCATTGAATTGTGGCCAAACCCCGAAAAGTATTGCTGATTTTGAATTTTTTCTTATTTCATTTTGCAGTTTTTCTTTGTTTTGTTTGCATTGTTTCATTTTTAAAGCACGCAAACTTGGTCAAGTTGAAATCGCCGGCAATTGTTGTTGTTTATAGCATTTTGATCGATTATGAATTCATAGCGGATTAACTTTTTGGCGCAGCTACTGTGTGCGGCCTTTTTACTGTCATTTATTGTTGCTAATTTTTATTTGTTGTGTGATTTTCTCTACTTCTTGAGTACTTGCCACAAAGCGTTGAGTCTTGAAATTGGCTTAGGATCGTGGCAGCATCCCTTTTAATAAAAATTGAAATTCTGATATCCTAATATCTGGATTCATGATGTTTACTCACACTTTTTTTTTAAAATATCCATAAAAACGTATGGTTTACTTTCTTTCGAAATATCTATAACCGCGTATACTTTTATATATTGTAGTTCCACAGCACTTTATGAAAATTGGTACGACTACGAGTCGCCAAGTAAACCTAAAGTTTTAGCAAGGAGTCCACATGAACTTCTGGCGTATTTTTATTAAACTACAAAATAATAAAGTTTCGAAAAAGGAATTGGATATTCACATGTCCTTCATGAATAGAAAACTGCTAGTTTGCACTTAGTAATTTTCTTGCAGAATATGAATGATTTCGTTTGGGAAAATGTCTGCACATTTTTCTTATGAAAGTATGACTCTCCTCAGGTTCATATAAATACGCAAAAATATGGAATGTAAATATATATGTGCATGCAAATTTTTAACAAAATTCATTTTTACCTCGATGAGTGTGTAAAGAGTTTGACGGAGATGGAACTATTCCAGGCAAAATGTCTTGAAAATAAGTAGCAAATATCTACGAATGGAAACTTAGTTTCAACTCAAAATGTCCATTTATCAGGGCATCTGCATGCAGGTACATATATCTCTTTTACTGTGTGCGTTTCGATGAACAACTTAGATGGAATCTCCGCTTGTGTTTATATTTGCTTTGTTTTTAAAGTAAAATGGAAATAGTTTACCAAACAATGCTGACATGAATAGATCTTCAGCAACTTATGTACATAGCCAAATATGCACAATACGGGCTCACACACACTGTTACCTACATACTTGTACATATAACATATTCGTAAGGCGTGTCTATTTCTTACAGGAAGACAAATTTTGACAGATACCAAAAACCCAAGTATTAATAATAATAGCGTAAAGTTCAGATCAAAATGAAGTGAGAAATTTTTGGAATTAAAAAAGTTTGCCAATAACAAATCTTTTGAATTGATCTACCTGTAAATTAGGTAGAGTATCGAAGGCCTATAAAAGTAGTTCATGTGGGAATTTTGAAGAACGATAGTTGCCGTTGAAAAAAATGAACACCCTAATGCGGACACATACGCACACGCATAATCGAAGCAAGACTTTGGGCAGCTTTTGTTTTCAGATATAATTTGCATACATAGTTGCCTAAAAATTCTTGTATGGTTCGGTAGTATTTGAGATACCTCAGTTGGCTCGTGTGGAATATGTGCTGCAAAAACAAATAAATAGCAGCAGCACACACACACACACTCTTTAATGCACAATTTCTTAAATGCACTTCTATATTCTTCCATTGTTTGGCTTTGAATTGGTTTTGAAGAATTCGCCAAATACTTTTTAACAAAATGAAACAAATGGGTCAAATCGACGTGGCTGAAACAGGTGAAACCACTTTGGATTCACTTTAAACTGAAATGGCTCTCAGTGAAATCACTAAGGCAAACGTATTCTACCAGAAATGTATGCACATTTATTTGAAAATTTTTCAACAATTTTCTTTTTTAACACTGAACCACATTTCGCTTTCGTTGGCAGAAATATTTTCGCGAGTCGCAACTTCAACGTCTC
The DNA here is from genome assembly GCF_042242935.1 of Bactrocera oleae. Classification (NCBI taxonomy): domain Eukaryota; kingdom Metazoa; phylum Arthropoda; class Insecta; order Diptera; family Tephritidae; genus Bactrocera; species Bactrocera oleae. The sequence continues at coordinate 98,255,305 of NC_091536.1, forward strand.
TTAGAAGCTATACCATTTTGGTTCCGCCTCGTCTAGAATTCTAATTTCGATTCGATGTGTTGGCAAGTCAATTAAATTATAGATTACATAGATACAAAGTGAATAATACCATAACCATAATGTAGAATAAATAAACGAATGTGAGACATTATTAAATGGGCACAGTTGACAAGTATTTGTCACGGCTTTTGGTTTCAGTTCGGCCGCTAGCAACAGCGCCGCTTAAATCGACAGTATGGCGTCTACAAAGTTTAATGGCTTTTACGTGCATTTATATGTTTTTATTGTTTTATAATGAATGAATAAAAGAAATGCCGTGAAACGCTCGACTTTGGTAACGCAAAATTGGCCCCTTTGGAGAAATAGCCATTGCCTAAGAACTCAAAACTATGGGTGATTTTGTGTCGAGAATATCAAAATTACATCACTCGATGAAAACAAAGCTAATTCCAATTTTACCGTCTTTTAATGATACATACATATTCGCATTGAATTAAATTTAGTTCACTTAATGACGCATATGTCTTTAAGTTGCTAAATTTTTAACATATAAATAACACACATTTTTTTTGGTTTAAACTCTTCACATTTATATAAATTTTACCGAACTTGATGGTTTTTGGCTCAAAATTTATTTTAACGCTTTAAGAAAGCATGTAGTCGTTTAAGAATTTTTTTTAAAGCTCCAATAATGACCACAAAAAATGTGTTTATAACTTTTAATTGGCCAGAAAGAGGACTCTTCACAGCTTCTCTTAACTTATCAAAAACTTTTTACGATATAAAAAGTTTAACTCGAAACTTTACTTTAAAAGTGAGTGGTCGCGTCTAGATCTAAAATTTTTTTTTTTTCCAAAATTCCAATTTTTCCAAAATTTTCTTTTTTTATAATCTAAAAATTTGACTCTTAGGCTTAGCAAAAAAAAATTTTGTTTTTTCGCTCCACCCTACTGTAGGGCCAAGTGATTAGTAATAATGTAGCCTTATTATCCCATTTCTTACTTAAATAACATAGCACAGACTAAAGAAGTGAGGAATGATTTTGTGAATCTAGAGATTTTAATACTCTCGCAATACCTTGCACAGATAGGTTTGTTCACCGAACGGTTGTTTGTGACACGTCGGCTACATACGGGTGACTGTCTGTCCGTCCGTCTGTCCCTGCAATCGATAACTTAAGTAAAAATTTAGATAAGTATATTATTTAAACTTGCTACATATGTTCCCTGACACCCAAGAGAGGTCGGTATTGTAGATGAGTGTAATCAGCCCACTGCAACGCCCACAAAACACCATTAAACGAAAACCTATAAAATGTCATAACATAGCTTTAAATTAAGATATATAACTGTAATTTGGTACATGGGACCGCAGTAGTGAGAGACACTTGTGGATTAAATATTTTTTTAAGGCTGGCATGACCCCACCCCCTTGATACTTAAATGTGCATATCTTCCAAACCGCTGAAGCTAACTCAACCAAGCTTGCTGAGAAGTAGTCCTTCTAGTACGCCCAATCCCCTTATAACGGTTATGTTGAAAACTACTAAAAGTGCGTTAACCCACTAAATAAATGAGCCACAAGCATAAAATTTCACAACCTGAATGGTAACTTTATAGAAGCAGGTGTAAAAATTGGACAATGAGCATAGCACCGCGCACCTTTTGGGGAAGTCGTACATCTTATATACCTACTATACCAATTTCATTTAAATATAAGCGAGAGCGTATAACAACCACGCCTACTTTTCATATTGCAAACTTTTAAATACCATCTGATGCCATCATCCCTTTACAGGTACCCAGACACCAAATATGTGGACCCCAGTGCATATGAGTAATTTTTTAATAAACATATCGGATAGTCTGTGAGGTCTAGCTCTCTAACTTCAAAGTATATTTTTTTATGACAGCATGCCAAATATGGGTAAAATCAAGTCAATACTTCCCTTGACAACCATATACCTAATATTATATAAATATTTTCGAACTTCCGGTTGACTATATACCGCATCTATCGGCTAATATGTGCCATAAGCAGTATAAATATAATAATAAAAATCAGAAAAGCCCTACTTCTAATAACAGCGTATTCTCTGGCCTAAAATGGGCGAAATCAGGACAACCTCTAGTCCCCATATACTAAATATACGGATTGTCAAATATCCGATTTCACTTTATACTTTATGTATAGGTCAATCTGTTGAGTTTCTTAACAGTATTTCCCCGCCTTCAATATTCCTAGAAACAATTTCTCGGCATCACGATTCTTTTACTAGAATTTGTCATGACTTTTAATGCCACTAATTTTACTATTTTGAGAATTTTAGGAGAAAATAATAATGGAATTTGCCAAGAAAATGTAAACCGTAAATAAAACAATTAATCAGCCTTTAGTTTTGTTTTAGTTCTTTGATATAACCTGTAAGAAACTAACATTACCTAGATTAGTATTCATTAAAATATACAAATACATAAAATAATATGAATATCAGTGTTGGCACTTGACCACAACGTTCCATCGAAGGTAGCCTAAAAGTATGCAAGGAACTAGGAACGTAGTGTCGTTAATTGCAGATTGCTGATTGAGTCACAGACAATTGAGCAATTCAGAATTTGCTTTACACCCATTTTCACGGGTGCCATCTAAGGTGTGTTGCTATTGTGACAAATCCCTAATTAATTCAATTACGTAACTTCTATTTATCACTCTTCTTACACAGTGCGGCCACAAAAGCACATCAGCGCGCACACAAAATTATCTACGCATCAAAATGTCAGAGAAAAAGTGATTTTCATTACCCACAATCCATTAACAGCATTCAGCGGCAATTTTGGCAGCGACGGCAGCAGCGGCTGTAGCAATAACGGAAACACTTGCCAATTATTCCATCATTCCTTGTCATTTAATTTCGCTTTATTTTCACATTATTCTCACCTGGCAAGGCGCGTATGAGCCCCACTCCATTCCAACGCCTCTGCCGTTGCCGATGCCAATGTTGCTACCACTTTTTCTTTCGCTATTCATTGTGCGCACGCGATTGCACTGCACTAATTACCCATCCATTCGCGAGCGTCACTCCTCACAAATTCTCTAATGCAAAAGCGATGGCAGTGTCTGTCGTACACGAAAGTCAGTGTAATTTTCCGCGCAACCTGCAAAGGCATGTCTTTTGTGGCGCACATCCAACTATGCATACCTTCTTGTACACCTGTACAGCGGCAATATTCACTCGTACACATCACCTCGCTCGATCATTTCAATCACCTTTTCCGACGGTGCATATCTGTTCAAGATGTCTTCGGCTAAGTGGGAAGTACCAGGCAGTCATTGATGCCAGCACTTAGAGTAATTAGTATGGAATTCTTAGCTTGACAAACAATGTCGTCGGAATGTGTTTCCGATTGCTGCCAAAGTATTGCCATACCCATTAACATAGATGACTGCCACTGGAATTTACCAAATGCCTTGGTTTCACAGCCAGCCAACCACATCACCGGAAGTGATTATGCTAAGAGATGATTTTCGATGCGAATGCTTTTGCCGTGCCTTTATTGCTTTCTATTTTAATGCATTCTGCTATTGCTCGTGTTTTGTTGCCGTATTGAATCATCACCGAGAAATCACAAGGAGTAGGCGACGTTATGTGACGTATTCAGGTGACATTAATTCCAGGAAATCATATTTACATTAACCCACAATGTCGAAGGTATTCGTGTGTACCCAGGATTCGCATGCCAAGATTAAATTGTTTAAGTGATTAAATTCGACGAAAATAAATGTGGCGAACTGCTTTATTCGGAACAAATCAATTATTTTTTTACAAGTAATTTATTTGTATGCCTTCTTTTTTCAAATTAACGGTAATGGAATAACTGGAAATGCCTGGGCAGCACTAAACAGTCAAAATGAAAAACTTTAATAAAATGGAACCAAAACTATTTTCAAGCTCCACAGATAAATGTATTGAAATAAAAATAAAAAATTACTAAAATTATATTAATATGGCATTATGTGCTCACCTTTTCTCTTGCTTTTCACGCCTATGTATAGCGTTTCGAAACTTTTACCTATTCAATGTTGCTTATCTTTTCTTTAGAATATTTACTATCACTGAAGGAGAAATTCAATTTTAATTCTTCTCGAGCATGGCCTGAAACTTCATGTTTCGTGCTTCGTGTTTCTTGTCTTTGCAACACCTTTTACTATGCTTCCGATTTGTATTTGTTGTGCCTGCTTGCTTTCTGGTGGCACTTTACAACAAACAAGAAAAACAAACAAAAACTTCGCTGAACATCTTATTTATGCGATGAAAAGCGTGCACGCGGGAAGAGGCAGCGCCCAACGTCCGATCCGTCGTGGGCTTTTGAAGCTGCAACAATTGTTTTATGTATCCTTTATTGCACCGGTTGCCGGTTTTGTTTTGCTCTTCCCTTTACGCTACCTGTACTGACGGCCGCTTCACTTTTTATTTTGAAAATTGCAATTTCATACATAACTGCCAAAGTAACTTTTCCAACAGCATAGTGCGCTGCAGCGTGTTGCAATAATTTAACAGTAAGTAAAAATAACAAAAACACTACAGGGCAGTTTACGTGTTCACCTTTGATAAGAGTTCGCTGTCCAGGCAACTGCAGTCGCCGAAATTGAACAGAGCAGCACGATGGCTTTCAATCTGCGCAACTAGAAAAAGTTAAGCGAAAATTAAAGAGAAACAAAAATAAACTTCGACTTTGTTACCCCAGTGCATTCATGACCCTTTATCTATCCTTTGATACTACATACAAATACGCATAGTAATGTTTTTACAGCATACACCTAAATTGACCCTGTTCACGACGAAAGATCCGCATTGGAAATGCTGCAGTGCTATTACTCGCTGCTTGTGTGACTTAACGCAACTACAACTGTGACCCTGTGGAATCTGGATCGAACCGAAATTGAACGTTTACTCAATGAACTGGGTCTATGCCGCTCTCTGAAACTTATTTTCAGATTTATTTCATCAACGAAGAGGCAACTCAAAAACTACTTGGCATATCTGCACTGCACTCATTACTTCCCACTCCAAAATAGATTTCACAAGGAACACAATCTTTCCGTAATGTGATTAAATTAAGGCACACATTTCTGTATCCCCTGAACATGTCTTAAAACAGACTTTTAGTGTTATTTTCCGCGGTAGACACAAAGAAAAGAGTGTCGTGTATGATTTCTTGAAATATATTTTTAATAATGTCAAACGGGCTAATAAAGTTCGAAATGTCCCCAACTAAGATCTAGTAATTTTCAGAATTAGTATATTCGTTAGATCAAACAAACAATATAATGCACACAACGCAATATTATTCAATAATATTTCTTATAGGGTATTCTAAATATCCAAATTACTCAGTTGTATGTGCCAAGTTTTATGTCGCCTGGCCTCTATTTTCGAAATAAACGATTAAGCTGACTTACGCTGAATACACTAACGTAATAGAATGCTATATTCAAATAATAGCGGAACCTGTTCTTAAAGTTTTAAAACGATTGCTGCTTCAATATTAAAAAGTTTTTCAAGTTAAACTAAAACTATATTCCGATCAAAATTTTAAATTACATTCCAATCTTAGATTTTATAGCGAAAATTGTATTCATTAGCGGGGCTTAAATTGACTCTAAATAAATGGTTTTAATATGCTTGGAAAAAGGAAAATGTTAAGCATTTAAATAAAATGTTTTATGCATATTGAATATTATTATAAGACATATTTTGAATATCGATTTCGAACAATGCTTCAACACCCCACTGAAAGTCTAGGCTTCGTCATTTATTTCTTCGCATTCTTCATTTTGGTGCACTGAACTTTTGTCCTTTTTCCACAAAAATAACAACAATTGTCAAATTTTTGCGGAAAATTTGTAAAAAATTATAGTTATAAATTTCATTAGGATAGTAGGCATTCACCTTAATAAATCTGTTGAGTTGCTTATTGCTTTCGGCAGAGAAATTTAGCCTTCGCCTACAAATCAAGAGTGGATCTACGAGCGTGTGTGTTGGTGTTGGTGGCGACAATAAGCAATTTGTCGACTTACACATGCACAATTAAATATCATGTTTTCGAAGCACACACACATTATTATTATTCACTCCCCACTCACTTGACTCTGTAGTCGCAACCAACCACACACACGATAGCAATGACAGCTCAAATGACAGGACGAACAGTGTCGACTATTCAGCCAATTGTATATGTGGAGTACGTGGGTATCAACGGTAAAATATCATGACATTGGTGTAATTTTGCAAAGTTAATTAAATGATGCGATCTTCCGTGAATGCAGAGCATTCCTAAGTAAGTGCTAGAATTAGCTGTGGGAAGCGCCCTTTAGACAACATTGAATAGCAATTGCACACACACCCAACAGTCGGCTCAAGCCCTTCGTCCCATTCTATAAGTATCGTGTAATTTTTGTGGATGGAAAACACATATTTTTATTCTCGAGTCTTGCGATGTTTTCATGCCAGTAAATCCTTCTTACTTGAGTGAGCCACATAGCGGAGAAAGAGCAATGAACAGGGAAGGGAAGTCGAAGTTAGCAGGGAGGCTCCCACTATTCCCTAAACGTAGCTCAAGTGTCAAAGGAAACGTTGATAGTGAAATGCATGTAACGCAACAACAAATGATACAATAACACAGAGCGAGCAAATAGTACTTTTGTCGACGGCGCGTAGGAGATGGGAGTCAGCAGTGGAGCTTTTTGTTAATAGAAGCATCAGAATCGCAGCATCGACATCAACAACTGCAGCAGAAGTGTCAAAATCAACAAAAACAGCAATCACGCCAACAACAATAACAGCAATCTATTGAAGTGGCGCTAGCTTACGAGTTGGTTAAGTTCGGAGAAAATGAATATTGCTTGGGGAATGACCGTCAAACTGGGCTGCTGTCAGTCATCTACCAGCAGCAAATAGACAGCCACCACCAGCTCACTATTGTTGTCAGGATGGGAGGGCGGTATTGCACGAAGTATTAGTGGCCAGAACTAGGCAGCAGTGCTGATGAGAGTGGAGCTGAAAGAGGGTAACCAGACTTCGTCGCTCCGACGATTGTAAACTGCTGTCAAATCCCGACGGGCGCTTAAACACTTTTACACTTTTGTGCCCACATTTGATGAGGAAAATGTAGGTTGAAGGAAAGCGAAATGATGGGTGTTCGAAGCAGCAAGATTAACTACGAAACGCGTTGGGAACGCAAACTTCTCGTCAGAAGTTCAACTGAATCCCAAGAAGATATCTTCAATATAAGCTAGTTCTCACTGGATCCGCCTTAAATTTTCTCTCTGAATATTTTTTAGTATAAGAGTAGAACTACACGGTTATACGACCCGATTATTTCTTAAAGTGAAATACTTTTCGGCCAGCACTAATACTAATCATTCTTCATTAAACTAATTTACTCAATTGCAACGCGAATGCGAACTACAACACTGCTAATATACTCCAACCCACCGTTATTATTATGTGTGTAAACCCCGGAGACTGGATGTAGTTACAAATGAATATTGGAGCATCGGCGGCAAACATTTCCCTGGCACATTAACATTGTAGCCGGCTTACATTCATATCTTGCACATGACAGTTATGAGCTCCGCTATTGCCCCATCATGCCCCTCACGCTGAATTCTCTAAATCACTAAGCCAAACAATGTTATTGAAATTGTAATTTATGCGCTCAACGCTTCACGAATGCCCCTCAGACAGCATGGTCACGGATGAAGATGACCGGTCAGTAAATGAGATATTCAATCTACACACAAGTGCAATTGTATGGTGGTGCCCGGTTGTAGCTGCTCGCTGCTCACACTGCCTTAATTAACTGCTCACTTAATATACGAACTATGACTTGCCGTTCTATACTTACCCGATAGAAATTTGGACACGCGAAACTACAACTCACTCATCTTCTCAGGAGACCGGAACCGCATCTAGGCTTGAAAGCTTTTCAGTTGGTGCTTATCTATAGCTAATTTTTCTCAGTGGCACAAACGATTCTTGGTAAGAAGTCACAGCTCAAATAAAAACCGAAATTCATTTTCGCTAAGGTAAAGAGCTCGGTACGCCGTCGGTGCCGACATAGAATGAACTATGAACTTCTTTATGAGAATCTGTCTCAAATACGACGCTGTTTAGAAATATAGCATCAATTACATGACCGCATAGGTATGTCTCTAAATCCAGTCTTTCGATTTAATCGGCACCCAACCTCTTTCGACTTGAACCCCTCAACTCAGGCCCTAGAACCAATTCAGCTACAAATTAAACTACTAATTTCCTTGACCAACAGTGGCAATTTGTGCGGCTATACCGCACATCACTTGAACGCCTGTTTGTGCGATTGCAATTCCAATTCTGATTTGAAAATTGTCTTCACGAACCAATACGCAATATGCGAACTCTGCTGACCAAAGGCTGAGAGATATACTACAGTTCGAGTATCTTCATATAGGCGCTTCTATCTGCATAAATCTCTAAATATGTGTCTTCGTTTGTATATTTATGTTGTAGTGGACCAGCATGTGGCATGTTGTAGCAGTTTCCCAACTGCGAAGTGGCTAATTAATTAGACCATTGGAGTGGTGCGCATGTTGTTGGGGGCGGTTCGAGAAACCCCAAGCGCGCAGCCTAAGAAGCCATTGGGGTGCGATGTAAACACACAAGCATGCAAATTCGTCAGTGGCAGCCCGTGGTGACCCTGTGCATTGGCAGCTGATCAATTAGATTACGATGCACTTACTTGCCTACTTATTTAGTTACTTAGTTACATTTCCTTCCACATTCCTCTGCATTCACAGGCATCGGCAAATACATCGTTGCGCCTGCTCCAGTTTCGGCATAAACTTCAAAGGGCGACAGTGCACCAATTGAATATCAATTAGAACCATATTTTGTCATTGATATATATGATATTATTCTGCAAACCCTCACTCATGGATCGTATATACACACATATGTACAATACACTACAAATTAATAAAAACAAAGTCTTTGTTTGCAGATAAAAGATACGTTTGATAACAACGCGAACCGTTTTAAAACAAGTAAGGAAGTTCTACGTAATGTGTAAGATATATAATTGAAATTCATATAATAAAATAAATAAATGAAACTCTCGATAATAGTATGTTTTTGTGTCAAAAATGGGTTGAATCGGATCAAGCCAGCACCCGAAGTAATTTCCCGGGCTTTGATCATTGCAAATTCCGAGAGTATAAAATGTTCGGTTACACCCGAACTTAGAACTTCCTTATCCTTGAAAATGTTAACCTAGATACTTAATTCACACATTCACACACAATTTGACACTCGGAAGATTTCGCGCGGTATTTATAGTTTTAAGAAAATCCGTCAATGAAGGATTTTAGCGCAGCGCAAATTTCTTTCTTTTGTGACTTTGATTTACAAATCATCTTTCATCGAATATCGCTGCATACAGTTTTGCGAATAATAACTAGTTAGCTAGCAACTACCGTTCTCGATTTCTCGATAGAGAGAGATAGCGAAACGCTGATGGAAGTGAAATTTATATCCGTACCGAAGATAGACGTGGTACACATGTAAGTGCTCAAAGCATAAAAACAATCATTCGTGAGGCAACTAGTCAACCGGAACGCTCGTATGAAGCGGAATACCAAAGGACATGGCTGAGTGGTGATACAAGTGGCACAAATAATGCACAAACAAGCGGCGCTTAAGCACTTAAGCCCATCCAAGGTAAGAAGCAATTGAAAACGCCTCTCCATAGATACATACCTGCATACTCCTACACACCTGTCTTTCATATGCAGCATTGAGCCTGCATGAGGCCAAATGAAAAAACAAAAGCAAAGGAGCAGCATAGAATTATTTCCAATTTATCCTTTATATAATAAGGCTGCTTAACATATACTTTTCCAACATTTTTATTCTCCTTTTCATATTTCTTAAGCTGTTTGCCATCAGTCTTATAGGAGAAGAAGCTTAAAATAAATTTATTCAATATAATTCAGCTGTTTTGGAGTACGACAAAAGCAAGCAAAGCTAAGGATGGCTTAAAGGGAACATAGATTTTGTATGGATCAACATCCTTTACGCCAGTTGCCAGCTGAATTTTTGAATATTCTCATTTTTATTGCCGTCACTGGTTCTGTTTATTTCCGACTGAAAGTGAAGTGTAGTGGTTGTTGCATCTGCCATTTCGTGCCTCTCCACGTTTGCTGTTCATCTGCTTATTGCCTGAAGAGTGCTTATTGCATCGCTGCTCTTCTCGTCACTCGCCGCTCGCCGCTCGTTGTTATTTGCTCGCTTAGCTGCAACATAACGTAAGGCAAGTGTGCACTATTGAGGCGAAAATTAGGCTACTGAAGTGATAGCTGTGCTGTAAGCACTCAAGTATTAGTTAATCCTCTCAATTTGGCCATCAAAATATGCTTCCTTGCCCAGCCTGCTCTGCTGCAATTGACCTCCACTAGGTTCCTTTGCCGCCATAAATGCGGTCTGAGCGCATCTTCTGCTTTCCGGTCCACATGCGCACAATTAATTCATGAACCAGCGAATCCACTTTTCTGGTCAAGTAGCTAGAAAAGTCACCACCAACAAAACAGCTGAAACGGTAGGTCACAAGAGCACCAGGCTGACGTGGCACGAGCAAAAAGCTTGGAAAAAAATTAGCCACAGCGATGCAACATAGAAATATCCGCTGTGATCTTCGGTTGAACGCAATTCCCACTTCAATTCCGCAAATTGAATGGAAACGTGTAAGAAATTGCATAATGCCCGGCTGTGAACAAAGCTTCGCAATAATAAGGACACCAGAAATCATAGAAATTGCGAACTGAAGCAGCAAGCGAATTGAATTGAATAAAAATTCGCAGGAATCAGAGGAAGGAAAAATACAAAACGCAAAATCAAAAAGAAATAAAGAAAAAACAAAGAGCAGCAAGAACGGAAGGAAATGCCCAGAAAGCAAGCAAAGGATATCTTAGCGACCACAACGGAAGTTCATTTGCTGCATAACTTTTGGGGGCGCGGGTTGTAGCACACATACTTTCACACCCCACAATTGCCTTAGCGCTATTGCAAACAACCGAGTCTATGATTCGGGGGAGATCAGGTGAGTTTCGACATCGTGACCGCCGTGAAATGGACTAAAAACTACGAAATATTATTTGTTAAGAAATTGTTTATATTTGACCAAACTCAAAAGGTTTAACGTAAGCGTAAGGTAAAAGAGTGCGAAAATAAAAATGAGCCAGAAATGGATTGCAAAATTAAAAAAAAATTTATTCAGCTCGATACCAAGATATTTAAAAAAATATGTATGTATGTTTAGGTATTATTCGCCATGAGTAGTCAGTTTAGCGGGGAATTATGAATTGAGTTCTTCAACACAATGACTGACTCTCATATTCTCCTATGTTTTTATTTGAACCAAAAATGTTTTAAATTTTTTAAGGACCATACATTGACATATTGAAAAACGAACGCTTTTTGAAATTAAATTTTAAATTCAGAACCCGTAAATATTCCTGCCGGGGCTTAGTTGCCCGCAATGTCCAGTGCAAAAATGTCAGAGCAATATATATTTACAACCACGTTTTGCTCACTGTCCATGAATTGCATATTGTTGCAAGCTAAGTAATTGCAGTAATTGCACAGCTGGCGGCGCATAATGCATAAGTAGTCCATAAATTCTTCAGCCGTGAAAAGTCCAAAATCATTTTCGTCAAGTGCCTATTAGTCGAGTAAAGCCGCAATGCATGTCCAGCAAATATCACTTACCTTTTGTATTCTGGAAACCAACAATAACATTAGATGTAGGTGCTCTTTGAAATACAGTTATACCAAAGGACATGCCATTCAGACGCGTCGGAGGACCTAAAAGAGGCCATTCTAAGAATTCAAAATTTTATTCAAATTCGAGGTGCCATGCAACTGTACTTCTTTGCTACAATGCCACCGAATGCCGGCCGACTTTATGCCGCGCCATTGGCGTCGCCACCCATCGGCTGCCTCGCATTTCACCTCAAATAAAAGGACAAAAGCGAACAACGGCATAAAGTGATATTTTAAAAGCACAATAAAAATTGCATTCGCCAAACGAAACGGAAGGAAACTGCGTTGAATGGAAGAGTACACAAAAGAATTATTCTAAGATTCCGAATCGACGACGCTGAGCTTCCTACATTACGCTGCTAGTGAACTCGAGCCAACCAGCTCATACATACACGCATACACCGACTTGGCCGAAATATGTGAGAATTTGCAACTCGAACATTTATTTAATTCCTTTAGACTTGTGTGAACAATAGTCCATTTGCAGCAATGAAACTCTCACGACCTCCACACTTGCATTTGGAGCAAATAGAAATTTATTGGCTCATAAAATATAAAAGGAACCAAAATTCAAGAATTTCGTTCGTTTTCAGACGGAGCTTATAAGCATGTGGCTAGCAATCATGAGAATGAAATAATAACATATTTCTGACCAATTTCCAGCAATCTGCAGACCCTCGAATTCGCTACATAAAGCGTGCACCAATAAATGGTGTATAATATCATAGAAATCATGACACATAATTAGATGAAGATGAGTTACTTAGGTAATCACACCGCGTGTTAAATTTTCTATTTTAATAAATTACTGAAGTATCGCACTTTTTGTGTGGAGTTCTACTGCTCCATAAGTCCCGTATGTAAGAACTTTTTCTATTTTTAAACTTTAACAAATTTTTCAAAATAATTCCCACATTTCATATTTCCATTAATATTGTGTTACTTTTACACCATACAACAAGCTTGCCGATAACACGGTGTTCACAGCGAATGTGCTGATATTATGTTTGATCTGCATTAATATATGGTATATGAATTTTTAATGACATTATAAGGAATTAAGTGAATCTAACAGCATTTTGAATTCAATGAATGTTATGTTGACATAGCTATGAGAACGTTATGAAATGGAGACTTGTTGTAAAAGTACTGAAAACTTTATCTGCAGCCCAGCGCAATTTTTCGCTTGGTATTTAACCTAAAATTTATTTATATTTTCATTATATTTTTTTTCATTTCCTCTCACACTATTCTTGCCACAAAGTAGACTTATGGTACACCAGGATGCATTTCCATAATTTTACATCAAAATATTTCAAAAATGCGCGTTTATTTGAATTAAGCCTCAAGCCATGCATGTGGGTATGTACATACCTATGTCTGCACGAGCGAGAATTGTTTCGCTCCACGCATTCGCGGGAAACAAATTCGAGAAATGAAATTGAAATATAATAGCTAGATGCGAGTACAATAAATGTTATAATAATAACGGTAATATAAAACTTCAAATATCTGTGTCGCCACATTGCCACAAAATTGCATTTTTTTTGTTGTTGTCAAAACGAAAATATTTCTATCCGCCCGGTTAACGATAGCATTATGAAACGGCGCATACGTAAATCTAGCGATCTTTAGTGGAAACTCGTGCCGCTGCCAGGCAACTCACATGAATTTGTTGGCTAGTTGCAACATTCTTCTCAAATTGGATGTTGTAGCTTTTGTTGATGTGTGCAGGGGAGGAAGCAATGTTTGCATACTTTGTGGCGCGCTGCACTACATTGCATGTATATGGTTATATGTTATGTTTATATACGTGTATATTTTTAGTGTGTACAAAAGATATGCAACCAAGGGTTAATACTACAAACACAATAACAAAGCCGCAAGCTTCCCGACCAATGGTTTTTGCAGAAACCTAAACGTCTGGCATCCAGCTAAGGCCTTTTGTGCAACCGCTGACGTTAGCCGCGTCAAACGCTCTCTGCACCTGCCACATACCCGCCTGCTCCCAGATGCACCACCATGCAATACAAACGCATTCCTCACATGCACACACACATGCATGCGTTGTTTGTGGGAAGAGCGGAAAGCATTTAGAATGTTGTAAGCAGATTTGCACTTTAGTCTGGCGTACGCAGGTCAACGGAAGAGATGGCCACAACAACAACATTTGCGGCCAACTTTTAAGCAGAAACGCATCTGTGTGCTTAAGAATGTTTGTACGGAAAAAATTGAGTGTACCACATAGTTTTACTAAACATTTGCCACATGCCGCTACCGTTATTGCGTCTCCACTTTCCTTGCAGACCTCATCTCGAAATAGTTTGAGTGCCCAAAAATCATTCGCCCCAATTAAATGTATAAATATGTACGAGCTTGCTTTTGAGGAGCCATATTAATTGTTTCTCAAAACGTTGACTGCAATTGCACCCAAACAATAACACCCTTTACAGTTGCATTTCTTATAGCAACTATGTATATAACCAAATCTCACAAGTAAGGAAGCACTTAGTTCGGGTGCAACCGAACATTTCATACTCTTGCAAGTTGTAAGGAACAAAGGTGGAGGAACACCTTCAGGTTCGGGCAAAACTTTATATCAAACTAAGGAAAGTAATGACGTGATTTTATCCATTTAGGGAAAGAGGATACACTGTTATTAGAAAAAGATTATTTTTGAAAATCATTAAGATTTCTTACATATTGACCGATTGATGCAGTATAAAGTGGACCGGAGGTTCTAAAATATTTATATTAAATAAATGGTGCCTAAGGGAAGTGTTGACCTGATTTTACCCATTTTTGGCTCAAGTTATAGTCCGATTTCGAAAAATTTTGAACGTAAAATGAAATACCTGGGCGTTATTTGTGCAAAGTTTCATTCTACTTACAATATTGAAGTTTGGTTTGAATATTGTTAAGTAAAAAATACAGATGGGATTAAAACGTTTGTTGTATGGGAAGTAGGCACGGTTGTTATCCGATTTTATTTTTTCAGTGTCTAATAGGAATATTAGGGTAACCTCATACACCAACAATCGATATAAACAACCGTTACGTGAACAAAATTATTACATTCTTTAACAACATGTTGCAAGTGTTATAAAAGGTCAGTAGCCAATATTCAACCTTTAATGCAGATCTATGTATTGATTTTAATCTATTGTATATTTGTATGCTATAGCTGTTCGATGTCGGCGGTTCCGAAAAACGAGCAGCTTCTGAGGGGCTAGCTCACATATATACAGACAGACGGATCTGGCTAAATCGACACAGCTGGCCACACTGATTATTAAATTATATGGTCGCCGATTCCTACTGGTTGTTACCAACTTCGTGGCAAACTTAACAAACCGTGTTTAAGGTGTAAAAAACTGTGAAATATAAAACTGATATCAGTTATAAGTACTTCTTCAGTATTTTAGAACTGCTAGGTCAGAAACGGAAATTCGTAGTGAAATCTTGACACGTAAAATACGGAGTAAGGATTTCAAAGTAGATTTGTATGTGCCAACATGTGACCAGTCCTATACTAGAGCCTTTTACATAGAATATAAGTGAAAAACACAGTTTAAATATTATACGTTATCGGTAAATTTAAGGTTAAAGTTCTAGTTATACCGGATCGAAATTGATTCCGTCTTCTCATAATTTTTATCAATTAAATCATCTTCCGGTCTTGGGCTCCTTATGACCTTTCGCATTAATTTGTGTTGTTGGACTAACGATCAGCTACAAATGATATAAATGCGATTGAAACATGGATAGAATACAATTACGTACAAGAGGAAAAAATATAAATATAATAATTATCAGTTGAAGGCCTTGTCGCTAGTGCTGTTATATTTTATAGGTAGTATATTTACTTATAAATGTATTTCCTTTTATAAATAAATAAATATAATAATTCTCTCCAGCAGAAACTCTGAACAACTTAAATTAAATTGAAAAGTAGTATAAAGTAGTTCAAAATATATCTGTTATATTTGAATATTTATATGTAATCAACTCTAGTGTTCTTTGATTACAGAGATATCGAAAAGAACGCCCAAAGGATGCATTACACCGAAAGATATTATTAATAGTCTTCCTCATATATACAATACATACAGCATTCCGCCCATAGTTACCAGAGAACACTCAGTGATTTGCACATTTCCTCACACTCGTTCTCCCATCCAGGTTACCGCACTGTCATGCAATTATGTCACAACATGGATCGAAAACAAATTATTGCCTCGCTGCAGTAATTGTCCTTTGAGTGGTTAAGCTCTACAGTGGTATTCAGCACAGAAGCACAACAATAATAAGAACATCATTTAAATGAAATCGGAAACAGCAAACGAGGAGGAATCGAAGTTGTTTTGATACATTTTAACCGATTTAAATGTCACTTAAAAAATAAAAATAAATAGAGTAAAAGTATTCCCGACTCCGACATAAATACGTAATCATGATTGTTGGTATAATTTTGTTTTTAATTGCATGGTGGAGGACTGCGAATTACAGCGTAACGGTGCACTTCGCTCTGGCATCTTTTGAACAGCCATTACAAGTAGCGTGGCGATTGCATGAACATACTCATTTACACCGATATAGGTATATATATATATGTAAAAGCAAATGGTGCCTTTTTAGGGGTTCAGCAAATCTTCTTCGGCGGACAGTTGCGAAATTGTCGGTTTGAAGTGCAAGCAATCCAGCAGCGAGAAATACTCCCTGACTGTTGTACTTTACATGCGAAGAATCATTATTGTTCAATACTTTTCTAAAACTGAAAATAGATACCGTCAATGAGGAGCACTGTTGGCAAATTATTCCTTACCTTTTTGGTTCCCCTTGCCAATACCGAACGTCCAATACTAAAAGTTCTAGAAAAGTGCGAAACAATCTGTAAAACATATAATCGAATCATATGAAGAAATGGACCTATCATTCGATCACGTCCATCAAGTGATTGACTCCATTCGACTACCTTCTGTTGGAGCATGTCAAGTAACTGATTTGTGTAAACGACTAACCAGTTCGAAACCTGTTTCGTCCCGTCATTGGCGCAATAAGGCCGGCTATGCTAAAATAAGAACGAAATTGGACTGTAAGGATGACCTTCTTAAGACGCAGTCGCAGTGATTAAATATCTAAAAATTTGCAAGTGAAACCATTTGACACAAATTGATATTTGAAACAAAACTTCTATATTTAAAAAATAAACACCCTTTATGCATGGGCACGATGTCGCATGAGTATCATACACACGTATAAACAAATTAACCAGCGGAACACCTTTGAGCCACGTAAACGACAGCCTTTAATTTTCCCAATGATACACGTATAGCAGTTCCATATCATATATAATCTATATGGTATGTGCACCAAATAAATATGTTTGAGTGCTCGTATACGGCTGGCCTACACCTGGGAGTGATGCGGACGGACACAGTCGTTGTACAATCGATTTAAATTGAATAAATTAAATGTTAAATCGTGGCAGATAAAATTGCTCGTTCACCTGTGTTAATGATCTGGTGACACTATTTCTCTTTATGGCCAATTATTATCTTCATTTAACATGACATTTTTCAAACGTAGTAAGCAAGAAAAGAAAATATTATTATGATTATGTTTATCGTTAGATTGGATTAATCTGGCACGTAAAAGACGGATCCATTATTCCTCAATTCAGAGCGTTTTTCTTTATTCTCATATTAGTGTGTGGTCTAATTATAATCCTCATTAACCTTTACAAACTCTGATTCATAATTCATAGTGTATAGTTTTTCACCGTAAGAACAATGCGATTTTTGCGCAATATCGAAGTGGCAACAGCCCACAATGGTCTTTACGTAATGTGTAGAAACTCTTTGCCTAAACCATATTCTTTGGAGTACAAACAAGGATCTCTATATCTTTTAAGGATACAATCAAAAAATATAATTTGTGACTGTGATTTATCTGCAACTAGATTCAAAAGAGCTACGAAACTACTGAAATTTCAATTTTTCATTAAAAAGGCCCGACAGTGCGTATTAATGCTCCGCTCCGTAAACTTTATTAGTACTAAAATATCGGGCGTTCTAAATATATATATTTAGTACATATAATGGAAGTATTTGAGCATCTATGTTAATATGCTATAGTCTGAGCTGTCTAAATATAGCAAAACCCACTCAATACAGATCGTTTTTGGAACATATTCGCGAGGAGCACTAACTAAATAAGTAAAATCATAATCCAAATTGTGACTAAGACGGAGTCATCATCCAGTATTTGAAAGAGACCTGGACACCATCCATGGTATGTTGAGCTCATTGACGCTCTACATCTCCTTAAAGCGCGCACTCTTCGACTCTGTAGACTTCGGCACGTGATTGTCATTACATCCAATATGAAACACAAAAAAGGAATATTTACACACGAGTAACCATTGGAACAACCATCATTTCTAAAAAGTACTTGAGCACCATTAACCGTGCAACTTCAGAAGAAACAAGTAAACACCTTAGCACATCAACCAAGAGGCAAACAAGCAAACAAAGCTGGCCACGAGAAGTGGAAGTCAACAAACAATGGTGAGGAAAAACAAGGCTAACAGTGACTAAAAGAGTATTGTAAAACTTGAAGTTGCCGCTAAAACAGAAGTTGCTCTCCAAATAGAAAATAACGGAATGGCTGGGAAAAAGAAGCAGCACCAAAGTGCCAGTATAATCGTTAGAAGGACACTAAAGGACAGCAACACGCTTGACGCCGCGCAATTCAGGCGTAACAAAGGCGACTGAATGTAGCAACTCCGCCACCTACAAACGCACAAGAGCAACGTGTAGCAAATCTGAAAAAAATACGAGACAGAGGCTGTTAGAGCGAGGCTAGTCACGGTAAAACAAGTAGCGTGCCGTAAAGATTGCGTGTGTGTAGTTGTTGTTGTTGTTGGCATGAGAAAATATCCTATGCGACACGTTAAGCTTAGCAACTCCCAACTTTGTCGGCTAATGTTGTTTACACTTTTCCACCGTGGGATTATTATCCTGCATGGCGGATCGAAGCGAAGAGTCAAGCGAGGTTTGCAGTACAATAAGAAAACAGGCCACTGACAGAGCGGCAAGCGACAGTGCCAATGCGGCATACAGCAAGCAGCAGCTTGGAACAATGAGCCTCTAGCTGCAGCAGCAGCGATGAACAATAGTAAAACAACAAAATCACAACAACAACAGCCAGAAAAGATGCATTCGGCTGAAGTAAAGAAACGAGTGGCAGGGCAACGTGAATGGCAATGCGCATGCGCTGAAGTGTTATGCAGCAACATCTGCAACAACAACGAGGCCACTCGTAAGTACAATTGTCATGGCAACAATCAATGCGACTCCCTCAAGTTGCCGTGAAAAGTTAGCCAAAAGCCTAAGTTGTCGCAAAACAATGAACAACGGCTGATACTACAGACCAGTGAATTGGACAATGTGCCGTTGCTCCATCGTTAGACTGGTCACTGACAAATATTGTTAGAGACAAGACAGTTTCATGCTCTTTTGTTTACCTTAGCTAGCGACGATATAGCGGCTTATTGCCATTTCTTGGGTGATGCAACTACCATACACTCGCCTCAGGTACAACATAGACACCGTTACCTCGTATTGGTGTATATTTTAAAGTATTTGGAGAATACTTTTAAGCATTGAATTTGTTCATATTCGAATAATAACATTACAACAAATTTATAAATGGCAAAGTGGTCAGAAAAGGCCGGTTATGAAAAACTTACGCCTCCAGCCAATATTAAGCCTCTAATGACTGATTAGGAAAAATATATTTTAAGCAGATTTCCGAACTTTTTAAGAAAAGGAAATTATTTTATTTTTATTTAATGAAAGAAATTTGAGATATTTTTAGGTTCGAAAAGTTTTAGTATGAAATTTTCAAATACTTCAAAAAATTAAAATAGCAAATATAAGAGTTGTTGTTCTACCTATGTCTGCCATTAGCATCTTAGTATGAAATAAAAACTCTACAATCCGATTTATTTTCTTGATCGGGAAGTTACACATATGAAAGGTTATAGTTTAAGAGAACATGATTTTATTTGAATTTGAATTAAATTTAGCGTTTACAATATTAAGGGGTTTTATTATGATTTTATTTTAAGTACATAGCACATTTTATGTACATATATTTGCATATATGACAACTTGCATTCAATAATCATGATATTATTTTGTGACCCCAATATCAAGCTTATATTTCACAAAGCCTGAACCTATTATGTTTGTGCCTGTTTTATCGTTTGCCTCTTATATATTACACACCGCGCACTGAAGCTCTCTACTTTTTGATTTTATGTAACACTTTTACACGTTTTTGGCATTATTAATGACCAGTGGGCTTATGTATGGCGTGACAACCGACCAGTACTAACCAACCCTTTACACGTTTTCCTTGTCGCCTTCTTTGCATGCTAAACATCAACCATCCATCCATCGAAATTGCATTGTTAAAGTGCCATTCTCTTCCGAGATCAAAACGTTAGAAATGGGTTACATTCCACAGCGTTTGCTTGATAGAATATGTGTCCATGTGTGGCGACGATGCAAATACGTAACGACTAAAGTACGACGTGTTATTGTTATTGCTTAAAAGTTATTACTTCAAATCTGGTTGTTTTACGCTTCGCTCCCCTGGCTCTTTCAATGCTTCTTCCGAGCATTTATTGGTTGTTTCTGATTACAATATGATTTTACTTTTGCTCAGTGCTTTTATTTTCGCTTTTTAGTGTCTGAATATTTCTACTCCAACACACTCGAAGCAGACACTCATTGCACTCTCTGCCATCACACTCATCTCAATTATTATTTTTTTTTTTTCACACTTTTCTATAAACCCACACTCATACGAAAGCGCACACCACTCACTTATGCTTTACTGAGCGGTTTTGAATGCAATATCGCTACTTTACTTACAAGCACTCTATACCAATTTCAGCGCATACACACATCATGGCATTAGTATTTCTCACACGTTCCAATTACAGCGAAAATAATAGAGTGCAAAGGGCCACTTTAGCGTTCAACGGAAGTGATTGAGGGAGTCCAAGTATGCGTGTCCTCGCACATACACATTTACATACACACCCTTATATAAGAGCACACGTGTATTTGTGTTAATCAACTTCCTGTCGCCTCTATTCGAGCCAACAAACAGCTGTTGAAAGCGATTCGGCTGCCAAGAATCACTTGGTGGGTCGCCCACCTGTGCGTATACTCAACATTTAGCACTCAACTTGTGGCTATTGCAAACATTGCCACCGAACAAAAACCCGGCTTTTAGAGGAAAAAATCTCAAGTGAAAAGGTTCACCAATACACCGATAAAGTGCTAAACTATGTTGACTACGCCGAACTTCCTGTATGTAGAATTGTCGTAGGACCCTCCAATCTCTCACTCACGCACCAGATGCCCAGCACACCCACGCATGCATTCACCGAATGCGATTTCATCACTGTGGCTTTCTGGAGCTGTACAGTGTAGTTTTATATCATTTTACTTTCATATGGCTTCGGTTTCGCTCATACGGACATATGCGGGTACTTTCGGGACTCTTTAGAACTACTTGTGAAATACATGTTCAACAAATATGGCCGAGCGAACGACAAACATTTTCAATTAGCAGCTCATGAATTTATTATAGACGCATGCTGCTAAATATTTAACAAAGGAAAGACTAACTTGACAATTGATTGTTAAAAATAGATTCAGACCTTGAAGCCATATTCAACTCGGTTTAGAACACTGTTTTAGGAAACAACGATTTGCAAACCGATATTTTGGTTCAAGGCTTTAATATTTTCGAGTGTATACAAATAAAACGATTTCAGCCAGTCCAATTAAGTGAAATTAGAAAACAAAATATTGATCAATATAATTGGATACACCGATATTTTCTAGGTGAGCGTGGAAGTCCAAATAAAAGAAGCTTTTTGCTGTGCTTCTGTCTTCTAAGTATGAAGTTCAAATCGAACTTCTAGCTGGAATTTACAATTGTGAAATTTTATAACCAAAAAGTATCATTCGAGTCTTGGCGAATAATGTTCGGCCTTGAAAGGGCATCTGAAAGAGAAACGTGATTGAATTGGTTTTCTATAAAGAACAGGAAGGTTTAACTTTTTCAATAAACTAATTTTATAAAAGAAGCATTAAACAAATGACCCCCCAGTCGCGTTTCATGTGTGTCTCTAGATTTAATACGAAACACAATGCGACTTTAAACAATTATTTTGCCTAATTTCTACCTTAGACTGAATGTTAGAGCAAATGCGTTAAAACGGTGTCGCAAGCGATCGCACCAATGAGGTGCCGCAACAGTCACATCAGCTCTACAAAACACTCGTAAATTTCCTTAGAACAACAATAAAAGGACAACGCCAAGAAATGAAATAGAAGGACACAGATAAAAACCAAAACTAAACACTCTATAACACACAAGCAAAAAGCTAACCCCGTTCTGAAATGTTCGACTTGTTATTGCCGAGGCAAAAACATCTTCCGGTCATTATACAGAGAACGGAAGCAGCTAACAATCGCCTGAATTTCCGCTCAACACGTACAACGACGCCGACTTAGCCACATGTGCAAACACTAACGTCGTATTGAGAAGCATGCGTACAGATATGCGGACCCGCTAGTTCAAGTGAATACAGGCCTTTGTGCTCGCATGTGTGCATTCATGCGGGTAATGTCTTCGGCGGCGCTGTCGTTGCAACTCCCAAAGGACACGGAATTTTTCTTACACACCTTGCTGTACATTGAACCGCAACACGCCGCCGCCATGACGGTAACAATGGGGACGGCCGTGAGGGCAAAGGTTGTGTACTGCTGGTCAAGCTAGCCTGGGGCCAACGGGCTCTCAGCCAGGCATGCCAATACAGCAGTGCGCGCGCGGGGAAGTGACGCCAGTGGACATTACAATTGCGCAGTGCCGGCACAGACAACTTAGCAGGCGTTGGCTTGTAACTGCAACTGCAATTGCATTCACCTTTGCACGGGCCATTAATATTGTTTGTTTGTTTGTGAATACCGCGTCTGCCCGGCAGCAGGGGCGGTCAGTGCTGTTTGAGGTTGCCGCATAGGTGTTGCAAATGCCGTCAGCGCTGGCACTTTTTTGCTTCATTGGTTATTGAGCTATTAAGGAGAAATACTGGTAAGTTAGCTGCTTTTTTGCCATGCTCCGCCCCCACCCACATACACTCGGTTGTCAGTACATTAGAGAAGAATGCTGGTGCTGCTTCATGTGTGTGGTGCTTCAACGGCAAACATGTTGCAACAATAACTTTGATGTAATGCAGCACAAACGACCCAGTAAATGGCAAGCAAAGTAGCTTTTGCGAACAAAAACCCACATTTACCTGAGGCCTACTTATCAGCTTACATGCCGCAACCCCCAGATATGCCTCGATGTGTGGAATAAGCAGTTGCACGAGCCGAAAGGGATGTGTACAAGTTTATTTATTTAGTATACAACCTTTTCTTTATTTTTATGTCGCCAAAGCAGTGATGTTAATTTAGTAAACCTTTTAAATTTTGAAAACTCCTTTCAAGGCTTTTCAAAGTAGTAAATAGAAAAGAGGAATAAATCTAATAATGAATTACGAAAACTTACTCTCTTTTCTTTCAAATACTCGAATGTTGAACACCGATTTCCAAAAGTATAGTACCTACCGAAAAATTTATAATATTTCTTTTTCGGCGATTATTTTTTATTAATCAAATATCGAGATCGGCCGAGAAGTTGTGTAAGGACCACAGTAGCCTGCTCCGGGAGAACGAGCGTCAAAAAGTCAGTTAACCATGGTTGCTGAAAAGTGGAATTGTCCTTCAACCAAAGATATAACTATCAATGCACCTCAGACTTTAAAAAGATAGATGTACAGTAATCGACTAAACAAACTCCTCGAAAAATAAACTATTATCTTGTAATAACGGGCAAAGGTAACCAAGAGTAAAAGAAAACGAAAAGAGTAAATAGTATTAATATTTATATTATTATTAATAATTAATTTAGCAATACGAAATGTTGAAAAACTGTATATGTTAAATTTTTTTTTTATTACGCTAGCCAACACTGGCACAGTTAACTATGTGCTCTCCGATTCTCTGAAAATTTGCTCATCACGGTAAACCAATGTTCATATCAAGTCTTCAGCATTCAAAGGTCCCTACAACAGTATGTTCCACTCTACCATGCATACACCGACGGGCCAACACTCAGAACGCATTGCAAGTATTGCACGAAACTATAATGTTTACTTTGGCTTTGTGTTAATTTGCTAGTGACCGCATAAAAACGGAAGCGTTGCATACGGGCGCTTATCTGCACAAAGGGGAAGGGAAGGCATGCTATGCTGAGACATGTTTGATCACCTACCACGCACACACGTATACGCAGAGCATAAACACACATAATTCAGGTGTATTCGTACCACAAGTGCCCGTTTGAAATGTTGCCACACTTCAAAGGGTTTTCAAGTATGGCATAGCTATACAAGTAGTTTGCTACGAAAGACATTACCGGCAATTTTTGCATATTTGAGATTTTTTGTTACTATGGGGGCATGGCATAGCATTAGCATAGACACGTCCACATATGTAGATACACACTTGTGTTTGCCTATGGGAAATTGTTATCAAGAATTTCTGTTTTTTGTTTGTTCCTTAGTGATTTGTCTTAACATTCACAGTGCTTATGAACAAAAAGCTTTAAAAATAATCAAAATGCAAATGCCTAAAAAAAATTCCCTAAAAAAATGTTCAAACATTTTTTAAATATTATTTACATTAATGGATATCATGGAAGTAACTCCAGTTCTTTTATATCATATCTCAGAGTTATTTCTTCTACAAATTTAATTTGTATAAAATATCGGATTGAAATAACTTTGAATAAATATTGAGCGCCACAAACATGATTTCCACATAAGCATTTCACACTTGAAGTAAATAATTTTTGGAAGAATTTGGGCGTCTTATGTACGTATGTACATGTTACCAATAAAAAGAGAAACGTTTACTTAAAACAATACTATTTTAGAGTGATTTTTAACATGTTGTATTACTACTTATTTTCTTACCTATTATCGTGTGAAAGGTTTCTCCTTTGTCTTGTGTAATCTCCAATTATCAGCGTTAAGCAGCCGAAACAAAAACAGATCAACCAATTCATTAGATACTAATTAGATAACATAACATGATTGTTCAGTGTTTACTGGTCAGCAATAATACCAGACTAAAGTCCATTCATTTAGGTACATATGTATATCTGAGGAGGTGTCACGTATATTTTCATTCAAAAGCTTTCAGATAAAAATTGAGCCCTCGAGCATTCCTGTGATTATTCCAAGTAAGCTGTGTAAAGAGTTGTGACCCACAAAAACTATAGTCAAAACAACTTATATACTCAAGCATCAACTGCACACAAATAGCATAGTGCGCGGCAAAAACAAAACCCCACAACCACACATACGAGTGCTTAGTTTCAATATTTTAATTGTCGAATAATTCGGTAATCAAAAAACTGCAGCTTTGGCTACAAACCGACCAGATATGTCGGTGCGTAGGTATGGTTGGTTTGTCCTTGCACTCGACACCCTAATCGTAGCTATTTTGGCCCCCTAGTGTAGTGTATATGTGTATATGTGTGTTCGCAAGTGTCGGAGCTATTTATGCAAGTGCCGTTGCAGCTACAGTGCTCTAAGAAGGCGAGGGAAGGGCCAAAGATGAAATGCTCGAATTGCGAAGAATTTTCACTTCGTTGTAATGGCGTAAGGCAACTTTTAGAGGGGAAAACTGAACAAAATCAAGTTACAAGGGTTTGATGCTTTGAAAAGCTGACACATTTTCAGAAGATCTCAAATAGACAAAGGGAAAATATTTACCGAAAGATTAAATTATTTAACAAAGTAAACTGTGTTAAGGAACCGCCAGCTTGGGTTGGCTGCCCCACAAGAGGAATGTACTTCCCATAAGCGTACCGTGGAAAAATGAAAAACGCGTAGTACTAAGAACATTAAAGGAGGGACAATATGATAGCACGTCACAAAATGCTTGAAACTCAAATTTAAAGAATTGCAAGAGAAGGTTATACCAGGGCTTCGCGATGCCATCTTGATACAGCTAAACAAGTTGGCAGTTACACAATCCACTTCAGGGATGCTAGTGAGACTTTGAACGTTAACTGGACTGACGTAGAATGGTTAAATTTCATTAAGTTCTTAGAGTTCATCCTTCGACACTTGTTAATCCTTTTTTTTGCTTAAATATGTCATCGATAGATGGATTGGTCCGATATTGTGATAGGTTCTAGTTAGTACTCTCTTTAAAAGAGTTCAGAACTGTATTCCAAATACGAAATGAGTGATTTATGACATATCAAATAAATTAATAAATGCAAATATGGATTGTGGCCAGGTATGAAACGTGTATTTCGGTTCGCTTGCATCCATTCATCAAACGGCAAAGAGCACTCAACGTTCACTCACCATCTCACTCAGCTGTCAACACGGTGGCAGCGGAAGCGCAAGTGGCAGCAAATATTGATGTACATGCGTGCTCTTTGTGTATGTACATATGCCCATGTGGGTGGGTGTATATATGAGTGTGTGTGCGTGTGTGTGCGTGTGTGTGCGTGTATTTTGCACTGGCATAAGTCAAGCTACTTTCTGTCATGTGAGTGAGCGCGTAGTGGCTCTTCTGCCGTGTTTATACCACTTTATGCAAAAATAATTGCACAATTAGTTTGTTGCTGCCACAGATCTACCGGCAAATGTATGCACGTCTTTGTATGTGTACGTTTGTGGCGTGTTTCCCTGCACCACATGAGTGCCACACACACCCACAGCGGTTACGGCAGAAGTGTAGAGATGCAAGCGCCAGTGTGGAGCGGCAACAACAGCGGCTTAGGCGAGACTGCATGGATACGTTGCACACACATACGCACACAAAGGTGCATCCGCAAGCATGCACCTTTGCAAACCCAGCGGCTAGAGCTCTGAGCATCCTATTCGTCGCTCATTAGTGAATTTTGAATATTATTATGGAAGTGTGTGGCGTTACTTAGTCGCACGTATGCGTTGCCACTGCCGCACGACCCTTTCTGTGGATTCTTCAAACTTTGCTCATATGCGGCAAGTGAATGTTTGACTATGTGTCTTTATGAGTATGTATGTATGTGGTTTCAGACAGCTTGTGTGTGTAAAAACAAAACTTGTATGAGTGCCACTTAGGTGGCTGTTACCGGCGCGGTGTGGTTGCATGATATATACATGTTGCACATATCCCTAGTCTGACACACAAAACCAGTTGTCATACAAGTAAAACGAGACTAACATACTGTTGCACATACTCACACATATTAATTACTACACACAGACATAGCAATATGCAGGAGTTTCAGCTGAGTCCTGGGAAGAGGCGTCGAATCAGGCCAGCGCCAATACAGAGCTGTGCGAAAATTCAACTGAAAAATGGGAGGGAAGTGCATATGGAGGCCTTATTTGCAAATTTCACTGGCGTCAGCTTTCCGCAACAATGTAGAGAACGTAAAGCGAGTAAAAGAATTGCAAAGGCCGCAAACTATACGGGAGTTTTGGCTGCGCTGCGGAAATAAAAAATATTGTAAAAAATCGCAAACCAACATCAACGGAGTGGTAAACGAAGAATTAGTCGCTACTGTAGTATGGCATATAATTTGCTCTGTTGATTTTGTTGCAGCCACATAACCGCTCAATACACCTGGGCTGGGCCAAAACACAGACTTATGGACTTACGTTTGTTTGACCATAAAATAGCGCATTTTCACTTTGCTTTGCTGCGTTAGGGCCACAGGCTAGATTAATGGATTTTTAAACATTTTCACGAATTAAACCGAACAAATCTAGGCCTACTCCATGGAATTCTTAGTAATCAAAAGGAAAATGCCAACAGTTCAGAGCCATATTGCTGAACTCGTTCTTTTCATTGCTCCAAACGCCTTTTCAAACCTTTATAAAGTAGAATGCCAAAATGATTCATTAAAAGATTAAAAAATAAATCAATTTTACGGAAGTAAATGTAAATCCTTAATATTAGAATTTTATTAGTACTTTTATAGTCTACATTGACTTACATAAAATTGATTTCTTTTTGAATCTTTTAATGAATCCTTTTAGCACGCACTTCACTTAATATCAATAGGTCTGAATGTACATTTTAACTAAAAAAAACTTCAGAAATTGGGATAAAATTGTGAACATAGCCTAATCCCAAAAATCGAAAAAAAACGAAATCACAAAAAGTGATGTGCCTGTAATTGGTCGCTTGTTGAAACTTAGCGCAACTTTAGCCGCTTTGTTGCAGTAAAAAGTACAAAATTCAACTCGCAATTTATAAACAAACATGCACGCACCTACACACACAAACATATATGATGTGTTTATTGCCGAAAAATTGCTTCTCATCCAATGTTTTGTTGACACTTTCATTTAAATGTGGTAACTTGTGACTAGCAACACTGTTTACACAACATGTCAGGAGCTCCACACACACACACACAAACACCGTTGCGGATATGATTGCATGAGCACGCCGCTAACCTCCTTAAAATGTAGAACTTCTGCTGAGTTGCGCCTCACCAAGCGCGCCCCCATTTGTTGCAAGCGAATTTGCATTTAAAGTTTGGCGAGCAGTGAAAGTTTCAGCAGTTCTGCATAACAACGACAGCAACAGCAACACTAACAATCGTAACAAGTACGAGGAGTGCCGTCACAAAACAGCAGCAACAACAACAACCCCAAAAGAGTAAAGTTTCCACCATTACAATTGTTGTTATTTTTCAAGTGATGTCACACTAATACTTTCACATGCAGATATGCATCACACGCATACGCACACATGCATGCATGCGATACTTAACAAATAATAACAGCAACATTAAGCAGGGAAATAGCAGTGCACAAACAGACGTAAACAACTTATAAACAACAAGTGTAGCAACAAACAAAATTGCAAAAGCAAAACTTTGTGCAACAAAGCGCTTGTACAAGTATATTTGCATTTCTACTCCGGCAGCACAGCCACAGCGCCCTATCGCTCCTCTAAATCTCCCGTTGCACATGTTTTTCACTGTTTATTACAACAACAACAGCAGAGAAATCATTTATTTATGCATTCATTCGAGTTTAAGTGCAGAAATGTTACAGTTTGATAAATTGAAAATTACTTGCGTGACACGCACATGTGCGCCTCCCTATCTTGTCGTTGTTGTTATACTCGGAAAAATTCGCCCCTCAGTCGAAACGGTTGCAGCTTTTCTGTCGTTTTAGTGGCAAATACGAAAGTAAACATTTTTTGGCGATTTCTTATTACTCCTATAACTACACGACAGTTGTAAACTTACTGTTCCAGAGATTAAATGTATAAGCCGCGCTTAAATCGCATTCGAATCATAATTGTGCATAATGTGTAAATTTCATTTTAAGCTCTAGAACCTTTAGGCCCATTTCTCAAGTATCTTGCCTGAAGCGTTGTGCAACATGAAATAGACTTTAGCACAGTGGCAAGTACATTTTCCATACAAATATGTTCACAACAACACAACGGTTAATTATCGGTATTTTTGATTGTCTGTTTTCAAATTGTTGCAAAATAGCTAATCAACTTCGATGAATTATAGTAATATACTTATGAGTATTTATTGTATGCATAACGGTATATGTGAAATGTCAGAACATGCTATGCAGATTGAAACACGAATATGCACGAGTCCACATGTGCAACATTTTGCCGAAACAACAATGTTGTATACACTTGAACTCCAACACTAGGAGCATTCAATTTTATTCCTCAAGGTACTTTTAATAATTTCACCTTTCCCAACAGTGCCCGTTTGTGCTCTCCACACCACTTTCGCACATGCGTGTATTTTCCTTCATTCATGTCTTGCAATGACCACCTCCATGAACTTATGAGCTTTCTCAATTGCAATATGGTTTTACCCAATTAGCCTATGGGCCCAATGAGCAGTAACTCCTCGACCTTAAGTATGTCCTTCCATATTTTAAGATGAAATTGAATGCACGAACAGATGTGTTGTCTCTTTGAAAATCATATTGATAGCGCTTGTGGGTCACTGAATTACTTGAAGTGTAATTTCAACCGATTTAAATGACGTAGAATGGGCGTTCGCAAATGCCAAACATGTTGAACCGTACTGAGCCTTTGAATGGAATGTTGCAATCCAAAGCAATGGCAGACTCTCAGCTCTCTCCTGTGAGGAAGTGCGGGTTATTAATTATTACCTAGTCGTTATTAACATCAATCACATGTTTCTCAATATCAATAGTAGGTGGTAAAAGTAATTAGTTAGTCGGGCGTATGGATAGCTCTTCAATAGCAGAGAAGCAATAAGACGCATTCACAAGAAGACATGTGTACTTTTAGGCATCGGTAATATTAGTATTTGCTTTAGCTGTGTCGAAGCAGCACACGAGCCTTTAGCTCTTAAAGCGAACACAAAACTTGTCCAACGATTCAGCTGAATTGACTTTAAACAGAAATGGGGTAAGGTACATTTGGGGAATATTCGCGAAAAATAGCATCAGAAGACTGCCAAACGCATGTTTTTAGATATCGTCTGAGGTTGCTGCTCCAAACCATTAAACGAGCTATTCCATGCGTCAATGCCAAAGTAGTATGAGCAGTCGCAGTACATATTGATGCTGGTTGATGGTGGCTTTGCTGCCGCTACTCGCTTCAATCTAGCATTTGATTGGTTTTAAATAATTAAAGAGCGCGAATATAGATGTAAACCGATTTTCTGTAACAGGAACTTAGAACTATTCTCAAGCCGTTGCATTATTGATGAGCCCAGCTTATCGCGCGACTCAAATAGATGCGCTCACTCCGTACTGTAAAGGCTTGTTGAGACGTCACAAGCTTGTAGTACTTGAATACTAGTTCATTGGCGACTAGTTTTTTTGACGAGGGTTTTTGATTTATCTGCTACTTTCATGGACATGAAAATTATTCCAGTTACATAAATTTCATTTTATCCTTTTATCAGCCAATGTCTTCACTTTCCAGCACTCAGCGTTGTGTGAGCTAATGCAGTTGTGCTCTTTCTAAGTAGTTTTGAATTCTCTACTTATGGAGTTCAAAACGCTTTTAAGGCGCCTTAATTAGTAAAATGCGTAAATTTTCATGCTTAGAAGTCGACTTATCACATTGTGTCACATTAAACTAATTGATAGTATCGAATATTCATGAGTATAATTACGCTCTCTCTGCAAATACATACATGCATGCATATGTGTAACAACACCTCCGCAACTCAGCGACCGCAATGTTTCGAAATTGTATACTTGAGCAGCAATGAGCCAGCCTCAAAGCTCGTCTTGAGGAGGCGCTCGTTAAAATTTTCATAGAAATTTTCTTGTGGATTTACACTTCGCCAATAACTATTCTTCAAGGATATCAGAAAGACGCCCGTTCACCTTTAAGTTGAGGCAGTTGCGTTGACTGGAAGAACATTAATTAAAAGCTTGTACTTGTGTTTTTCCCACAACGATATCGTTAACTTGAATTCGAAAGACATGCATAAGTAAATACATAAATACTTACAGACACACATATTACATATAGACATATTTGTGTGTACGCCGAGCGGCTTCAAGGAGAGAGATTGTAAATTAGTGGAGCAGAAAGATAAACCGTTTTGCATGACTGCTGCGCATGGCAGTGTCTAAAATGCGGTTATGATATTTAATTCGGATATAGATTTTAGCAAGCACTTGAGCGCGCGTGTGTGGGCGGTGGCGCCGCCGGCAGAGCTTGGAAATATGTAAAACTTAATTAGTTTGATTAAATTCCTAAAACCAGCAACATAATTTCATATAACTTAGACAAATACACGCAAAACAACAATAAACAAACAAACAATTTCATCACAAGCAACAACAGCGCTAACGCACTAGGAGTGTAGACACGAGTATCAAGGGATGCTTTGAATAATTTGATAAAGACAGACTTAAGGACAGACTGCTGTGCGCCAACAACAAGGCGCTTTAGTTCTGAAGTGCAAATGCAAGAATACACACATTAACGCAGGTCTTATCATTCGAGCAATTGCCTAGGCCAAGATATCAGATGAAAGTAAACTTTAAACCAAACAACAACTCCAGCGCGCACTCATCCACACATACCTCTGTAGGCGTCACTGGCAGGAGCTGCAGCAGTCAATCTAGTTGCATGGCCAAACCGACAACTTCACAACCATTACACTAACAATGTAGCTGAGCTGAGTTATTAGCTCCAGATTTTGATTTTCCCCTTCAAATTGCCGCCACACTCGCCTGCCGTATCTTTCTGCTTCGGGTCATTCCGTGCATCCTGTGAGCTTCTTCTCATTTCATAAGTGTTTATATCAATTTAAAGTAATTACAAGCAACCGCATGTGCACAAACACAAATAGAGATTACTCACACACACACACACACACAAATCCAGGCATATCGTCTTCAGTCACCACAAGCACACACTTTAACACATGGACTTGTTAATTTACATAACGAAATGTTGGGTAAATTATAATTAGAGTTCGGTTTATCTCTGGCAAGCCCAGCAGGTGGCTGCCGCCGTCGCTGACGCCAGCCCTCTTGCTAATCGCCCTGTAAATAGCCGAATGCAGAACGAGTTTTGAACATTTCTGATCAACAAGATGGAATCGAGTGGGTTTTAATATGAGAAGCATGGATTTTTATTCCATAAAAGGTTACAAAATCTAATAATCCAAAAAGAAAAACGAAATAAATTGGATTTATTGAATATAATTGTCAGTTAGAAATATTTTAGTGATAAAAAAAATTAGAATTCATCCATTAGAGGAGAAAGGTTTAATAGTAAATCAATGACTATCCCGAAAATATAGAACTTCAAGAGTACTCACGCCATGGTTCACTTTGGCACCGTAAAACAATTTTTTACGACAAACAAAGCGTTTTAAGAACAATATGCAAAATGATCACAGCAACTCACTCGGAATTAATGGGATAATCATCACTCCTTCACCGCCGGCTGACATTACCTCGCATTTACTTAGCTTTGGCAAACATAGCTTTCTTGTTAGTTCGATAATAATATAGTTTTAGGTCTCTGAGAACTCTGTTGTTGTAATTTTTTTATACTTTCGCAACCTGTTGCTACAGAGTATAATACTTGTAGCTTTGTTCACCTAACGGTTGTTTGTATCACCTAAAACTAATCGAGTTAGATATAGGGTTATATGTATATATATAAATGATCAGGATGAAGAGACGAGTTGAAATCCGGGTGACTGTCTGTCCGTCCGTCCGTCCGTCCGTCCGTGCAAGCTCTAACTTGAGTAAAAATTGAGATATCTTCGTAGAAATGTTTCTTGGTACCGTGAGACGGTTGGTATTGCAGATGGGCGTAATCGGACCACTGTTACGCCCACAAAACGCCATTAATCAAATAAATTGTCATAACTAAGCTCTGCAATAAGTTACAAGACTGTTATTTGGTACACAGGATCACACTAGGGAGGGGCATCTGCAGTTAAATTTTTTTTTTTAAAGTGGGAGTGGTCCCGCCTCTAATAAGTTTAATGTATGCCACCTTGTGACCAAAAATTGTCTAAATCGAGCCAAAACAGTTCAAGCCCCTAAGTACTGAATATATGGACCCCAGTGCCTATAGTTGACCTTCTACCGAAAATATCGGTCGATCCACAAAGAAATCTAAAACGATTATACCATTTGCTTTGCGAGAGTATAAAATGTTCGGTTACATCCGAACTTAGCACTTCCTCTCTTGTTTATTGATGTGTTTGTCGTGTGGCTACGGAGTTAAATATTTTGGTCACTTCTGCCCCAAAATGTATTCTTCCGCAGCTGAGGACTAATGTCACTACAAAATTTTGGAGACATTAAAATAAAAGTCTCAAAGCGAACTTCTGTCTACCTAAGTCATTGTGTAAATCTCCTCATAAAGTAACGTTATTGTCATTGACGATTGCACAAACAAAGATAAACGGATCTCAGGATTTTTGAAATGGATTATGATCCGCCTTGAAATCAATTATAATCTCCTAAGTGCTAAATGTCTCTAGAATTGACGGCTAACTCCGTCCAACAACAATAAGAAACATAGTGCCACCATAATTTTCAATAAAAGTCGCGTATGTAGTGGAGCAGACAAGCTTCAATGTGTGCCAATGCAAGTTTTAAACGAAAATTTATATTGTCAAAGGGCAAAGTTTTGGTGCAGAAGAGATAAAAGAAGACAAGAGAAAGCATTCCATTTTTATCGCACTGAATGCAATTCCCAAAGTGTTTATAAATTTATTTTATAGCAAACTTTTAGTCGAATTACTTAGCGAGCGACAGAGAGGCAAGTCAAACCGAGTGATTTTGCTCGAGTGCTGCGACAATAAATGGCAGTGTAACAAAGGCAACTTGCGACATTCAATAGAGTTTACCAACTGAGAAATAAGAAACACTCACGCACGCCACCAGATCTACACACAAACATGCAGCGCCAGTAACATATACATATGTATGTATGAAGTAATGTGCAGCGCATAAATCCAGCAAGCCGAAAGTAGTGCAACCATATGTTCGTGGAGAATTAGCGTGAAAAGTTTTACCCCTGTGCATAAATATTAATCAATGAGTAGAGTGGCTCATTACTTAAAAAAAAATGGCAAGGCGGTGTGTGGCCTTCTGCGCTGGGGGACTCGGGTGTCTTGCCAAAAACACTGCAAATTAAAATTTATTTCACTCCAAAGTAAGCACCTAGTAGTTTAGTTAAATGTGGAGAATTGAGAGCCACAACGCAACCTTGCCACAACCGACAAACACTCTGGCAGCACGATAATGTGCTGGAAAATGGCAAAACGGCCGCACATAGTACAGTGCAGCGCTTCTGGCAATTGTTTTATGTATCCTTAGAGTGCAATAATTTCTATTTATTAATCCAACAAAGCCGACTCGCTTCAGGTCCTCTAACATTTGTGCATGCGCCTGTGTTAGCTTGAATAGTAACCATTATAGGCTCGAGTAGCGGGCAGATTGTAGTGATTTGGCGTTGCTTGTTTACTTGCATTATGTTAGCATTTAAAATTTATTTAATATTTCTATTTTAGCGTGGCTCAGTGACACAATTTTGCACATAAAATTGGTGGCGCAAACACCTGGTCGTGTAGTCCAGCACGAGCACACACTGATTACTAAGTGTAATGGGTAATGTTCACTCATCTTTGTCGAAAATTGTAAATATTAATTACTGAATTTAAAAAATACAAGTAATACAAACAGTTATGACAGTTTAATTCAACTTTACTTACAAATCTCTTCAAATGCACATAACCGTTAAGAAACAAATGCAAACAAATAGATAAAATTTAAATATCTTGACTTTAAAAATTTCTCAAAGAAAATTTCTTCTACTCGTTTTCCATGAAGTACACCAACATATATACATATATGTATGTGTTTAAATACATGTTCGCACAAAATTAATGTGTCTCCTGTGAACGGCTGCATTATGTGTATGTTGCGTGCAACCTGCCTGCGGTGTGCTTAGCAAAGCTAACTAATTATGGGATTTCGTTAACTGTACATCTGTGCGTCATTTAAGGGATTTTCGATAATGTTGCATTGCAATTACAAAAACTGTTTATATGATTTTGCATGAGTGCTCGAACGAGTGGCACACAACTTATAACGGTTGGCAAAGCATTCAAAAAACTAATATGTGCGCTATAAATATAAAGGCAACAACACAGCGACAGAGCATTTGAGTAGCCCTTCTGCTGCCACAACAACAATTGCGCTTACATACCAGCACGTAGGTGGAAGCAGCTACTCGCACCAGTTTGGCCCGCTGCCAATAACGGCATTTTCATACAGCGAACATCGGCGCGCACGAGCGGGAGTTGCCTTTACCTGCGGAAGCCAACAATTTTATGGCTTTGACACCGGTGTATTCGTGTTTTTTGCGGCATTACCTATACCAGCACAGCAACTCACCGGTTGCGGAATTTTATTTATTTTATTCATTTTAATATTGTAAATTTTTCGGCACCACGCGAAGCCACAACTGTGCACACCATTGTGGTGAGTTGCAACTATGAAAAATTACGCATATTTAAGCTGTAGAGCGGCAGGCGATGAGGGGCGCTGTCTAAACCTTAGAGTGAGAGTGCAGATAAATCAACAGCAACACCAACACCAACAACGACACGTTGCCACACGGCGTATGAGTAACAATCAGGGAGCGCTGTGGCAGTGGAAATTTGTGGCGGAAATTATGTAGTGTAGTTGTAGCAGGCCGGTAACTGGTGAATAATATCGAACGTTCCAAAACATATGTAAAGGCTGACGTAACGGGTGGAGTGTTAGTTTTCCGGTAGCTTGCTCCGATTGTTGTTAATTACAATCCATCGGCAACTTTGTAAGTTTAACGACCAAAAAAGAAAATTATTTTTCACCACACGACCGTCGAAGTGAATTTCGTACATTTCGAGGAAAAATGACCACTGCGTAGAAACAAATGCTGACCCATTTAAGCGTGCCGAAGCAGCTGTGAAACTTACGAAAAATCTAAAAAAAAAAAAGCCACGCTCATACACATTTTACCATATAAACAAATCACTTCATTTATGACATGCGCTGGCGCAGCGGGTGTGTGAGTGATGTGAAAAATCACATTAAAACCTACAATAACCATAACCTGCATAAGAAGTAACGACCTAGCGAGCCCTACATACGACCATCCGCCTATTCGTTCCAACCCGCTACCTTGCTACCGCTGGCCTACAAGCCCGCAAATAAATTAAAAGAAATGAAATGAACAGCAATCGTAATGCCAAAATTAAATGGCGCGAAAATATTGCCCGGTCAGCTTTTTTCTTGCACATCCACATCCACATACGCAATTTCGTATTTACTAATGTGTTGTCGTTTGGTACCAGCATTTCTTTCGCCCAAATTACACCATGCAACAGCGTATAATTACCACCATAGTTACATTCCCAAAAGATATTTATATCTTCACCTTCTTAGACACTTGTCTTCTAAAATTCTACAATAGCTATTCAAGTCGTCGCGATTGCGTAAAAATATTCATATGTATCTGTCAATGAAATTAATCAAAACTGATATGGCTTAGGGATAGCCAAATACTGGGTTTATACGAAAGAGAACACATGCACAAGTATGCCCAATCCCTAAGTTGCACTGCCTCTATATAATTACGAACGAACGTAACAATCCGTAAAAGAAAATTAATAATTAAATAGTTAATGTTCATTAGCAGCGCTTCAGGGTTATCATGAGACCGCAAATATCAAACCATATGTTCGGCTCTTCCTCTCATCTGGGACAGGCTTACCATAGTCCACTTGTGTCACAAAAGTTTAGAAACCCGATATTTCTCAGTCCCTAATTTGTTGCACAGTGTTCTATCGCACTCTTGCGCCAACTCATGGCACACATATGTTGCCCACGCACATTAAACACAACACACACATGCACATTTATGTACCTGAAATGTTATTAAAATCAGCATATGGTCGTAATCAACAATCATATCCAGTTTTTTCCGGGGTCTGGTGTGTTTAATATTTGCAAATATGAATTTGTGCATGTTCACTTCTCTGTGTCATATATTTAAGGTATTTTTTGTGGAAATTTATTTCCGGTTATTCGTTAATGTTTCGTGTGTTTTTATTCGGATTCAGATGACTACATAAAAGCGAAATTCACGCTTGTTCCGCAGCTTTGATCAGATTAAACGCGAAAAGAAATAATAAATTTCCGTAATCGCCAGCAGCACCAATAACCACGAACACAGCGGGGATTAACAAACAAAAACTCAGCCACAGCAGTGAAGTGAGAGGCTAAATATACCCACCCGTAAGCATACACACGCTGGCACTGTTCAGGTTGAAAGAAATTTCCCACTTACTTTTCTTAAATTTTTGTACAATTAAACAATTTTTATCTGATACAGCTATATTTGTTATTAACTATTCCAAAGCGACTTATCTTTTGATTGGATCGATCGTAGCATTGAATGACCCGATCGAGAAAGCATATAATTTTTTCATATCTGATCGGATAGAACAAATTTATGCAAGCTGAGTTGCATGTACCGTCTCCTTACAATTGGAAAAGACTTGTTCTACAATTCACCCTGAAATTTCCCATTGGTTCAGAAATATTGATTACTTGGTATAATATTTTAACAGTCTTTTTGACCAGTTTGATTAAAATAACTTGTATGCTCTAAACAACACATTTAATATTAAGGTGTACTTAGTACTGTGAGAACTTTTTTTTTTGTTTATTGAAAGCCAAAGTGCGGAACCTTAATCCGCTAAACCTAACCTACACCCAACTCTAGACTCTCCCACGGAATCTGAACCTGATTAAGTATTACTTCGTGGAAGTTGTAAGACATTTAAGTCTCCTCTATGGTACGGACTAACAAACGCCTAATCTATTCCATATATATATCTCAGTTTTGTCATAATTGAGGCTGCCGCTTCGCTGACAGCTTTCCAATTCTCACTGGACTGACACATAGGTGTCGTCAAGTTTATAACTACCGCCGCCATATAACTACCACCGAGTGAAGTTTTAAGTTGTTCTCTTGTACTCGAAAAGCGAGGGCAATATAAGAATACATGCTCAGGGTCTTCTATGCACTCTGTACACAAAAATCATGATGGAATCTGTACATGTAGCTGCTAAAACACCCAGGTTTACTTGGTATTTGGGTAAGGTGGAAATCCAGGTCCCCATGTCATCTGTCTATCCAGGGTGGATGTCCGGTAGAAGTCTGTGGGCACCGTCTTTTGAGTGAGGTTTGCCACCGCTGCTGACATATTGATAAGCTACCTGTGAGCACTGTGTGTCGTCAGAGATGTACTTGTAGTCTTAGTTTAAATTACGATTGGTCTCAGAAAATTATAATAGGCAGTACAAATTAAATTGACAAAGCTTTTAATTTATAAATTTTCAATTACCATAAAGTCCTTCATAGAAATAGCCATTAAGTGATAGCTTTTTTGAAATGAGTTGATAGTTAAACGAAATATATGTTGGTTGTGACTGAAAGACGACCCAAAATGAGTGAAATATTGAACTGATTTTTCTTAAGCGGACATGGATTGGTGCGAAATTACCATTAAATTATTTAAATTCATTGAATCACGCAAACACTCAGGAGAAATGTAACAATTGATTCGAGATGCTTACACATTTGCTAAACGCTGCCATTAATTTCGGTCCGATACGCATTCAACAAGGCAGCACGCGCACACCGAGCCGACTAGAAATCAAGTGCGAATCCATCAAAGTGGGCTGCTGCTTTGTGTATTCGATACAGGCACTCCATTAGACTATCCATTAAATAGAACCAGAAATATGTGAACATGAAATACAAATAAGCTTTCAATTTTGGCTTTCATCAACAAATGTTTATCAGATGGCAAACCCTTCCGTCCTCAGCGTACAAGAGCACTGCCCACGGCAAAAGAACGCACCACACACATATGCACGCATGCACACAAATTATTACGAAATAACTTTTCGCAAAAGTTTTGCTTGAGTAAATAGAATTTCAGTTATAGGAAAGTGGCCACTGAAATATTCCCAGTTAATGCCCCTGACGCCACACACACACTCATGCACACATGGAAGCGCACAAATATCGCAATGTGGATGGTGGAGGGTTGCACGCGCCCTAACTTGGACAACAAATGGCAAAGCCCATTGGACTAGAATATGTAAACAGAAAATTAATCAAAGCAAATCAAAGGTTCAAATCGTTGCTTTTTTGTGTTGCAAATAGCTCTGACATGGTGCAGGCGGGAGCGGGTGTCAAACGTAAGTTAATAAACATGTGCGTATATAAATTCGGTCCAGTTACGATTAAAATTGGCCAACGTGCCCGACAACAAGCACAATAAGGAAGTCCTTCGAAGTACCCAAAGCGGAGTTCTGCATAAGCATGTGCAAATATTTAGCAATTTACCCCGCAGGACATTGCAACATTGAAACGATTTGGTATGCAATGTGCTGAGTTGACAACAATGGTAATACAATCCCTGCAGGAATTTAGTCACTTAACATGGATACATCAGAACCAAGAGTTCACTCTTCGATCATTGAAAGCAATCTACTAGGAACCAGTCCAATTGATATTTGACAAGAAAAATTATTGCGGCGGTTATAGGACAGACGGTGGTTTTAAGAGTTCCAAACTATTGGAATTTTTTTTTTACTTGCCACTTATTTTTTGTTAAAAGGAGCTTCTTTACACGGCTAGCTTTAGAACTTACAATCTGACTTTTGAATACTAGAAACACTACTAGAACTATACACTCCATGAAATCTAACACTCACAATGTATTTCGTTTAAACGACACTCTAACCTCTCAGTCGGAACTATTTTAATCATATTTCCATAGCTAGCTACAGAATTACTATAAGTAGGAGACCTAAATATGTACTTATATTATATACATATGTGTGTATATGTGTCTCTGCGTAATGGTGGTAATTGTGGCCTAAGCGCTGGCTGGTAGCGCGCAGATAGCTCAGTATATTGAAGTTTACTTAATTTGCCTTTAATTCGCTGCAACATTCTAAGCCACATAAACAACAGCAACACACTAATTCCATTGTGGACGATTTGCCAAATCCCCAGGCGCCTATCAGCAGCCGCTTACGAGTTCATACGTGGGGTCGGTGGACGGCCGGGGCGCTGGGAGACTGGGAAGATCCACAGCAGTGGCTCACACAAAAATGGACACACATAAAGTGCCCGTAAAGAAGAACGCTTCAATAGCAGTTGGAGAATGTGTGCTTGCCCTGAGATATCACACACAAATTTATGGGTATTCAAAAGTTCCCATGTATTTTTATTGTGTGGCAAACGAGTGATTGGACAACTGTGATTTTCTGTTTTCATCAGGCGTTGTACATGCATGATGCACGAGTGTGCTTTGTTGTTGCTAGTTTTATAATCGTCTTTAACATTCTCTCCACATTCATCCAAAAAAATATACATCAAAGCATTACCAGCACAAATAAAGACCAGAAATCAACTTGGAATTCCACTGGAGTTTAATTTTCATCCGCCACTCTTTATGATGTGAGAGAACTCGCTCTCTCATACACAATCAATAATTATATTAAATTTGGTATTAATCATATCACTTAATAGAGTAAGTGGAAACAACAATTTAGAAATCAATTAATAAAAAAAGCTTTGAAAATATTATTTGATAATAATATTTAATAGGCACTTACTCAATTTAACACAGCAGCTTACGGTTTTGCCTGATTCGCGCTGTTACTGTCATTGCAGCACTTGAACAGATGACTTTCAATATTTGGGCCGAAAAGGCTTTCGGAGAGTTTTTTCCGGATGGAGGCTTTAAAGACTGTTTTCAAAAACATGGTCTCATTGCAATTACGACAAGTCAAAAAAAAACGACTAAACTTAAAGCCGGCTGTTTGGTAGCATTGTCGGTGCCAAGGACTCCATTCTGTGCCGTTCCCACGACAGTCGGGTCTACGTAACCGGAACAGACTTAAATTTGTATCCGCTGACGGACTGTTATCGCGGCAGCATTCCTACAAAATACTTCAAGGATGTTTTTTGCCGCTACAACAACAACAACTATTTCACTGACTAACGTTAACTTAAACCAAAATGGAATATTTTAATATAAATATTTTAAATGCCATAAACCGTACGAAAGAGGGGTTTTACAAATATTAAGCAAGAAGATTCAAAAAATTTAAAAAAGCTTTAAAGCAATAAAAAATACCTCTAAATGTTTAGCTTCAAAATGGGTTTTAGTACACAAACTCCCCACACATTTGTCTACTGCATTGGAACCTAAGTAATTGATTACCAAAATTTCGAATGAAATGTGTTTAAGCAGCTGTATTGTCGACCGAGGCAACCAACAAAAATTCGAGTGAATGAAAGTACACATCGACTAAATCAATTGCAGTTAAAGGAATTAGATCAACAACCGGTGTTGCCACAGTGGAGGAGCTTTCACTTTAAAATTACAGTTGTTCGAATCATTGATAAGTTTAGTGCGCCACTATCAGCGCAGACCACTATGGAACAATAGGTTGTAAATAAATAAATGCCTAACAACTAAAACATAGGAGAAACTTTCTGAGCTCAGTTTGAGTTGAATTTAAATGGTAAAGCTCAAACCACATTAATTGTCATTGAACATAAATTCGTTTGCAATGTTTTTATTAAGCATTTTTTGTAGTAGAAATTTTACCACAGTGGCATCCCAGACACCGACACATATGCAAACCACAGCAACACTTAATGGTAATTGGCAGGCGGGTGGGCTTGTTGATTGCTTAGTGGTTTGTATTACTGATGGAAATCAGTTATTTCTACTCATGCTGGCTGATGAAAGATGAAAGAAATCCCTTTCATTGGTTCCTGATTGCGCTCGGATTAAAGGCCCACATATGCTGTATGTCTGTATGTAAATGTGTGTATAGCAAGCGATTAATTCAGTCGGGTATTTGCAAAGGGCTTTTATCGCCCGCATATTTTCATTAATAGTATTGTGTTAGACCCTATAGGATCTAGGAGAACAAACGGTTGTCAGT
The DNA here is from genome assembly GCF_042242935.1 of Bactrocera oleae. Classification (NCBI taxonomy): domain Eukaryota; kingdom Metazoa; phylum Arthropoda; class Insecta; order Diptera; family Tephritidae; genus Bactrocera; species Bactrocera oleae. Next base: position 98,297,856 of record NC_091536.1, read on the forward strand.
GAATGCAAAAAATAGCCAGTGTAACGACACAGCTCTTAGAATGGCAAATTTTTTAAATAATAGTAATAAAGTTAAATAAAAATAGTATTACTAACAAAACGAGTTGAAAAAGTTAAAGATATTTAAACGCCTCTATTATTCAGTCGTACATATTGCCGCCCCGAATCGTTTGCAATCGCTGCTCACTCATTCTTCATCCACTTCATTCTTCCGCTGCAAGCAATCAAAGTGCAGCTTGTGGTAATTGCATAAAGCATCACACACAGAGCTTGTCCCTGAGGAGACCCCTTGATCTATTATTGGTAATACTTCCACTCTCTGAGCCATTATTAACATCACCTGGATTTATAACACATTCACAAAAGCATACATATGTACATGTGTGGGCAGTTTCCCCACAAGCTTAATCCAATTCATCTTTTCCACCATTTCTGCCTCGCCTTAATCACTCATTTTTGATGTGTGTATGCGCTACATATACATATGTATATATATATGTTGTGTATATTTTGTAGTGTTTCTGCAAGTTTCGATATCTTTCGCTCGGCTGCTTCTTTTTGTTGTTATTTCACAACAGCAGAACGCTTGAGAGGTTATAAATAAGAAAATTTTCATGTTTTACGGTCGAACTGATACTGTTGATTCGCTGCCCCCGGTGAATCCTTTGCCAGCACATTTTCTGACGCCGAAGGCAATGCGGTTTAAGAACACAGGACGTAAGGATAAAATTGTCTACATTTTTCATACACACATAGTCCCTGCCCCGTCGCCTACTGCAGCTTTTGTTCGTTATTGTTGGCAAATATGCCATAAAGCATAAATATCGTTGACTAAGGGGGTGGAGACAGAGGTAAGTGCAAGAAGTATTAAATGAAAAGTCTAAAAGAAACAGCAAAAGCTAGTGCAGAGCTATAGGCAAGTCAAACATACGCACACATATACACAGACACAGACGGTGAGACTACAGTCAAAGGAGAGAAAATTTCAATTAAACGCAGGTTGAGTGCATTGTGAAAATTTTTCAATAACCATTTTCATTTTCCTGCTCATCAACAAAACCTTAATAGCATCGACAACGTGCAACAAAAGATCCCTGAAGCTGCTGTTAATGTTACGATTCTTTTGTTATCGCTCTTTAAACTCATCGGTTCTCTTGGCGCCAAGATGGATAGAAAGTCATAGCAAATGCAGAGGAATTAAAATGAAATGTGGTATTTTCTTACTTGTTTTCTTTATTTTTCGTGCAACACTGCCACCTGGAATATCTTGTGATGCAATTAATCCACAAATGAGTGTAGGCAACCGACGTTCATTGTATCACCTACTATTACAATTTAGCCACATTCAGCACCAGATATGCATACTAATGAGCATTTTGTGAATGATTCTCTCTTTGAACCTTAAATTCGTTGAGCACAGCAATTTAAGTTCGGTTGCAGTTTATCATTTGCAATACTGATGTTGCATACAATTCATACTTGCAACAACACCAACTTTGGCTACACAACAAGATCATTGACGCGTGAATACCTGTTAATTGTTTGGGACCACATGCGACCCACATATGTACATATATTTTCATCAACAAATACGCGTCCATCCAATGATAGGTTTTGCTCATGGAAATCGAGTATGTTTTTACGCGGCGCTCACGTGTGCTCGTGTGCCATAGATACTCTTGGGAGTGTGTACTCACGCAACAAATGCTGACACATGAATACTAATTAAATCAACTGCAAGGAGTAATGTGAAATTTGGGAAATTCAAGCAAAATAGAGGCGCGGCTGTTGCAACGTGCCAAAGCGCCATTTTTCACCACCATCCAGCATTCACCGAAAAATCAGCTTAAACTGAACTACTTTATTCACATGATGTTGCAGTTGCTCGTTGTATACCACACAGGAAAACTCACTACACTAAATTCATTCAGCCCAATTCATTACTGCCAAATTTCACATCTTTATTAGTCCTTAACTTTGTGCCGAAAGTGTCGACAGTTTTCCACCAATTTAAAGTGAAAGTAATCTCATTTCTATTTTCGTCACATTTTAGAAAACGGGTGCTTGTATTTTTTATTTGTTTTTGGAATGATATTAAAGCGCTAGCGACAATCAGTGAGGGACTGGTGACAACTAAGCCTTTGCGCTGGTTAATTCCCTTCAGGATGAGGCCGCTACTCTATACTTACTCTCTATATGTGTGCATATGTATGTATACATGCACATGCCTGCATGCATTTATTAGCTACAGCTGCATGCAACACCGTGGTTATAAAATGTAGCGGCTTTTTTTGTTTTTACTAGCAATCAGCGATATATTGTCGACGTGTTCTCTACACACACAAACACATATATATACATACACATAGCCGCTTCTACGTGCGCTTGAGTGCCTTTGTTGATGTACAACTTAATTAAAGCACATTAATATGTTGCATAATGCAAGGCAATTTTGCATGGCACGCAAGGCAGCTGCAGTTATTGCCCGGCTGCTACTTCAAATAATGCAGCTCATTAGTCGGCCACAAAAATTGGAATTTCCAATTAGCTTTAAGGCGTCAAAACGTTTACCACAACTGCAAATCTTCAGCAATTATAGAAGAGTACTTAAAGCAAATTTTTACATTTGTTTTTTTTTTTCAGAAGAAAGGAAATCATTAATATTGTAGAACAGCATTTTTTTTGTAATGATCCAATAGATTTTACTATGGCCCGTAATATTTCCACAGGGACGAAAGTCGTTATATTGCACCGATTTAATCTGAGTATATGGGGGCTAGGGACACGTCTGAATTGAATTTGAATAATTCTCACTCTATACTTTAGTAATAGCTGGTTTTAAAACCGTGTCAAAAGGACTTGGGAGAAAACCAAATTTGGTCGATTTATTTTTAAGGCATGAAGTTTCACATAAAAGTGTGCTGTTCCAATTGTCCAATTTATGAACTGATCCATATCGCACACGTCTGCACCGAAACTGAATTCGTCTCGCAATTCAAAACTATTGAGTATATAGCTTCCCCTTATGTCTTATTTAAATGTTACAAATAACCATTAAGTAAATTAAATGTGTCTGCACTGTGTAATATTTTTTAAATTTTGTCCAACAACGAAGTCCAACAAGCTATCCCATTCGCTGTACTACAATTTTATATCGTGATATTTTATAAATGTCAGCCTCGTCAAAATGGGTAAAGTTTTTGATGCACCATGAAAAGAACGCTGCGGTGAGTAACTTGGTTGTACGGTCCATTAAAAGCAAATGTCAGTATTAAATCTTCAGTAAAAAGTGGCATATTGTAATTCAATAAAAGCAAAGTAATAGTATTTTAATAGATTTTCATGGCATAACGGTAAAAAGTGTTCAATGAAATTCGAGTGGAGTGGCCATCCACTGAAACACTGCGAAACTATCGCTCTTCCACAGCGAAAAAAGAGGAATTTTGATTTTTACAAGGCACATTACAGCGAGCGCAGATTAATATGCACCGTCTCCCCGGAAAACACCGCCAACAACGATTTAACACACATTCTGGTGCAACAGTAATGGCGCATGACGGCAAACTTGTCTTAATTAGTTTATTTAACCCCACGTCACCTACTCGCTGCTCACCGCTAGCCGCTCGTTTGCGTCACAAGCGCATTGTTGTTGTCGTAGCAGAAGCAGCTGTTATTGTTGCAAGTGCTGAGCTACAAGCGCGCACTTCCTCCAACATTGCACGCCACGGCAGCTGAAGTAGACCGCCGCCCACCCACGCCAACGGCTATGTCACACGGGAGGACTCAGGCGATGTCACTTATAGTTTGGCAGAATTTATGAGTCGTCTTCGGGCGAAGCGAAATGATTATAGAATAAAATGAAAATGCCAGTGTCCAACTTTTCCAGCGCCGTGCCCTGACTACGCAGCACTTTCGTGCGGAGTTCAAGCTTCTTTCAATGAAAGAACTGCGCGGAAGAAGTTGGGCAGATGGGGAGGTGGCGAGACAAACGCGAATGTTCGGGCAATGTGACAGCAAAAAGTTTGCAGCAGCAAAAGAGCAGTGATGCGACGACGGAAATAGATTGCTGCATTCAACATTTTGTTTTGCGCTTAAGTGAATGTCATCAACAAAGTGAGCAACAGCTCATGGCTCAGCAACAGCGCAACGTGGCGCAACAGCTGCAACAGCTGCAACAACAATGCTGCAATGATTATTATTAAATGACCAGCGTCATTGCTCGGTACATTCACATCAACAACAATGTCGACGGCAATAACAGCCAGCAAATGCAAAAGTTAGACACATTTGCTTCCTAATGCAATTTTTCACAAAAGAACGAAGAACGAAGTGCAGAGGAGGCGAAAAGACGAGAAGAGGCAACAGCATAATGAAATATGAGTGCTTGTATACAAATTACAAAAGTTGTCCTATGAAGAGAGCGCTCATACTCTGTTATTGTTGTTGTATAAATTGTTGCTTGGAGAACACAATTTGAGAAAATAAAGCCCTCTTCGGGCATCAAAGCATTGCAACAATTCAATTTGGTGATTGGCTGAAAAAAGCTCTGTTGTCTAAACAAACGTATTTTTTCTATACATGATGAAATCGTTTTAATACTTAAAATATGTTTGTTAGTTTTTTTAAACTAAAATGCAAAAGATTGCACCCTTGACAGATGCCTGACCGTTCCTTGTCAGAATATAGCGTTCATCATTTTACTTCAATAGGCAATGTTTTCCGCTATTCAAACGTTACGTATACGCCCTGGAGCCGAAATATGCAAGCAGGATATTGTTACCGGCTGCGCATCTCGATTTTAATAGTACTGAAATTATATATTATATATTAAATATTATGAAATCTTTACTGCACGCAGAATTGCACCTGCTCCTCTTCTTCCTTGTTAAACGAGTTATAACTGCCAGAAAGACGATACTCACTCACTTGAATTGCTGCCATAAGTATCTACTTTCGCTGAAATAAAAACAAAAAATAATAAGTTTAAGCCAAATAAATATGTCATATCGTGAGTGTCCAAGTAAAACACAAAACTTTCGAAGCAATGACTGCACATCACACATAACAAATCTATAATAAAATGTGAATGGAAGAGAGCGTGATTCACCGTCGCTTATTTATTTATATTATATTTATATATTTGTTTTTATAATCTTTTCAATGATTATCGCACATTTTATCTTTTCAAAATTACTGTTTAAAACAAGGGAAATTTCGAAGTTGTTGTGTGTCAACGCGAGCGTGCTGAGCATAACGGATGCCATGGTCCCCATCGATCAAAAGTTGAGAAGTGGAAACGTAGAGAAAAGAAATAAAGCAAACTGCTCAAACTTTTATTGTTTCAATCGATAAACCGTTATTCTACACAAACAATATAATATATTTTTAGAGAAAAAGTTATATAGATTATTGGTAGATTGTGACGTTGCAACTACAGTTACTCAGCTTTTAACGGTCTGTCTTGAAAGCACAAATATTCGTTGTAATATTCTACCTAAGCGCAGTTTGTATTGTTGGAAATGTTTAAGAAGTCAACATTGTAAACAGTTTACATCGAACAAGCAAGTACACCTGGATTTAAAGCGCTTGATATGAAAAAGCTCATGGAAAGCTCTTCTATAGAAAACAGTGTGTAGAGCCATACGCAGCTATTTATATCGAATATTTTGCTTATCATTCCCAAATAGCCGGTATCTAAATGTAGTCCGAATGTGAGAGAGAATGTGAGTTCGATGTCCGGTGTGAGACCTTCGACTAGTCTGCTAAGCATTGAACAACCACAGTCTTATCCCGAATACTGGATTGAAAAATAAAAATTAAATGTTTAATCAAAAGCATATAATTAAAAATTAATAAAATAAATTGTTTTAGAATTAAGTTTTCCACGAAGTTTGTCACAATATAAAATATATACATAAATGATCAGCGTGATGAGCTGAGTTAATTTAGCCATGTCCGTCTGTCTGCCCGTCCGTCCGTCTGTCTGTATATATACAAACTAGTCTCTGAGTTTTTAGGCTATCGATCTGAAATTGTGCCCTTTTGTCTCTAAGAACCTGCTCATTTGTCGGAACGGCCGATATCGGACCACTATAGCATAGCTGCCATACAAACTGAACAATCGGAATTAAGTACTTATATAAGAAACTTTTTTATTTGACATAATATCTTCACGAAATTAGGCATGAGTTATTGTTTAAGGCTCCGCAGAAATTGAATTGAATTGATCAGATCAGATCACTATAGCATATAGCTGCCATACTAATTGAACAATCGGAATCAAGTTATTGTAAAGAGCCTTTGTATTTGTGAAGAGTATTATATCATCTCAACTTCTTTTCTTTTCTTTTTACCTTGTTTTAAACTAGTGCTCACACAAAGCCGTCATCTTTAGTACTCTAGAGCACTGGTGGTAAACTTACACATTCAAATGATTCATGTTTTATGAGTTTTTAATTGTGATTTTATGATAAAAAATATACATGTAAATTTTTAATCCCAAAATCTTGGATTAAATATTAGATTTTTAATTTTGAAATTAGATTCATAATTTTCAATCCTAACATCATAACTTAAAAATTAAACTAATTTCTTTCTCAATCTCAAATCTTCGAGTTAAAAATTCACAAGCCTGATCTATATACACGCTAACCTGGCAAACCTTCTATAATCTAACAATAAATGAATGACTTAGATATATCTACACATTTTTTAAGTGATGCTTTCAGATATTTAATTAGGTATTCTATTATTTGGAATGGAAAGCAATTCAACAAATCAAAGGTTATTCAAATCGATTAAATCGTTCTTGAGATTTAAATGCACAACTTAGTTTCATTTATGGTATACAAAGATAAACACAGGACCATACTTCTGGAAACCGCTGATAACCACTCGACTACCCAAATGTCATTGACTTTGCCAGCCCAAATTCGTTCGCAGCAGTTAAAACGATTTGTACCAATTTCTCCATAAAGTTATCAAGTAGAGCAAATCGTGTGCAGATAAGAATTTTATGAATGAATAACTTGCTGAATATGCATTGGGAACATCAAATGAATATTTTCAGCGATAAACAACGCCACAAAACGGCACCCGCCGTTAAAAGCGTTAGCCAACAATCTTATGGCACAAAAATGTCAAAAAAATCACGTACCCACCGACAACATCGCCGCCAAGCACCGTGGCGATAAAGCTCCAACGCGACAACGCCAAAGCAAACCCAAATGCGAAATGGCGCATTTGTGTGCAGCAGACAAGAAAATATGGAATCAACACAATTATCGCCACAACACCTGACCCAGCAAAATACATAAGTAGCATTTACGATGCGGTTGACACTGTGCATGCACACGGCGGCACAATTGCATGCGAGCGAGTAGCGAGTAAAAGCTGGAGAGCAGCACAAGTTTGGAAAATAAATGGCCGCTGGCTGTGCGCGAGCACCTTCTGCAGTAACGCGAAACCGAAAAGAATTTCACGCACTCGCCATAGCAGCTGGTTTGTGACTTTCAGGTCGCTGGAGGGGTGCAACGTAACACAATCTCAGCATGTGAAAATTTGATATGAAAAGTTCAAGCGACAGTTGAGAACGTGCGATACAGCTAGCTACCTCATTGCAGCTGCGGAGTGCATATAAAACCATTACGATCACAGCAGCTGACGATTAGTCAAGGCGAAACATAAAGTCATTGCAGCACAGACGTGCAACGTCAAACCAGTGAATTCTAACCACTGCCATACGCGGTTTTATATTTGTCGCCACACGCTCAATACTATTACAACACAGTTACAGTTACAGCTCTGCTTTAGCGCTCCAATATAATACCCAGAGGAGACAATGCTGGCATCGCATGGTTTACTGCACGTGCCCCCGGGTCAACGCGTCGCCTACGCCGCAATTCACTTTTGGCTACTGTTCACCCAACTGATGAGTGCGGCCACGGTCAGTAGCAGCAGCAGCAACAGCACAACCTCAGCATCCAGTGAGCAGCCGCCGCTTCAAGCACCACCTCCACTGCCGTTGTTGATGGACACAGCGTTGACAAATTGTGGCGACGAAGACAGCCCTAGATGGCGGACTGTTTGTCCCACGGCGAACGGTGTGGACTATGTGCTTTTTGGCAGCGAATGTTTGCTGAGGCAAACCAACCGTGAGCGCCACCACTCGTACACAGGGGATGCGAAGCCCGGTGAGTTCCACCCACCTGTGCAGCACGAGCTTTATGTGCCACTGTGTCGCGCGATTAATGTACTAGTTTCCGAAATTGCTTGCATTGTTGTCACTTCTGCACTCTTTATTTTTTTACTCATTTTTCGTTCAGTCTAAATATTTCAATTTTTGTTGTATTTTTAATTTTTAATATTTTATGCGAAAAGTTTTTAGGGAAATTGCGTTGGGATTCTGCCGGCCGAGCTGCGGCCTTATAATTTGTGAAGGCAACGAGCAGGCGATTTGTGCCAGAAATGTAAACAGTGGCGAAGTTCGGAGTTTTAGTGGACTCTGTGACATGGCGCGCGATGTATGCGTTAACGGCAATGGTGAGCTTCTATTTGTCTTTAACAGTTTAATTTGGGCAATTGCACAGCATAACTGTACAACTACTATCTATATTATACACATGTGGTTGCAAAATGAATGGACGGTGCACGATGGCAGAGTACCACAGCACTTTAAGATCATTGTATGACTAGTATGTTTTCTCTTATTAATTTAGTAATGCGAATCTTTTCTTGCTGGATGACAAGCTCTTAAAGAGTTCGCATTAGCGCAAGAGCCTGTGTTACTTATAACTCGACTAACGATACAAAAATTGAAGTAAACGCTCAATAAATAATAATTTTTCACAGTCGTAATCAAATCCTATCCATAACTTACTCGCCCAAATATCAAGTACCTATTTATGTCAAAGACACGTTTGACTCTATTTCTTGTTGTCTAAATTTCGAAATTTCGTCCATATTTCAGATTGGCAATTGATAAACGATGATGCTTGTGTCAAGCTGCTGAAAAGTTCAGCTCCTACTTTTCCAGCCTCAACCACCCAAACTCCTCCACTTACAGCAACTAAAGGAAAGCCCTTTAACCTAAAGGAAAAAATAAAACATGGACAAAATGTAAGAAAAGAGATCATTAGAAAGTCCATACCATGCCCCAAGATATTTAACCCGGTCTGCGCTGAACTCTTTGGCGTCAAATCGACATTTATCAACGAATGTCTTGTGAATGCAGAGAACGTAATATTGAACAAAGGTATGAAGAAGACACACACACACACACACACAAGATAAATACCAAAAATACCGAGCCAGAGCTGCTGAGGAGTAAAGCCCATTTATCCCTTTTACAGAATGGAACATTTTCTCGGAGGGCATCTGCGCAGAAGACTACGCGAGTTCTGAAACACACAAAAATGAAATTAGCAAGCGCAGTACAGTGGCCAGTACGACTGTTACCTTCCAACTGAACGCACCCGAGCAGCAATTGAACAGTGATGTCTTGTGGACACCAAACATAGAAAACACAAACTATATGAATGAGGATGTTTTCAGTTCACATGGAGGACTAATGAGAAGCATATTGCAGTACAACCAGCCTTTTGGAGCGGGGCATAGCGAACAGTCTTCCTTGGACGCAATGCCACATAATATACGCATCCTGCCGGCTGTTAGCGATCGTGTGCCGGTCTGTAAATTTGGCGCTGGTCCAGTTTGTGGGAGTTCATCGCAATACTCGGTGCATAGATTTGAAAATATCTGCGAGCTGTTGCTAAGGAATATCATTTTAAATGAATGTGAGTATAGGCAAGTAAGGAGGGAAATATACCATATTTAAATGAAAATCTCTGCTAGTATAATTTAAATTGTATGATCCTTAAAATTATATAATATGTCCTTAAGGCTGTGTGTATTTGACAATATTTAACTGAGACACCTGAGCTTAAATGCGATGCTTGTGATTGTGATATTTGTTCTGATACAAAACAAATGTACGGTTGGGTAGTAATATCCTCAGTGAAGCATTTCTTTCTTTCTACAGCTCAGCTCAAAACAAAGCAACTAAATTAATTTAACGAATTTGTTGTTTATGTTTATTCAACAGCTTGGGTTGTGATTAACGAGGGCAAATGCCGAAGATGTGTCTTGAATTGTAATACAGACTATGATCCCATATGTATCACACGCAATGGTGTTAATTACACCATAATCAACCAATGCCATCTGGATCACGCTATTTGTAGAAATAATTTAAACAGTGAGTACCATGTTGCAAATAAAAAAATTTTAATGTATTTTATGGAACCAATAGGTTAATTTAATCGGTGAGTTCCAAAGTCCAACCAACTTGAACTACAATTTTGTTACAATCTTAATACATGTTTATATGTACATACATAAGTATATTTCTAACTACGGGTTTTATCATTTTGCAGCATGGAAGATACTAGGCAAAGGAGAGTGCACAAAAATCTTAAAAACTATTCCTTCAAGCGAAGACAATTACATCAAAATAACCCCAGTGAATCAAAATGAAGAATACTTTCCTAGGCACACCCGGAAAATTCTCGAATCCTCAACAGAAGAAGGAGCTGAGAGCCTAAAAAACCAAAACGCATCAGTGGTTACTGACCAAACGCCTTCACTAGAAGCTTTCACTGAGGAATCCTATAACCCCAGCTCCAGCGAACCTTTACTTCGCCACAATATATCACGGCCCATCGAGAACACCACACTGAAGACTCATATAATGAATTTATGGCGGAGCTCGAAAAGAAAATCGCCGTCCTCTAGAAGAAAGAGAAATTAGTAATAAGTTTAATTGTAGATCAGCTATCTAGTTTAATAATTCAAATTCTACAACCTCATAATTTAATATTTATAATTTTGTATTTTGTTTAGAAGCATAAATAAAAAATGTCGAAATTCAAATTAAATTAAACATTTCTATTTCATACACGTTACATTTCCCCTTTACGTTTCTATATTATTTGTTGCAACTCACAGGTGGCGCCCTGCAATTTCATCATTTCTTTTACCCTAAATTCGTAAATATTTACGAAATTCTCATACAGAAATTGAACAAAAATCGGTTTGCTTGCGTGTTGATTAGACGTTCTCTGATTGATCCGACACGAATGTAGGCCGTGGGAAAAGTGAGTAACCAGTAGAGCGTGAACGAACTAATATGAGGTAGTGCTAAAAATACCGTGCATGAAAAACTGCTGCTCATTTTTGTTTGCGTGTAAGGTCATCGCTATTATATAATCACTATAAAATAGAAAAGCCTAATGTCGCAAACATTGCCCGCCACTCCACCGCCACCAGCTCTTGATCCGCCAAGCATTGCTAAGAAATATCTGCCGCCGCCCAAACAACAACAATTGCCAACATGTACCTGGGCACTGGAATATCCCGAGTTACAAAAAGCGTGTTTTCTGGCACGGGTATGTGAGGACACGGCTCCACAACATTGTCAGCTTCGCAAAGTGACCACTATTCTACAAGAAGGGCCCACCTGTGGTCTAACTGCGTTAAGCATGCTTTTGAATGGTACACCAAATCCTAGCGAACTCTTACAGATTGCTAGGAAGCTTGGCTATACAAACAATGGCGAAATGTTTAGTGCACAAAACTTTTTTCAACTTATTTGTGATACTCTAAAATCGGCAAATTCTTCTATAGCCGAAGTGATAAAAACAACAAAAGCCACAACGAATAATACATCGGCCAATGAATGCCATATTACGTTGGCGGCAGCGCATTGCGAGTTACACCAAGGCCAACTTGACTGTGCCAAGGTCAGATCAGCATTGCAGGCGGGTGCTTGCATTTTTGTACCGTATCCTTTACGTAAGAGTCTTAAAATACGCGTATACACATTCTAAATGTGGAACATGTGAGGGTCTAAGCGATGTGTCGTGCGCGTACAGATTACTGACCTTTTTCAAACATACACATAAGTACATGTTTAAAATATTCTTGATCGCTCAAATGTGTTTTGATAAAATAAAACTGCTAATTATCTTTAGTTAATACCGGAACATTATATAGTCCTAGATTTATACAATGTACCGGAATGGCACGTCTGCTTTCGCTAAATATGTCTAACACATAATCTAACCGATATCTGAGCGAACAACTTTTAATAAACAGCTGATTTGTGACAACCTTCTGACAGTTCATTTGACATTCCAAAAGGTCCGTTTGACGTTTGCGCGTTTCTTAAGTTGCTTTATTTGGTGTGATTAAATTTTATTTAGTTTGAATTAATCTATAATACTTTATTTATTAAAACGTAACATTTGTATAAAATGGCAACAGAAGAAGAGCAAGTAAGTCATTAGAGTTTATTTTTTTTCTTATTCCTCTCACCTCCTTTATTCGCCTATCAGATACAGGTACTGCCGGTCAAGGAGCCGCTCGACTTGATTAGACTTAGCTTGGATGAAAAAGTGTATGTAAAGATGCGAAATGAACGCGAACTACGAGGACGTCTTCATGTAAGTACAAGTGAAAATCGTAGTCACAAATATAAATCTCTAAGAGAACCACAAGAGTTAACTGCCGCAACTGATTTGGGAAAAGATCGGAATCAAGCATCCAAATTCCCCAAATACACAAGTGAAGCAATATTTAGCACTAAAAAAGTTTTATTTAAATATTAAAACAAAGGTGTAGTGGATTAATTATTGCATGAATTATAAAACACTAAATAGTCTTGAAGCTATATGTGTATGTGTATGGTGTACGGCTTTTGCAGCCCAAAACTATTCCAATACAAATCTGGTGTATTTTGCAGGCGTTCGATCAACATTTGAACATGGTGCTAGGCGATGCTGAAGAAACAGTAACTACTGTAGAAATTGATGAAGAAACTTATGAGGAAGTATATAAAACCACAAAACGAACAATTCCAATGCTTTTTGTGCGTGGAGACGGTGTAATTTTGGTGTCACCCCCCATGAGAGTAGGCTAAAGCAAATGCTTAAAACTTAGAATGTAATCATGTAATTAAATAAAATAAATATGTGCTTAACAGTCAAAAGTAAAAAATGTATTTTTATCATTACTACTACAATGTCAAAAGACCAGCAAAACCAAATTTTCCTTAACACATAAATAGATACGATCCTGACTACAATCATTCACCTTGCCTAAAATATGGTCATAAAGCTCACTGGGCACTCATCATCGGGTACTTGGTAAACGAGAATAATCAGGTTAGTATAACATTAACTGTTACTACACATATTTGCAAATAGATATGTACAAGTATGTCTGTATATATTTATGAAAATTGCAGTTCTTTACATTGGCGCGTCACGGAAAAGCGAAAAATCTGGCAGTCTGGTCAATGAGATCTCTAAGTGATAGTAATGCCAATCTTATAGAGTTCGAACAGCCGAAAGGTTATCCTGATTGTGATTTTCTACTACCACCCGGTGGTATTGGCGGAGATTTAGGTTTAAGAGAACGTGCCATTATTGTAAACATGTTGCCGCAAGAAAATTTATTTATCTATTCGAGAAAAGGAAGAAGTCCCTAACCTTAGCTGTTCCTCCAATTATACTCTGAAATATTAAGGTTTATTTTCTACAAACTGCCATGTTATTTGCAAAAAGAATAAATGTAACCAAACTAAAGAGAAAAAAATTCTAATTACAAACTTATCGCAGCATTAAAACACGGATTTTAATTGGAACTCTTAAATAGTGATATATATATATAGGTATGTATTTATTTAGTATTAATTAATTTATTTTTTATTTTTGTTTGTCAATACACTTAGTAACTATTAAAGTTTTACAGCTTTTCAACTTTATTACATTTTATAACTTTACGCATTTCCAAAAACGGCTTATAAGCACTTCACTACGTATAAGAATATAAACATTCAGTTAAATATTGCATATATGTACTTATGTATATGTAGTTTGTTGTGTTACAATTAATTCCCACGAAATTCAGTCAATCACAATATTATAACTTTCGTTTAATTATACGTACTTTAAATAAAACGAACTTTTTAATCATATATTTATTTAGCCACAAAAGTTGATTATAATTTTCACAGTTGATAGTGCGGAATTTCTTTAGACTGAACTGTCGATACAAAATCATTGAGAAACCAATTTTTTTTTATCAACACTATTGTCCGGATTTTTTGTTTGCACAGAGACGATATGTAATTTATTATTTCTTCAAAAAAGAAATAAACATATGGACAAGGCAACTGAGACCAAATAATATTAATGTATTTTATATGCATACACTTATAATGGATTAGCGCTTAGACCGGATCTAGATTGAAGCCACTTCGACTTGTTTAAAAGTTTTAACTTAGATATTTTCAGGAGAAATAGTATTAGCAATTCGACCCTATTACATTCGTTGTGGTCAGAATTCGAACAGAGGTCCAGTATTTATGCACTCAATATACAAGGCTAATGCGATCTTGATTTCAATTACTTTGCATTGGAGCTCACTCAAGGAGAATATTTACTGACATTCGTCAAGTTAAGTGTATCGAGAAATTTAATATATTGGAGTTTTGAGTTAGCAATGGAGACAGTTGTACTTACATCACATACAAATGGAGAACTCGATACAGAAATGTGGACATAAATAGGGAATATGTAATGTACATACGTGCTCATGGTTGGCGTCTTTCGGCTTTTATATTTTCTATTGTTGCTATTAAATGTGTACACACAAATCGCTGGCAAGCAATGCTGCAACAACGAAGCACTAACACATACTTGTATTTGATCACTTGAAAATTCACAACTATCCGCCTCACGCGCTGGCAATGCACAATTTAACGAATGCGTATTTATACAAACCCAAACAAATAAAAGAAAATTCAAAATTAAATATAATGTATTCTGGAAATCTAAATAAAGCACTGAACACATTGAAATTATATTTTTATGTATTATTTCAAGTCTTATCTTTTGTTTATTCATTATTTCTTTGCTATATTAAAAATGTCTATAGACTAATTTTTATGTTTTTTTTTTATTTGAATTTCTCCTTTCACTCTATAAATGATCACTTTCTCTTATATTGCATATTTCTTACTCGCACCTTTCTCACTGACGAAACGCTTACAATTTCGTCTCTTCTAATTTAAATGTTTAATGTTTTAAATAAGTGATATTAATGTTTTACAGTTTAAGGTATATATATGTATATATTAGGTATATATAGTATAGTATGTATATATTTTATAATTATAATTTTTAAATATATATGCAAATTTTTATGTATGCACTCTAATAAACATTCACAGAACTTATGGAACGAGAGCAACTGCCATATATGGGCATATGTACATGCATGGAGTACATATGTACGAGTATACATATATAGTAATTTAAAAATTTTGTATGTGAAGACAGATTAAATACCTAATCAACTTCCAACCACAAGTTCAAAGTTCAACCACATAATTTGGAGCACAACAAACAAATTACGATGCGCACCAGCAGTACTGTTTTCAGTATTTGGAACAAACAATGCTATGGATAAACATTTTACTAAATATACTTATATTACATATCGCACTTGAGATAACTACATAGACATCTCTACAAATATTGCTGTTCTTACATTACAACTTTTACTCTAGATCACAACAATTAAAGTTTCTTTACAATTTATAAGAGTTTCTTCAATTAAGGAATCCACAATCATACATGCGAATTCATTACTGGTTTTCCTTAATCTACAACCAGTCAAAGAAGTTATTTATACATATGTTTTTGTTTTTGCAATCCGTATAATCTAAGTGAATAAAAAACTAAATTAACGACCGAGTTTAGTTTCCGCAGTCTCTTTGTAAAGTCTGACGATATTAAACACTAAAAAATTATATAAAAAATAAATTCGAAAAAATCATAAAAAATAAATGTATATTAGCTGTCTGGGATATATTTTTAAGGAAATAATATTATGTACAGTTCATAGATTGAGGATGATAGTTTGTGATGTGTGTTGATAATTTTTAAAACAACGAAAAAAATTCTCCCTCTGTTAAAATGTATGAGAATTAATTTGTTATTACGATTACTGAGTTACTGAGTATTGAATAATTATTCGTACCAGTTTTTCAACGATGATTTTGACAGGAAGCTCGACTTAAGTGTGAATGTAGCCAAATAAATAAGTTTGCGATTCAAATGGAAGGGAAAAAACCAATTTATACAAAATGAGTAACATACAGGAGCTTAAATAACTTCTGATACAGTTTTTTGAGTCTTTTCAAAATTTTCTTTTGCATAACAGACTATATAGTATGTGATAATTTACGCTACAGCACATCAAGAGTTCAAAAAGTTCGGCAATCTATGTAGAATTGTCAACGGTTATGTACTTTATGCTACCTCGATTCATAACATGTTCGATTTTTATTTTGTTTATTTAATATCTAATATTTAATAAGGAAATATTCTGATACAGGTGTTTTATTGATGGAAATTCGTTGGAGTTCAGTCACCGTAGCGCACTGAACACGGTGGCATTTTAATGTTAATTTACGTTTCACTTTCGTTTCACTCTTTTAAAATTCTGATAACTTGTATATGTACTGTATTTGTGTTTAACGTTTAGTATTATTTAGTATTACAATATGGCTGGTGGTAGTAGGAAGCTATAAATTGTATGCTATACTTGTATCGCGAGATTCAAGTTTCATATTGCATTTAACACATTGTCGGCGTAACTACCATTGGTCTATTTATATATATGTATGTTTATGTTTTGTAGAACTACTTCTAGGATTAGCAAGCATGGTTTAGTTTTGTAATTCACCTCGTTTTCTTTAAATTTTATATGCTCACATACATACGAGTTATATAAGTAAGCGCATTTAATTTTAAATATTCTTCTGTTTATTTTTACAATCAGTTCAAAACTAAATTGGATTTAAAACACAATAAAAAATAAATGTATATGGGTATGTATATGTCTCTTAACGCGTTTACATGGATTAAAAATAAAAATATGTGTATCTTTATGTAGCAGTGTGGACAAACAAAAGGGCTAGGGCAACCATATTGATGACACACAATGTCCTACACGTATTCTATAAGTTATTGGACTTAATTAAACAAAAGATGCGGGGTTGCCTTCTAATTCATAATTGTCTTTTCGAATTATATTTTGTCCCGAAAGCACAAGGCTCTGCACAATAGAGACTTTGAATGCAATTGCGAAGGCCTTTTGAATGTGGATGTGTGTTGGATGTGTGTAAGTCTATTTCCAAACATATATAATACAATATTTTTATGTTATTAAAGTAAGTAGTAGTAGTACTACGTACAATATGATAACCAACGTAGCTATTACATGTTTATATGCATATTTATCTGATATTATATAAGTAGAATTGTTACATTAATTATTAAATATTTTATATTTTATCGGTTTAAATATTGTTTTTAAAATGACTAGGATATCTCAGAACAAGACATTGGCGTACAACCAATGAGAGCAATTGGAAAATTCTTTACGTGTGTTTGCCATTGCGAAGACAACTGGAAGAATTTCACACCAGTCCATTCTGTGCCATCGATGAAAACTACAAATACATCAATTATATATTCATTATTAATTCATTCGTTTGACTATTTATTCAAGAAAACACTAAGTCTAAAAGAATTTACTCAGTTGATGCATGCATATAAGGAGTAAATACTAATTAGCAGCAAACAAATAAAAATCGTATTCGTGAATCTCAATATTTTTTCATTTAAAGCTATTTAATGTCCTTACTCACCTCTTAACGGTACTGGGTGCGACGGTTTGGGGGAGCAAATCAAACGCGCCACACCTTCGACGCACTGCTCCTTTTCAAGATCACGGTCTTTTTCCTTTTTCTTACCCAGGCGCATAACTGGAAATACACTGAAATTAGTAACCAAAAATAAGAGAGCGCATCACCTGTTCACTTACTTTGTTTCTGTTTCTTTTCTTTGGTCGCGAAATTCACTGTCATGCCATGGGACATTTCGCCTAATTGGGCATTCTGCGGTAGCCGCCAAACCTGTAGATTCCTAAATGTGCTCTTAATGCTACTCTTACCACCCTGATCGCCACTACGCGTTATACTTTTTTCTTTGGGTGTGTAATCACCTGGTCGAATAATGGGCCAATAATCCACTTGCAATTCCACCGACTCGGATGCGGCGCTCGACTGCGCTGTGGGTGTGTTAATCGAATCGCCACCACGATCACGTAGCGCGTTAGCCGACGAGGGTGGCGTTTGCTGAGGGGGTGAGATCCTACCGCTCTGGGGTGGCGAACCAGATGGTGCGTTGTTGCCCCCAGCCACGCCACCGGCCCCAGATAAATTCGTGGCATTGCAATTTCCAATGGGTATGGCGCTGGACATATTCAGCGACTGTTGCGCGCCAGTATTGCCGCCAGCTTGCGTGGCGGTCTCTTCGAGATCGAGTGAGACTTGTGGGCCCTCCAAATAACCAATTCGCACATCCTGTATATGCCAACAGTTTGTCAATTAACATTAGTTTCATATAAACATGTTTGCTGATACTCACACTAACGAATGGCACAAATATTTGACGTGAATCCTCGTCCTTGTAATTGACCATAGCCTCACCAATGGGAATCTGAGTGCATGGTCCGGCGGCGTGTAAATAACGCTGTATGCGTTGCACCATCTCCACGATGTCGGATTTATTCGCCGTAACCGAGTCGCCGAGCGTCGTTGACAACGCCGAGGCATTCACCGTCGTTACGGCACTAACCGCCGCCGCAGTCGCCGCTACGCGCTCGCACAATTGATACCAATTGTCCGAACCAAACATGGCACCATATGTCAAATCCACCTGGCTGAGATGACGCGCTATTGTGCTGCCGCTGCCGATCGGCACAATGTAGAACCGCAAATGATTCAGCCAGTCCGGGGGACGTACACCCATCAACTCGACGTAATGCCGTAAGGCTGCGCCCTGCAGCCAATCGCCTCCTAATAGTAATATTTTCACCGTATTCGGTGGCTTCGCATTCGAGTTGCAGCTAAAAGCAAAAGCGGCAAAATGAAAAATTAAATCGAATACGCACTACCGTTCGACTTACTATTTTTGTATCTTGCCCATTAACGCCTGGAGCACCGCCTTCACTTCCGCCGTATTTTGCGGTACAAAAGCTGGCTTGAAGGAGTTTGCCAACAACGTTGTCAGTTTGGGCATTAGTGCACTGCCACTTAGCGCCTCAGGGGGGCTAATTAATGTGACCACATCGGGAAGATTTGTGTCGTCACTGGCGAATATTCGGCTCAATTGATCGAGCAACAGTTTTCTCGGTTCCACATTTGTCGGCGACAGACATGTCTCTAATACTGAACGTGGCTCAGCTGTTAAGCTAAGCGTCTGCTTTTTCTTACTCATGCCCATGCCAATGGCACCACCGCCGCCACTACCGCTGCCAGCGCCACTTGGTGTATTGCTCGATGACCGAAACAGACGCGAACGCTTCTCGCTAAAAGTGAAAGCACTGCCGCTGTTACCCCCACCGCTCACTGGAGTCAATTGCTGTTGTGTTTGTTGCAATAACTGCAAACGCATGTAGTCTTTGTCGCTACGTGGAGGACTGTTCTGTGGGTCGGAGTTCTGGCCATCGGTATTGAAAGCGTTGCCCTCATTGCCAGAGCTGTCGTTCCGGTAGTCCGTCGGGCGATCTAAGGATAATAAAATGTAGGTATACATAGTATTTAAATACAAGTAATTGATAACAGTTATTCATTTATTGTCTAGAGAAAAAGGATGTAACACGAACCTCTAAAACATAACGAGGTATCCAAATAAGGGTAGTGCCCACTTACATATGTTTTTATACTCGTGTGAATAATATTTAAAAAGGGGTTAAATAACTAACTTAAAAATACATTTTTCTAACTGGTGTTGGAACGCCAATAAATTGCGTTTAACACCAATACCGAAAATAACCTTTTTTTTACCAACTTATCGTTTTTACAATTTTTGGGGACAAAATTACAAAATGACATAGAAAGTACTTGCGGTATAAATTTTTCTGGGCGATAACATGCTAACCGGATTTTGGACCGAAGTTACGTTGGCCTATGCTGCGAAAAATATTTAATGTTAACAAGCATGCAAAAACATATGTACTTTTAGTTTTGTTATAGAAATTACAAAAACATTTCGTTTTTATTTTGTAATAAAATGCTATATCATGATTGGCAATTTACCACTACGAATGACACTCGGTTGGTCCTTGCCGACTACTGAATTTAGCTTGATGTATTAGGTGTTACCACCATCTTTCTTTATAATATGAATTCCCTAAAGTCCACCTTTTATTGTAGTTATAGCTGAGGTCCTTCAAATCGTAATAGTAATGGAACATATTAGTATTTTCCGTCGCAAAATAGTAAATGTAAAAAAAGTATTGCGCTTTAAGTACATAACTGCGCAAAACCCAAGTGCCTTGCAAATCAAATGCAAGTGACAATAAATACGAGTAACAATATCATTAACCATGTCGCTTCAAACGGTATTTGCTCTTTTGAATAAAGGCCGATAGAACATCTGAATTTACAGAAATAATTCCTTTCATTTGCGATCGTGTCTCAAAACTAAATCTTTCTTCAAGTCGACAAACTTATCAACATTATGGGATAACAGATAAATGCATGAAGAGCCAAATTACTATTACATAAATAATATTTTTCAATTTACGTATTTCTGCACATGTAATTATCAGTATTTAACAAAAATACACGGTTGTCAGTTCATATTGGAAATGAGAATTCATAAAATAGTACTCTTTATTTTGACATAAAAGAAAAGGAGCATCAAAAGAGTATTTTTTGGGTTGCTGTTCGCGTATTTTAGAGCTATGATATAAGATCTAAGCTCCTCATACTAAATAATTATTCAAGGAAAACTGTATTACACACACTTACTCATAAATGACAGTTAATAAGTACGACAATAAACGAAATTACTTGTTTATAAAGAAGTTAGTAACATGACAGCAAGCAATAAGTTCTA
Organism: Bactrocera oleae; assembly: GCF_042242935.1. Taxonomy (NCBI): domain Eukaryota; kingdom Metazoa; phylum Arthropoda; class Insecta; order Diptera; family Tephritidae; genus Bactrocera; species Bactrocera oleae. The sequence continues at coordinate 98,318,893 of NC_091536.1, forward strand.
CTCACAAGGAAAATAATAAATTTATAAAGTACAATAATAAAATTATTTATTGTGAATACAATAAACCTGACCAAGAATTGCATTGCTGATAATGGAGAGCGAAAAAAAATACTTTGAATTTCCTAATCTTCCCTGGTATGTTAAATGACGAGCCAATAAGACATTGATTACTATTTTGTAATTTCTCAAGCCTTCGATACGCTATAAACCTGAGCCGTCAGTACAGACTCCAAATATATATATGTATATAGACTCCAAAAATATATATATATATATATATTGACTTAGGAAAGAAACTTACTGACTCCTGATTCGAAATTTCGCATTTTCTGCACACACTGCAGTTTTGCTTTCTAGGAAAACTTATTTAAAGTCGCTAAATGTTTTTTATGAACTCATTACATAATTTTGGTTTATTGCACATTTTCCTTCAAATTTTGTCGCTCGACCATCAGCAGCATATACATACGCTCCAAATTACTCGTACGTAGCAAATGAAACAGAATTCAACAGATAAAAGTGATAGGATTCTAACAAAGGGCGAACATTCATTTAATTTCGTGTGGATTAATAATTTCGAAAGTAAATAGGTGGGATGAACGAATATTCATTAGGTGTAGAGGGGTGTCTTTGTTATGTTGAGTGTACACTTGCAAAAATAAAATAAAATAAAATAAAATAGCATAATAATTTAGGAACTCAAGAAATAATATAACAAATAGGAAGCCAATATTGTAATAATAATCAAAAAGTAGTATTTATATTCAGCAAACGAAAAAGGAAACATAAAGAAAGAATTAAACGAAAGGCGTGTAAGGCAAATTGTGATTGGGTACTTTAAGAAATTCAATCATTCATATTGCAAAGGAAATCAAGTAGATAGATACAGAATAATTAAAAAATTAACAAATTTTTGTATTTTGTATTTTTTTGTATTATGTTGATTAATGTTTTAGAGTTTTATGGTTTTTGGTAGAGAGAATTTACACAGACCTGGTGTTGTTGCCGAATTATTGTTATTGTTTGTTAAATGAATGCATTTTTGTCTAGTATTATCATAATTGAATGACGAATTGGTCAATTGGTCGCTTTTATCCGATGATCTGCGTTCAAAGTTGCCTGCAAAAGAAATCATTCAAGCCATGCAATTTCAATCGATCGAAACAAATACATAAGTAATTCAATTAATAATTATAGTCAATTACGCCAAATATCAATTTACATACTGTATGTTTCAATGTATAAGTATAAATTATGAATACTTAAAAACTAATGCTCATGAAAGTTAGCTGGATAAAAATACGGATGTACATATGTATGATCTAATATAATTAAAGCAGAATAAATAACAAATGGTAGGATGCTGCAAACCACGATACCACGATACTAGCTAATCACTATTGTACTTTGTGATTCACATTACGGTTACGCTAGAAGTTAATAGCTCAAATTTTAAAACAAATTGATTATTTAATGTTAAATTATGTATTTATATTTTCTTAATAACATACGTCATAGAGGTTAGTAAGTGTTACCATTACTGCACTCTAATCAAAATATTTGTATATGTACAAAATTACCGTTAGACACATTAGTCTCTAGTTGGCAAAATGCAACAAGCAAGAATAATGAAAAGTTGTGGTAAAATTAAATTTTAATAAAGAATTTATGAATGATGCTTATAAATGTACTACATACTTATACGAGGTGTGTTTAAAGGAAAAAGTGAATTTTGAATTTTTTTGAAAAGTACTTATTTGTTCATCAATATCTATTTTGTCCCTTTCAAAGTAATGCCCCTCGGTTTTAATACACTTTTTGTGCCAACGCTTTTGCCAATCCTCGAAGCATTTCTGAAATGCGCTTTTCGGCATGGCCATCAGATCTTTCTTCGATTCTGACTTGATCTCATCAATTGTGGCAAAACGTTTTCCTTTCATTGGTTTTTTCACTTTTGGGAGTAGCAAAAAAAATCATTTTAGCAATTTCAAAACATTCGAGAAAATTTAATGGCATGTGCCGATTGATATGCTAACATCCTTTGCAACATCCCTAATAGTGATTCGACGATTTTTAGGAACAATTTTTTTCATTGTTTCAATGTTTTCTTTGCTTGTTGACGTGGTCACACCTCCAGGATGCTCATCGTCATCAACATCTTCTCGGCCTTCTGTAAAGCGCTTGTACCACTTATGAACACTTTTTTGAGACAAAGTGGACTCACCGAATGCCACATTCAACATTTCAAGTGCCTTGGAGCACTTTATTCCATTTTTACGGAAAAATTTAATACATATTCTTTTATCCATTTCTTTCAAAACTCGAAAATGGAAGAGCACACAGAAACGTGTCTAACCTGTTCTGTTGTCAAAAACAAACTGTTAATCGAAATTGGCTCCTAATGCAAGTGAATGATAAACATATGTGTCTGACTAAAACAGAAACTAAATATTGATAATCGAATGTACACACCCCGCCAAAAATTCAAACTCACCTTTTCTTTTGAATACACCTCGTATGTAAACGGAAATATATTGTATTTATGTTAAAATATTTTTTGCGTCGTTGCGTTAGCTTAGTTTAGCAACAAAGTTAAAAATTATTAGAAAATGTATTACTGAGAAGTCTCCATTATTACCCTTACCCTTTAGTTGTTTTTACACCTCAACTAAGTCGACTTCAATTGCCTTATAGTATAGTATTTCTATTTCTGAAGGAAATCCATGAAAATTTCAAAATACGAATCTTGGAGCCGAAGCTCTGATGATTTGATTTTGAAAAAATTTTAAATCTTTGGATGCGAAAAGATTTATAAGGTAAAACAATGTTAAAGTCTTTCTGTGTTTCTTTTTTCGAATTTCAGAGTTAAGTCCAAGGCAAGCTGTTCAAAGAGAACGCCTCTGCCTTAGAAAGAACTGCGATTTCTCAAGGCAGAGTAATAGTTCATAAATATTAATAACAATACAATCTAAAAGCTTCATAAACACCGGCTTTAGCAGTGATATGCATATAATCGTTATCAAAATGTGAAATATATGCCATATGTATATACCAAATATAAATCGATTGTAAAAACGATCAGAAAAAAGTAGCGCAACAAAATGTACAATTTAATATAACGCAGTCACAAATATGGCACTACTACTTCGTACTTTTTTACTTTTACTATTAGTTCTTTACTAGAAAACCAAATTCGCTTTGCTCTTCGTACGGCTGCCGCAACATACATGTTATGCCAACCGGCCTTACTAATTTCATCCTTGTTCAATTCTGTCATTTGTCGGGCATTGTAATTTTTTTTTTTGAATAAGGACGAAGCTGTTTAGTCCTTCATCCTGCGCCAGTGCAACCTTCATCATTTGCATGCCCTTGTACGGCACTTGCTCACCAGTGCAACAGCTTTCAACCCTGACCGGGTTGAGGTCACTATGGCGACATTTTGTTGCTGTAGTGGTGAGCAAAATAAAGCCGTCGCCTAAAGTAAGTTGTTTACAGTTGAAGCAGCATTGTCCAATTTTCGTTTAACTTATTTATTGTTGGCGCTGCTGCACTGAGCTTCGGCAACAGCTTTGCGTTTAGAGAATATTAAGGAGGTCAACGTTCATAGTGTGAAAATATTGACAAATTCGCCCACATGTTTTGGGTCTCAGATTTCACATCTTAGAATTTTAATATTTTTGGAGGATGTCTTTTTTTCTTTCATACTATTCTGCTGTGCAATTGCTAAGAGGTCTTTTAAAATGAGTCACTTTTCAAAACATTTCTTAATGAAAACTGAATAAAACATTTTATTCTTGAAGGGATATTGTCAAAATTTGTACATAGGCTGACTTCGAAAACGTCACGGCAATTATAAGAAAAGTACAATGTTCTGTAATGCATTCGAAATATTTTTGACATTGCATCATATTTTGACAGAGAAAATCACGCTTCACAAATAAAGTTGATGTTTTTGACATTTTCATATGTTTGTTGTTGTTTTATTAATTTATACTATGTTGCGTTTGTATTTTTGATGAAACGGAAGAAATTATCTATAATTGAACTATTTGGTTTTAATTTTTAACATTTTTTGTCTTAATACGCTCGAAAAAACAAAACAGCTTATTGCGAAAGTAAACTTTGCAGTAAAAGTGTCCTGTAACGCCATATTATACAACGCATGATTTTGCAATGTTGTTTGACGCTGCATACCGACGATGTATAAATGTAGTCATACTATATCAATACATTGCAGCAGCACGTTTTCGAAGTCAGTTATACTCAATATTTAACAACGGCTGTTGGACCTCTGCGGCGTGATGCTTAGCCAAGGGCCCATGCTTAGCCAAGGGCAAGCCAACAAATGAGTCTATGGGGAAGCAATCAAGCCTTCTTAAGTAATTAAAACGAAATTAATGACTTTTGACAATTCCCAAAGACACTTGTTATGCTTTATGGAACAATTGTGAACTATTTACTTATTAGCAATGAAGACGAAACGTTTAATAAGTGTTAAAAAAGTCTAAATGGTTAGAAACTAAAAGTTATTGGATGAAGTTATGTCTCAGTGCGTTATAGGGTTATGTATAACATGTATAGGTAAATATCACAAAAATATCAGTTCATTTAAATATTTTACAACTTCAAAGCTATAGGAGTGTTAATACGTTGAGCTCTAATTACTTTTTCCAAAGCCGTAAATTTACAAAATTAAAAGTGACCTACCAAAAATGAATATTGAATGTGAACTAAAGAATCTTACAATAAAGTGAAATTACTTCAGGCATATTTCAAATAATTTTAAATCTGAATATATTTTAAATTCGAAGTTTCGAACCAGCTATGTATATTCGTATGTGTTCCTATGTCACAGCAAAATACATCCTCAAGTAGTTAAAAGAGTTCATCCATTTACCATAACGAACCATAACGAGTTTGTTGTTTTCAATACACATCCCTCCTTTTAACAACTTACCACCACCGACGCTATTGTCGTGCAGCATTATCCGCGAATTGGTGAAAAATGGGCGCAGCGAAGGTTTTGGTGTCGATCCAATTGACAAGCTGTCCATGTCGGGACCAGAATCATCGCCCTCGCAGCATGACAGCGACTCGAGCTCCTGGAAGAGTGCATCCAAATCGCGTTCGCCACGAAGAGCTGCCGTGCCACGGCTCACCTCACCCTCCAACTCCTCGGAGGCTTTGAAACGTTTCAGCAAAGCGACAATTTTTTGCTTGAAATTACGTTGTTGTAATGAAATTGTCTGCAAAAGAGAAACAAATTGAAAACGAAGTGAAAATAACTCATCTGCTCTTCATTGCCAATAAAATATGTCAAAACTAATCAATAATAGAAGTGCTATTCCCATGAGAGCACGTAGCTAAAAATTCCTAAAGCGTCACATAAACGAAAAAAAAAATCGAAAAGATTTATCATTTTAAGCTATAAGACTGTAGAACAGCGACTAACGCTTGCCATTAGCTTGGGAACATGAGAACCTAACGGTAATATCTGAAGGATATACATACAGCCATCTTTTTTGATTGACGTAAACATTTTGCTCTACTAGTACGTAATTGTTTCGAACAATTTACTGTTCCTTAATTATTTGACAACTCCAAGTGCATTGAAGTGGTTTTCAAATAAATAATTAAGGAGCTTTGAATTGATTTCCAAGCGATTTTCTAAAATTTTATGTATTTGTGTTTGTGTGCAAGTCTAAGGTTATAAAGGTATGCAATTCAAACTATTCCTCACAGGCAATTAGGTTAATGGACTTTTCACAACTTTACTTCGAAACTTTTGAGATTAAATAATTTGTCCCTCCCTCTTTGATAGATAGATAGATTAGTTTTGAGGTATGTGATGTTCTGGGGTTTCCGGCTCCATGTCACAGAACCGGCAGTTTGCAGAGGAGGCTAAGCCCGTGTTGAAGATATGCTTCTTGAGTCTGCAATGACCGGTGTAAAACGCGACAAGCAGCCGGAATTTGTTCCTCGGGAGATTGATTACGACTTTAAACCGTTTACGGTCGTAACCCCCCATTAGCAACCTGGCGTGGTTGGTCCCTTCCTCTTTCGTGTGATTCTCCTCCAGAGAATGTTTCGCAGATCATATTTTTCTTGCTTTTTATATCTTTATCTTCTTAAATGTAAGAATATAATTAGGAGTATTATATTTGATTCAGATTACTGTAGTGTCTCCAAAAATTTCTGCCAGGTGTTCTGTCTTCGGTAAAATTTTTAATGAGTGACAAAGTCTTTTTCGGAAAAAATACAGATAAAAGAAAGAACAGGCAACAGCCACAACATAGGCGCCTTTACGGTTGAGTACACTTTATTATTTTTAAATTTTCCAAAGAAGGTAACCAATGGTTGACAGATTCAAAATTCTAATGATTTACCGATTTATCTTCTATAAAAATAAGTACATTCCCAGTGACCAAAAGATAGGAATGGCTACAAGGCACCAAACGCCAGAAAATAATAATTTAATCAAAGCGTTATTTGAGGTCCGTGCTGAAATACCAAAGTCAAGGTAGAAAGCCGCCGAAAAAGAAACCGCAATAATGCGCAAATATGCATTTAATTAGATTTCTGCCATTCTAGGGTAAATAAATAAGTTTGTGTGTACGCGTGTAGAAGCAAATAAAAATCAAAGAAAAAATCACGGAGATCCCCCACAGGTCGGTGGGTACGTCAACAAATAATGCAAGACCCTTACCAATGACCCATATTCATACAAAGGTTCATGTATTAAATATACGTAATAGCCACTTCTAATAATAGGACGACCGGCGTCAGCGGGGCGACGTGAAGTGAAAGAGAAACAGGCACCAACTAACCGAAATGTGAGTGTTTGAAATATTAAGTATCAAAACTTAATTAACGTGTCAACATCACACGAAAGACCCCAAGAACATGACGGTGAAAAACAACACACAAAACCCTTGAGGGGCTGAAACAGTTAATTATATAAATTGCTTGCAACAATTGGCACTTAACACTGCGTAGATTAAAAGCAAACAATTATACATACATACATGTATATGTCTAGTGCTGGTAGAAATGGTAACCTGTAAATTACGACGGTAACCATGCTTTTCAACTAAGCATGTGTATTAAATAATACAACACATATCTATATGTGCGTATGCTTATACATACATATGTACGTATGTACGTTCACATAAATTATGTTGGCGTTTTGGCGTCTCATGAACGTTCACAGCCAATTTACTTGCAAAAAAAAAAGTAATGCTGAAATTAGTAACCGACGTGTCGCCTTTTCATACTTCCTGTCCGTATCTAACGACATTTATCAAAAGTTATACCCTTAGTGACAATGTAGAAATCAGTGGTTCAATTTTGCCAATGCTCAATTCGTATAGATGGTTTTGCACTCATCTAGCTTTTCAGTTATAATTTTTATATTATTGCGACATGTTGCTACAAAGTATAATAGATTTGTTCACTTAACGGTTGTTTGGATTACCTAAAACTAAACGAGATATATATACAAGTATATATAAATGATGACAAGACAAGTTGAAATTCGGATGAGTGTCTGTCTCTCCGTCCGTCCGTGTAAACTGTAACTGGAGTAAAAATTAAGATAGATAAGATTAAGATCGTACACATGCTCCTTGGCAAAAAAACTAAGGACGAGTACTGTTAAAAACTACTTACATCGTGATAAACACTACATTAAATTTTACCCTTAAGATGGTATGAGAGGACTTTATAGGAGCCGTGGTCAAAATTGGAATATAACCTTTATATACCATTTCGCAAAATTTTTTAATACTAAGTTTTATTTATAAAGCATAGTATTCGACTGTGATTTTGAATTAGTTTAAGAATATTTCAAATAAATTCAAGTTTACTTTTTAATTACCACAAAATATCGAGACTGGCAACCCTGCGTTGTAACAGATCAATCAGCTGACTCGTTTCTACGGGAATAATACAGTTTTCGCGGATACACACGTCCACAGACGGTAGAAGCGGTGGTGGGTGTTCATTTATAAGACGATCTCATAAGGTAGATCTTCTCAGCTGATTCGGTCTACGGTTTTGCGTCGGTCACCAAATGAATCATAAATGTATGTATGTATGAATATGTGTGCCTGTGCATATTTATGTATACATAAATATAAAGGGCCCTAGAGGCATATTAAAATTATATTAAATCAGTTTTCACACTTTCTGCAGCCTACGGCAAAGATGCGCTCCAATGAATTCGATGGTGCATGCAGCAGGGGAGGCACAAATATTGACATATACTTACAATGTGTATATAAACAAAACTTTGTAACGACCACATTCTTTGCTGGACGCTCGGGGTATCTACTTCAATATTGAAAATAGTATTGCAGATACCATAGCGAACAAGGTAGGATAATAAAACGGTTTGAAAACTTCCAATTACCGCCAGCACTCCTAACCTTAAACGAAAATTACAATTTGCCTGCTTTTAAACTTTCACTAATAGGATTCCAACAAAAACAAAGTTACTTAGATAAATTGTTGAACCTAATTTGCATTTAAAATTCGCTTGCATAATGAAGGCAAGCCACCCGTGCCAATATGCATTGCTGAGTCTCTGCGTTAACAAAGAAAAGTCTATTTTGAATTTGGGAGCAACCCGATGAACAATGAATTGTGTGTTTGGGAGTTTCCTTAGTAGGCTTAAAGCGGAAATGTTGGCGCTTTTTATTCCTGCATGAATTCCAAATCGGTTTAATGTTTTGTTCTCTTAGCGCTTGAAATGCATTATGTAATATCATAATTTTATTTGAATAGCGAAAAATGGCGAGCAGGGAAGTTAATGAGTCTGAGCCCACTTAAGACTTCCATAATAACTATATTTACTTGAATACCTAAATATTTATTTATACAGATTACGGTATATTTACGATTGAAGTGTTTGTTGTGGGACCAGAAGGCTGATGCTTACTATTGCTCGCATACACACACGGAGCCGTTTAGGTGTACTCCTCGTCCGTCGTTATTATTTCAAAGTAGTTTGGTATAAAGATTTATTGTGGCCACTACACGGCTGCTGTCTCAAACACATCAAAAAAAAGCTCAGATGACCTGGGCGTTTAGTGCGCCCAAGCATTTTCATCTTACATTTGAAAACATAAACGCGATATCAATCAGTTTTTACTGAAAAAACAAAAACAGTTCTAAAGCACGTTGTTTTTTTTTAAATTGCGATTACCAACAACGAGGGGGCAAATCATCGGTATGCCTATAAAAAAATATTACTAAAGCAATTGTATTATTATTATTCATAGTTTAACTGGAAATATGGTTACGTTAACAGCACTCATGCTATCTCCTATTTTAGCAATATTTGTATTTTTTTCACTAGTATTCACGACACCTACGTAGCTGTATAATTATTATTTTCATAAAGACTTAATTTTACATTTACAAAGCTAAGGGGTTGAGTTCGGATTTAACCGAGCATTTTATGCTCTTGCAACGTGCAAGAATACCTCTCAATGGCACAAAGTTTTATGCGAAGTAGAGGGGAAGTAGGCGTGATTGATTTCGCCTATTTGTGACATAGGATCGTCTGGATTATGTTATATACCGAATTTGGTTGAAATTGGTGGAGTAGGTCCGAATATATGTGATTTCGCCTATTTGTGACATAGGATCGTCTGGATTATGTTATATACCGAATTTGGTTGAAATTGGTGGAGTAGGTCCGAATATATGTGATTTCACCTAAATATGGGCGGTGCCACGCCTATAGTCCAATTTTGACCACGGCTCCTATAAAGCTCTCTGGTATAATCCTAGGTGTAATATTTAATATCTCTGGCGCATTTGGTTACTGATTTATCGTGCTTTAATTAATTTTTGACAAAACCGTTATATTGGGAGGTAGCGGGATTCCCCCTGTAGGTAGGGGTCCTTATAGCATTTCTTCCAAGCGAATTTGGTTATTGTATATCCAGTGATTTAGGAGATATGTACATTAAACCTATTAAAGGGCGGGGCAGCGCCCATTTTTTCAAAATTTTTAGTTCACAGGTGCCCCTAGCTACTGCAATCCCTTATACCAAATAATTGGTTTATATCTTAATTTAGTGCTTAGTTATGACATTTTATAGGTTCCCGATTAATGAAGTTTTGTGGGCGTGGCATTGGTTTGCCAAGGAACACGGGTACCAAGTTGCATTAAGATATCTTGATTTTTACTCAAGTTATCGCTTGCACAGACGGATGGACATACGGACGGAGGGACGGACAGTCACTCGGATATCAACTCGCCTCATAATGCTGGTCATTTAACATATATGTATATATAGAACAATATATCTAACTTGATTATTTTTAGGTGATACAAACAATCTCAAACTTTTATACTTTGTAGCAACATTTTGCAAGAGTATAAAAACAATAAATTCCTGGTGATGACCTGGCAAATGTTCCGCTGCGATTTTCATTAACCACCTTTATATTGTTTGTGTTTATGTTAACAAATCAAACTTTGTGTGATCTCTGGGCATTAAAAAGCATATAAACCCAACATAATAACAGTAATAAAAGGGTGGAAAAACGGAATCAATATCTTCACCAAATTTGGGATGGATTATTGCTTGAGGCAATGGTGCAATCTCCGAAAAAATAGTTCAGATCGGAGTACTATAGCATATACCTGCTATACAAACTGAACTATCGGAATCAAGTGCTTGTATAAAAAACTTTTCCATTTGACGAGATATATTCAAAAAATTTGGCATGGGTTATTGAATATGATACCACATAAACCCATAAACAATATAATATGAATAATAGTCTATTTTTAAATTAAATAAATTATTTAGCGCAGGCAAAGACACAAAATAATCTAAACCAAATAAATGATGTACACACATACCCACAGGTATATAGGTTTATACCGCAAGAGCCAACGGCAAAAGAATAAACTAGCAATGACCGCACTTGAATTCTTTTGCACATCATCTGTTAATGGCAAATTAGGCAATTTTAACAATGTTAGAATATTTTTTAATTAATATAACTGTCTCAAATATATATCGGAGTTTTCTGTTAGAATGCTTAACATATGAAGGTTTCTAAATTGTTCATTCAGTAATTTTTCGCAATCTTCTGTCTAAGACATTCGCATTTCCCTAACTTGTTTTCCAAACAAATTCTTTGGCACATTCTTCAAGAAAAATGTATAAACAACACACGGCTATGCGTTCTTGCCAAGAACGGTGGCTAATTTGAAAATGCACATGCATGTAGGTTTGTGCGGCACTTTATACATTCCGCTAATGTACTTACCCGACTGATCTTCGCCCGTGAAGAGCTCTTGTCCTTCATCTCAAATTCACTGTCACTATCCACTGGGTTGGTGCCAAGAGCGACGTCTTCCACCTCGGAGCGTTGCAGTTTGCGATACTTGCGCATATCGTGCTTGCTCGGATTGTAGTCCCGCTTGGGATCGTAACCGGTGATACCTAGCTCGGCGGCGTCATCGTTAAATTCACCAGAACTGAATTCTCCTTCTTCGTCCTCGTCCGAATATTCAGCAACGCGATCTGCACGATAATTATGGTTATGTACGTGTGGATTACTTGTGGTAATTTCTTGGTTGCGATTTGGATTGGTATTCTGGCTATGATTATTATTATTGATATTTTTAAGATTATGAGTTAAGTTTATCAACTTGCGCAACGTTCGTATTTTGTTTGTGGCTTGAACATTGTTTGTGTTGCTATTGTCAGTATTTTTGTTGTTGTTTTGGATGCGTAGATTCGGCATTATATGACACCAAAACACTACAGATAATAAGGAACTATAACGACTGAGACACGCCCAGATTGCGCTCTTTCTATATAATTTGCGAAGCTGATAAGACTGTTTACGTCACTTGACTTTAAGATTCGAGATCTTAGCGATTTCTAAATAGCTACACTCACAGCACATTTGGTTAAATTGTTTTTATTAATGCAAGTATATTGTATTTGGTCAGATTATTCGTAAGTAGATACTCGCGTACTATTGAATGCCTACAAAGCGATAAGGCACGACAAAATCTAACGATATCACAAATTAATGCGCATATAATTTATTGTTACACTCAGGTTAAATTTGTTTTCTATGAGTATTTTAACGCGTTTCCCTTTTTCCCCCGAAAAACACCGCAACGCAACAAAAACTGCGCGACTGTTGTCAAGACTTTCGTCAAAATACGTGCGTAAGCGGACGCGTTCACTGGCTTGCTTTAGCGTTTACTGGTACACGAGTCGCTTGTGCCGCGCCAACAAGGTGTCTCTTGTGTAGTCGAATTTCTACTGTTCGCTAGCACTAGGCCGCGCGAGCAATCAACAATCAGTCATTCATTCGGCCGGGCTAACTCTCGCACTCAGCCATTGCGACTTAGAGCGTGTAAAAGCTCAGTGAGTGGGTAATCGCCCATTCGAGGCGTGCAATACGAGTGCTCAAAAACAAAAAATGGATAAAAGTAGTATTTTTATCGCTACTGAATGCATCAGACATTTACAAACAAATGGATGTACATGTGCAGCTGTATGTGCTCTTACACACCCGCTAAGAAATGTACTGCATAAAGACACATAATTATTACACTAGTACTATGAGGGTATATTTTGTGATTATCACACTATTGGTGTAAACGTAGCCTTAAGTCATTATTGTGAACTTAACACATATCAGTGCTGTTGGCTTGTCAGAGAGATGGCTTGTAAAAGACAAACATTACTAGCTCTCAAATAATTTCAAGGATATTGCAAAGTGACATTTAGGGGAGGGAGTGTGTTTTTCAAATTGTATATAGATTTAGATTACTCAAGGTTGATGTGATGTCCAAGAGGAATCATAAGTGTTATTAACCTTTTCTGTGAAAATTTAGATTAACACATTTCGTGAAACCTTTTAGAATCTTTCGAATTTTCCCTTGAATCCACTAACTACGATATTTTACGTTTTGTTTATATTTTTTAACGATACTTTTATAATTTTTTAAAGTGTCTTAATTGAAAATGGAAATCACTTAAAGCGTAATATTTCAAATCTATCTGAACTGAGTATCTTGGTTTGTTGCTGTAAGAAAAACCGATAAAATTGGTTTCCATGATACCGAAATGAAAAGCAATACAAATTCTGATTCGAACATCAAACCTATAATATCAGTATTCAAGACATCTTTTTCAACTTTTTAACGGTTTGAATTCTGCTTCCGACAACAATCAGATTTCTCAACAACACTGACTATATTTATACGTACGAGTAAACTCTTCATGAAAGCACCAGAAGAGGCATTGAAATATTGCTTAGAATTTGCATATTCTTGCACACATCGACAGCAATAATTAATGCGGCATGAAATCCCCTGCACCGCGGCTTATTTAGCTGTCAAAATTTGGGTGGCATAGGTTGTTGGACAGGCGCTATTAATCGCCCAAAACACAGTCAGGTATGTGCGTGGAGTCAACTGAGCACTTGTTGACAGCACTTTAGGTGCGGCAAAGACGAAGGCCGACACACGATTATTTTTCTACGTCCTCGCAGCAAAACTAGAATGTGGAGTATTTCTCACCACTCACGTACTTTTGCTACTCAGCAACACAACTTGTGGTGTTATACTGTGTTTAACATGCTCAATTGCTGTCGTGAGCAGAATGCCGCAATTGTATTAATATTTTTGTTTACTACACATTGATATCAAAAATAGAACAAACCGCACGCGCAACAAATTACATATTTTTGTTTTTGTACCAGTGTACAGTGGCGGGTGTTACACGATATTGAGTGCATTTACAATTTTTTTTACATCCCTTGAAAGGGTCAATTTTTCCATCAATAAAGCTCATCGAGCAAGACTAATGATGTAATTTATTTAATAGACGAGACGTTTCAAGTTAATGGAGTATTTACAAAAGGAGGCGAAATTAGCACGATTATATTAGAAAGTGAATGAGCAATGGAGATTTGCTAAAAATTAGTAATGTCATAGACATGGTTGACTAAAAATTCCACTCTCATAAGTGCAGAAATTGGCTGTATTCCCGGTATATTCTTACAAAATCTGTTGCACAACTTTCCAACGCCTCACGTTTACCAGCGTTAGCAGCTGCGGGGTCACACACGGAGTGTTGCTATATTTCATTCCGTTATCTTGGTTATGCCTATAACTGCCAGCAACGCAAGACAACGACCGTTTGCACTCAAATTGACTCATTGATTTGATTATATTTTACAAGGAATTTATTTTCTTGTTGGTCTTCTTTTTTTGTTTACTATTCGTCTTTATTTTTACTTTCCCTCCTCCTACCGTGGCCGAGATGTTGCTAATTTTGCCGGCCGGTCACGACACCATCGAGCCACTGATAATTGCCTTTGGCATGTGGCAACGCTTAGCAATATTTAGCAAATAAATGTACATGTGTCTGGAAATATGAAAAGCTTGTTGCTGATATGATATTGTCAAAACCCACGGATATTGACAATCAGTAGAAATAATAAGAATAACAGGTAAGCTGGGCATCTTCGCAAATACCTACATACATATGTACGCGATGAGGTGTTTTTAAAACGCAGTGTTGGCGCCAGATGTCCGTCATATAATCATTTAAGCCCATAGATACTTAATTCGAGGTCTAAAATGATACCAATATGGCCGAATACTGTGCATATTCAGCATGCAATTAAATTTAACGAAATCTTTAGCCTCTAAGATGTTTCTAAAGGAACTTTACTGGTCCTTTAAGCAATAACTAAGATATGTACTCGTAAGATATGCCCCTAAAGAACATATTTCCTGTACTGATAACATCTGGCGCCTATCTATTAACTGATTACCAGTAATACCCATTTATTACAGTGGATTTTCATAACTGATATTGGTTCTAAACTAGAAAAGTCTTGTATTTGTATTAAACGGTACATATGTTTAACACGTACTAAAGCTATAAATACAGTTTTCAATAACCTATTTAATTATGTTATGCTCACGCAAGTTGTTAGTGTCTTTTTTTTATAGATAAGATTAAGACGAGCGACAACCCACTCATATAACTCTACTCACTCACATTTAACTGACCTTCGATTACGGAAATAACTTCAAGTAGTCTAAAAGAAAAAAATTAATAATAAAATAGTAACAAAATGACAGTTGACAGTTGACAACAACATCGTTGGAAGAATAGAGATACGTGTGTGGCACGACGAAGTAAACAATGGAACATATATTCAGTCTTTTTATAGTTTTTAAAAGAGATACTTGCTTATCAAACTTGATATCTGCAGAGAACCGTAAACAATTAGGTAGACTCTTCAAACAGGTTAGAAAGTGAAATAGATGATGTACTATATAATGACTCATGTGGGCAGATCCAGTCGGTCCAAACTTGCGGCAAACAATCTCAGTGACTGAGTTAAAAGCAATTGATTGAAAGCTTTTCAACGCACGGCAGAGGATTTGGAAAAGCAAATGCTGATATTATCGCTCTATACACCTGAATATGAATCATATGTGTAAAATATTTGCAGTATTCGCGAAGCGTACAGATTTATAAGATTACATGAGTCATGGGGTTTTCTCAGAAGTTGTGTTATTGTTTACTCACTGTTCTCATAGCGGCAAGAATGTAAAAATTTATGGGAGCGAAACTCGTAGGTGTTAAAGAGATACAGAGAAATGCGGAGCGTCCAAACAACATTTTTATTTTACATTTTCCTGTCTTCCATTTCTACAACTGATTAATTTTCAAAGGCTGCAACTTTTTTTTCTAAACAACAAATTAAATACTATAATGCTAATCAAATGGTTGATGTACAAACATTTTTGGGTTACTTTTAGTAGGTCCCTGAAGGCAGGGACAGAAGGTTAATAATAACTTTTAGGAAAAAAGGTTTGCATAATTGCTTTTTTGTTATTTCGTATTATTATGCATTTCGTCAACTGACTTCGTGCTATTTGTCGACTTTTAAATGCGTACGAGTCTCCAAATTTCGAGGTAGTGAGTCAACTCATCAAAGTAAAAGTGGCACAAGCACGTCAAAGAACAACACTCATAATAAATTATTATTAATTAGCACTGTCATTTAACACCTTCACATCCTTGGCTGTCACACAATTAAAACCGCGGGGTTGCGAAATTCGCAGATGTCGGAACGAAATGTTCACAGCAAATTGAGAGAATTCACGTTGCGAATAAAGTGAAAAAGTAAACATACATCAGGCAACAAGAATAGCAACGAGAATAGCATACAAATTGACCGTTCTTAATTTCCAGGTGATGCGAGCCAACTCATACTAGCCCCACCAAACGTGGCAGGAAAGTAAAAGCATTGAATGTGGTGCGGAAAATATGGGCAAAGCGACGAAAAGAAGACTTTTAGCAGCGGTAATATGGAAACCGTAACAAAACTACTACAATCCAAGGCATAAACACACAAACACAAGAGTTTGCCGCACAAAAACACGACAAAAAGAATCAAATAAAACCAAAAGACAAAAAGAGAAGCTAACAATGAAAGCACAAAAAAATCAAGCACAACTGCAGGAAGCCAACCGTTAACCACCATTCCCATCATTATCATAACACTCAACACCTGGCGTTGGGGTAGGCTACTCATCTCACCAATGCCATTCATAACCACAACTCAACGACACCGCAGCTTGACACAATTTACGCATTTTGTCATTAAACACTTGAAGCCAGCGCAGCTTAGCGTCATGAAACCCAGCACCCAGCGTTTGAGCCCCTAGTTGAGAACAATGCACCCATTTCACTGCCATAAATAACATGCCGGTGGGCGTTCATTCATGCAAAGGCCAACATGAACAGCAAAGGACGAAGAAACGGGCACACTCACATCAGACTACTTTCGGTAGCTACGAGAGCAGTCGATGAGAGATCGAGATGAGGAAAGAGTGAAGCATCTTATGCTTGTGAGTGTAAGTTCAGTAGGTAAATCTCGAACAAGGACAAATGCCTTTGACGTACCACCTAAATAAACTACAACGAAAACTATGTATGACCAAATGAGAACACGACGAATAAAAAATGAGTATATTTATCAATAGATGGACTCATTAAGCATGCTTGGTGATCTTGATACCGGTTGCAATTTTACACTAACGGGATATTTGTCGTTCGAATTTACGATGGTAATACATATGCGTAGTACACAGCAAGGAATTTGAAATAAGAATCTATGTTATATCTTATATTTTTACATTTTTAATCCCATTTCCACATCTATTACTTTTGGGGGGTAACTAATTTGATGCGGTTATGGGTTTTCAGATAGGTGGGAATACTAGGCAACAGACAGTGAAAGTGTGAAGAGAGAACGCGCAGACAATAATACGAACAATTGCTGCCAACTATGATTGGAACAAATAAAACTCAATAGCCACACAAGCTTAACAAGTGGAATTGTACGAAATAAAATTCAACGAACGAAGTCGGTGTTGTGCCTAACGGAAGTTAACTTTCTGCACAGTAAACAAGAATGAAATTTAACGAGATAATGAATTCGACAAAGTAATACAATGAAAAAGTGGATAAATTTCGAATTAAATGAATATTTGAGTAACCTAAAGATTGAATAAAATACAAGAATATTAATAATTCATTTCGCACAGTGCAGCCCGTCACCGGTTTTGTAATGGCTTTGCTACGATACATAGATACAAAGGCGTAAGTGTAGTCATGCGGTAAACAGACTCGTGGTAGGTAAGTAAAGTTTAACACATTGTTTGCCGCATTGACCCTCAGGCTGCACCGCGACGAGTGCGCTCTGGCAGCCTGCCAAAATTACACGCGTACATAGTGCTCATACTTGTAGCTCTTTTCTATTTATAGATATTTTAATTCAAGATTTGATGGCTGGCCGAACCGAGGAGAAGAATAGAAACGAAATAAAAACCCCCACACACCTCTATATACATAAATGTACATACGTAAGGAATTACGCGATTACGTATATCACGTTTCAATGAGAAAACAAAGCACATAGCACATAACATTGGAAATCTACATAGACATGGCCGAAGGAGAAACAATGAACCTAACTATAGCAAATTTATGAAAAACTAGGCAACGAATAATATGGTATTGTGTTCACTAAAGATGGGCGAGAGATTCTCGGATACTCAGTTCAGACCTCGCCACCCACTATTTTCAAACTTCCTTGTAACGTCCCGTGGGTAATGCCATTGTCCACCGAAAGAAACTGTGTGAACTTCGATTTTGTTTAAAACAATGTTTTTTTACTTTCACTTAAAGGTGTTAAGCTTTACTGGGTATCAATGGTTCCATAAATATGTAACTGCACTTATACGACCTTATGAAGGGGTATTCGTCTCGTAATTTGTACTTGCGAAAACAGAAAATATCATAATTTTCTGAACGAAATATCACACTCAGTCATCCAGATGCAGGCGTTACCAGAATTTCTAATATTTCAGAATAAATGACGAGACAAGAAGAGGGTATCAGGTGAGATCTATAAGTAAGGACAAAGCTCTTGTTCTCATTTTTGAGAATACATCACTGCTCAGTCTAAGAGAACCAAAAAAATTTTGTTTTAAAAGAGATTAGATGTATGGGACAGACTTCAGAAATCTGGTCTGGTCCGATATTTTCGCCAAAAACTTGAGGTCCACATGTTTGGCGTCTGGGTTTTGGGTTGGTTTTGACAATTATTGGGCGTAAGATGAATTTTTAACAAAACCGTTATATAGGGAGAGTGCGAGGTTATAATCCGAATAGTAAGAGAATTTGGATGGTATAGGTTAAATGGTTTGTGGAGATATGTACATTAAACCCCTTAGAAGGCGGGGCCACGAACGCTTTTAAGAAATGTTTAGCCCACAGGTGCCCCTTACTACCGCAGCCCCCTGTACCAAGTTACACTATTTTCGAATAATCTACGAACTCGTCTT
Organism: Bactrocera oleae; assembly: GCF_042242935.1. Classification (NCBI taxonomy): domain Eukaryota; kingdom Metazoa; phylum Arthropoda; class Insecta; order Diptera; family Tephritidae; genus Bactrocera; species Bactrocera oleae. The sequence continues at coordinate 98,337,824 of NC_091536.1, forward strand.
TACTTTTTTAACACGTCTCGTCATCCTAAACATTTATAAATACATAACCCTATATCTAACTCGATTAGTTATGGCTGATACAAACAACGGTTAGGTGACAAAACTATTACACTCTGTAGCAATAAGCTGCAAGAGTATAAAAAGGACGCTGGAACACTTCAACCATGTTTGGAGCAATGTAATATTTACAAATAAGTCAATTTTTTTATAGTTCAAGCCATTCAGACGTGTTTGGTTAAGAAAAGGACAAACATTTATGCAAAGGTGCTTCACAGAAAACCTAAACGCCGTTAGAATGATGACATTGTATAAGAAGAGTTTACTGAAGTCAGCTGAAATGATTTACGGCAAAAAATAACCATGATTAAATACTGTGAGAAGACGTAGGAGCAGACTCTGTACTCAATGAAAACAAGAAACCCTATTGTTACTTTAGATTAGGCCAACGCAGTCCCAGACGCCAATCCAATAGAGAATGTTTGGGCTGAAATTATAGCCAAAATTATAACTAATGTCAACAACAGGATTCATATGGCTACTCTAGCATACCTGAAGGGTGCTTCCTGTGGAATATACGGAAAATTTAGTTGCAAGTTGTCATCAAAGATGTCTGGCTATAATAGGCAACGCGGGAGATTGTAACAAGTATTAGTATAATTACAACATTTTTCCGAATAAACGCTACGTACACTTTGGAAAACGAAAACGTTATTTTTTGAACGCACTGTAAGATGGCTTAGCAACAAGGAAAGTTTGATGACAAAGCAATTGCAATTGGAAGCCACTACAATGAACCGCACTCACCAGCAAGAACAGCAGAAACCACGCCAGCAACAACACGATCGAAACATGCAACGAATTGTAACTGCATGTGGTATGCAACAGGCGAATGACAACAAAGTTGGTAAAACCGCACTGTGAACATGCCAACGCAACCCGAAAAACTATTCATACAAAAGTTGCAGATGGAATCCAAGAAATTGAGGCTGGTGAATGAAATATTTCGGCAACATTGGGCATTGCAGCCAAATAAAGGAGAGTCGTATTCGAAAACTTTTGCGAACACCTTGAGGCAGCAGAAGAGAACTGTGCGCATTGATGTGTGTTGCTTCCTCACCAGTGTGTTGTGGCATTTTAACAATTTTGGGCGACTAAAGATCAGGAAGAGCTATTCAATAACAGTTGGGAAAGTTTCTATTAAGTTATGCAAATAGTTTGCCGAAAATAGACTGCCTTCAATCAATGACGATTTCAATAAATGAATTAAGCATGCTTCTCTACTATTGTTGTTGTACCGCTTGAAGCCCAACAGCTGCTTGATATCACACACCGTTTCGTGTTTTCTTCAGATTCTCTCGTTCTTTTGAAATTCCTTAGCAACAGAATTTCCTATTCACACATAACTATTCGTCGTCGGTTCATGCAACATGCGGCATGGCGTGTTAGGTCAACTAAAATATCTGTATGCTCGCCCAGTGCACGGAAATAGAATGCTGCATGTGTAATTTTCTTTCATAATTTCAATTACATATCTAACGCTTTTACGAGTGTGTGTGTGTGAATGTGTGCAAGTAGCAAGTTGAGTAACTCTTAAATGGGCCATAATGATTACTAAATAATGTTGTGTGAAATATTTTGTAATAAAAATGTATGTACAAATATGGCAGATATGCACGTACACCCTCAAGATCATATAATATAATGGGCATTCCGGTAAGCAGTCGCCAATTTCGAATTGCTATTTAGGCATTCGAGTGACGTCTGCCATTTAATAATAAATGAAAGACTTGCGTAAATGATAACAACTAAACTATTGAGCCTGTGTGAGAATATCTTACTCTGTGTGAGTACAACATTCCTGCAAAAAAATTATGTAAGTGATATATAGGGTACAATTGGGAACGAATTAATCGCAAACATATATTTTTTGTTACAATTAGTTACAAACAAGTATCTTAGGGAAAATGTACCATAGTTCAAAATAGATTAGTTGAAGCTTTGCATTTTCCTTGATTAATACCATATCTCTAGAAGAAATTACGCTTTTGGATGATATTTTACGATTAGCATATTGTAGGCTTTAGAATACAAAAAAATTCAATTCTCATCAAGTCTCATCACAGGACATGATCCAGCAATAAGGAGCAGTTTTTTCCATATAAAAAGTTCAAAAGTGTTATTAGTCACTTCATGCTTTGCGACTAATCGTGGACTCAACCCGGATTTGTTGCAATTTATACAGGGATTGCACTCACTCAGCAGCATGAGTATGCACACCAATTTTAAACTAACCATTGCTAAAAACCCAAAACAAACATGCTAGAAAAATAAACCAAAACTCTAGACCATTTAGCAAAATTGTTTACCACCGGTTATAGTGTAGTTAAGTAGGGAATCAAGGCACAACACCCCTCTGCATGAAAGATTACATAATGGTATAAGCATGACGAACATTTTGAACAGCTTTGGTTTTAATTCTTGTGTTTATTTGCTTCTGGCAATACTGATAACTATCTTGCAATACCGAAACTTGCATATTTTAAAGAATAGCTTGTAACTCTTCTAATTCCAAGTTCTAAAACTAACTTCTGTGCTCTTATTGTAAACCCCAATGAATACTAGTAGAAACCACACAACAAGTCAGAACTACCGAAAATCCACTACATTGTAAGAATTAGTGTTGAAAATAACATACACCATGAAGCTGATAAGCGCTATACGTAAGAAAGGGATACACGATCACACCTACACAAGGGTCTTGGTGCGCATAGAAACTTAAACCTAAATCTCTGGTACCGCTCTCGCTTTTCTCTCAATACTGGGTGACTACACTTTCATTAATCCCCTATTTTCTAACAGTAACAAAGCCTTAAAATAAAATATATGTTGCTGTTAATAAATGACAATTATATTGCATTAAATATAAAAAAAAATGTTAAATAGAATTGAATCTTTGTAAGTATGATTTCCTAATTGGAAGTAGAGAGATAAAATCTCGTTAAGTGTGTAGTCAAAAGCCTTATCCTAACTAAGAACTCAGTTTGTAACTTAAAAAAAGAAATATATATGTATATTAATTTTATGCAAGTTTAATTTTATCTCTCAAGAGTTGATATCTCATATTGGCATTATTTTGTTTAAAAAACAAAAAGTCCTACCTCACTGACGGTCTATATTAAAGCGGATTTCATTTCAAATTAGCTGAACATGTAGTCTCACAACAAGCTCACATATCGCGCTCGATTTTTAGAACCGTTACGCACTTATTAACTTCTATGATGTTTATTACAAAATATTGAAACAACATTGGACAAACTAATTATCGTAGACAATAGGAATGTTCAATCGACCACATACAAAAGACGATTGCATAAGCAGGGCAACTTGAAAGTGTTAAATACTGATTATTTTAGTTATTTTGGGGGCCACTTACCTGCTAATAGGACACTATTGTTATTCTTATTGTCTTGATCAACAGGAATGGAAGAGACGCGTTCGGCGCGCAGACACGCCACCGTGGTGCCCGGTCGGCCATTCTTGCCAGTTGCCGTCAGTTCGACCGTCATATCCATGGACTTTTGCAGCACTGCATCCATGCGTATAATGCCCTCGGCAAGGGTTTTGTAGCCCAAGATGGTGCGTGATTTGTATTTTTTGCGTCGTTGCAACAATATAACCAGTCTATGCGCGTTTGAGCGTGAGAAGGGAGAAAAGGGTAAATTGTAGCCAATGCGATTGCTGTTGTTGTTTTTTTTTAATAATTTCAGTATAAATTTGTAGTTGGTGGATTGTGACAATAACACATCAATTATAAACATTTTACACAGCCATGCAAAGCACCAATGAGAATGTCATTTTTGTATTCATTAATTTCAATTAACGGAATGAGCAATGTGGCATTAGTAATTGTTTGGTTTGCGATGTTTTATGATACATTTATAAGTTAAAAATACATTCGTGTTAATTGGCAAATATTATATAAAAATATAATTTCATCACAGCGAAATTCGGCATTAATATTGTTATTGTTGTTGGTAGTAGTGTAGTGGTATTAGTGTAGGAGTTTTGTTGCATGGTAACATTCAAGGGCAGTTTCAGTTTGCCAGTGTTGTAGTAATTGTATTGCAAGCATTGAAAAGAAATGATGAAAGTAAGAGTGTTAACTTATGGTTCACATCCCAAACAAATTGTAAACAATTCAAGATTAATTAAAGAATTTTCAACGTTATTAATTTAAAAACATAACATAACAACATAACAACAAGGAAAGCATTAAATTTCTTATAAATTAACGAAATATTGAAAAAAATTGTTTCAGCATACACCAACTGGCTTCAGGTCAAAGCTCCTTGCAGAAAATTTAACAAATCTACGAACTCAAAGGCATACACTTGCGCTTAAGACATTGCATAACAATTCCGGTTACTCACCTATTGCCGTCGCGCTTAATAAAATGCGGATACTGGAGGCTAAAGTGTAGATCTAGTTCAGTCTCTGCCAGTGGCATCGTCGTAGCACCGCCTCCGACAACGGCGAAACCGCTCATCGTCATGGACGCACCGCTGCCACTTCCGCCAATGCCAATGCCCGTGTTTCCAATATTTCCGGGTGTGCCAATTATGGCCGAACCCATTTGTGCGCTGCCACAGCCGCTGCCGATAAGTGCAGCTCCGGAGTTGCTTTGCTGTATACTGTTGCCAGCAACGCCGCCGCCCCCACCACTATTGGGGGCAGTCGAACCGGTTACTGCCCCACCGGATGAGCCACTTTGCGTAAAACCACTACTGTTTATGGGTATCTCGTGGGAGCGTAGCGTGCGTTTGGAGCTCTGCATCTTGACAGCCAACGTTAGTGACGTCATATCGCCGGGCAATGGTGTCAGTATGGATAGGCGCGTTATTGTCAACGAACATAGTCTGTAAAGTAAAGAAAACAAAGAAAATATGAACAAAGAAATGTAGTTACAAAGGAATTATTGCTTCATTTATTTTCTGCTGATAAACCCCTAGGTACGATTATACTATATAGTTCTCTGGGAATTGAAGAACCACGCAGTTGGCGTGTATCCACTGGGGTGAAGGTTTTACAACAAAGTGCATCTAGGATAGTACAAGCAACGATAACTCAGAGCAAAGCCGATATAATCCGCTCTTTCTCGCCGGTTCTCATTTTTAAAACGCATATACAGATGTATCAACACCCAACGTATCAGCTACTGATTACAACAAATAATGATTACATCCATAGCCTCAGCAGGAAATGTTGAAAAGACCGAAATTGTATTGGACCGAGAATACAAATATATAAATACATACGTATACGGAGCTAAGCAATCTTGTCCAATCGCAAGACACAACCACCTCCATTATATACTAGAACAAATACTCGTAGGCTTTATCGTTGTTCCCAGCTGTGTCTACATACGAGAAGAATTTTCCGACAAGCCAAATAAATATATATGTATATGATCTCGTATGCATAGTAAAAGCACACAGAATTAAGCGGATAATAGGTGCGTTGTACTCTATTTGTTGTACACATCGTGGTAAAATGATTGTGTAGCAGCCAAGAACAACCGTAAGGTCATAACTAAATTGAATTGGTATTGTATTCCATTTACAATTCCTTCATTTCATTGACTTCAATAACGGTTCAATTGTAACTGAAATGAGTAAGGGCGTGTATTTTTATTCACTTACAAGGGTAAGAGAAACTGTCGAAGTAAAGAAAGAAAGTAAGTTGACAATTGAGTGTACTGCATTGAGCCACAGTCCAATCATAGCAGAATTAAAAGGATTCACTTTAATCCGAAGAGCAGATAACCACCGGGAGCAGCGAGGAATCCACTGAGGGAGAGGTGGCAACAGAAAGTGTTGAGATGCTCATTGAAATAAGGCTTCCCTCTATACTTCTACACGCAAATCCTCTGTAAATAGGATCAATATCTATTATACATATGTATGTGGATATGTGCACATACAAGCGGAGACAGACTGCACGACAGCGAAATTTTCTTGTCGGCAAATGTCGTCTTGAAGCCAGCTCCTCGAACATTTTGAAGACGGCAGTGATATAACAAACAGCTGATGTACACAACTTCGTTGTTGCCGTACTAAAATCTTTAACTTCAATAAAATTAAAATATTTTGTTAAAAATGATATTTTTTGTGCAACAGATAAGTAAATAGGTCGATTATCAATTCTTATTACAAATGATATATCAGAGCGATTTTAGGCTTCTGTTGGTAAAATAAGTTTAGACTTGTTAGAGTTTTATATAATTTTACATTTCACATATTAGTGACATCACTACCGCTGCCCATTGTCGTCGGCAAAATTTGAAAAAGTTTTAATTTACCGATAGCGACAATTGCAACCCTGCTGCCGTGAAGTCGTGCTAAATAACTGTGCACATAAGAACGTGTATATTTTAATATCTGACAGATGCTGCCTGTCGCTTGTCGTCGTCACCTACCGGAAAAAGGCAAAAGAATCCATGTTAGACAGATCCTTAGAGAAAATAACAACTGTTAACATCTTCGAATGTTTGGATTAATATAGATATTAGAGAAAATCGAAGGCATTATATAGGAAATGAGTTGGAAAATATTTGTCAACATTGCAGATACTCTGTTACATTTATATATGTGCGTATGTGTTCAAATATTTCGCTAACCATCTCATTCGGAAATGAAGTGGAAAATTGTGAATTGCAAACTGAACATTTTGATTTCAATTTAACGAAGTTTAACATACATATATGTTACTTATATTCATACATATGTACATATGTGTGTGCTCCTGGTATGTCAGACTGCAAATCGTGCAACTTTATAATTATAAAATTTCACTTTTTTCATATTACATTTACGCAATCGCCACATACATACCCATGACATGTCCAATGGATTGCATATAAACAAATACATATGTACAAAACCTTTATATAACATATATACAACATACTATACCACTTTACTTTTATAATCTGCCAGATACGCTCGCGCTTTGCTTTGTGGAAACAACTGGTAGCAGCAAGGCAGCATGATTGCCATTACTCACAAATTTGATACGTGGTAATGCGGATTATTTCGCAATTTGCGTTAGTATTGGGAGTTTCAAAAGCTACAAATACACAATAGATGTCTTCGATACGCAAAAGCATGGAGAGGGGCGAAACGCACCACTCACATAAACCAAATATAATGGCTAAAAGATTTAAAGATTGAATAGAAAGAGGTGAAACATTTGAATGAGGCATCATCACACTCTCCTATGTTGCATTAAACCGAATATGAATACAAATTTTTTTGCATAGGTGTAGAGCTCAAACTTGGCGAGCAGAGAACTTGTACTCAGAAATTTATGAAAACTTCTACAAAATCGTGCAGACGATACAAGCGTTGTTGGCCGAAAAATAATAAACAATGAGCCTTACAAAATGATGACAACGGAGTAATTTTTTTCCCCAAAGAATTTTTTTTTAATATTTCCCAAATTCTTCGCGACTCTACACTCCGAAGTTTTATATACATACAAATATCATAAGAGAATATGCATTTGCACTCACAATCGTCTCCGATCGTTAGAACATTTTGAGTCTTAATTGGGGCAAATGCAATTACTCACTGAATTCACACTTGGTTGCGGTATTTGAAATATGTGAGATTGGCGCAATTAGCGCGTGCTTGTGAAGCAAAAAAAAAGTGTGAATTCGAATTTGTGTAATTAGTAATTACGATACATACAGATATGTGATAATTGTAACAGTACGGCGTAAACCTTTTTGGCAACAAAATGTATTTATATCACCAAGTGGCAGTGATCACTTTAAAGATAGAATTTGTGAAGAATGTGAATCATCAATGACTGATTTGTACGCCTCGATGCCCAGCGCGAACTGCTAATTATTTAATGTATCTATCTGCTTGTACAATACTGTATTCACTTAAAGTGCTATTAAGGGGGCACACACAAAGAATCATAGAATGACGTTTGGTAGTTAGAAATATTGGATCTCACCACCGATAGTGTAAATATGGTAGGTAGGTCATGCATGTAACTACCAGACCCATTTTCACACATTGGCTTACTACAAACTACTAAGAGTGTGATAGTACCTCAATTACGTAGCTAAAAACGTTAAATTCAGTGGGGAAGCTGATATGCTGAATCCCATTTTAAATCCCCAAAACACGGAACAAAGATGGAATCGGCTCATATTATATATTCCTTTAACCCAATATAACATACATAATTCCAAAAATAGATTAAATAGGTTTCAATTTTTCGGCATCAATTCACCCTTTGAACAGTTTATGTTTTAAGTTTTCTTTTCAAAATAAACGTTCAAAAACAATTAAAAGTAAAAACAAGTAAGGAAATGTTAAGTTCGGGTGTAACCGAACATTCCATACTTTTGCACCTTTGGTTTTGGCAAAACTTTACATTAAACTAAGGAAAGTATCGCCATGATTTCATTCATTTAAGGAAAGAGGATACACTGTTATTGGAAAGAGATTATTTTTGAATTTCATTAAGATTTCTTACGTATTGACCGATAGGTGCGGTATAAAGTGAACTGGACGTTCGAAATATATATGTTCGGGGTATGGGGGCTATGGAAGTATTGACCTGCTTTTACCAATTTTACACATTTTTGCGTATTATTCTGATAACTTTATTGGTGAGTGTTTCGTATACTGTAAAATGAAAGAGTCAGACGAAATTTAAAATGTTCGCCCTTTTTAATGTTTAATAGGAATATTTGGATAACCTCACACACCAAATTCGGTTTAAGTCGGTCGAACAATTTCTGAGATATAGGTTTTCACCTAAAAGTGGGCGGTGCCGCGCTCGTTGTACAATTTTCATACCACATCCTATAAAGTGCTTCCCTGCCATTCAGGTTGTGAAATTTAATGTATGTGGCTCATTTATTCAGTGTGTTAGCGCACTTTTAGTAGTTTTCCCCATAACCGTCAGGAGTGGGCGAGGTTATAAGCTGATTTCACTAATTTTTACACTTTCAGTAGACGTGCTGAAATGATTTGTTTGGATCAAGTTTGGTTGATTAAGCTCAAGTGGTGGGGGAGATATGTGCATTATATCTATTAGGGGGTGGGCCCACGCCTACTTTTTCAAAGTGTCTCAAACCACGGATGCCCTTCCCTAATGCGATTCGGTGCATCAAATAACAGTCTCGTATATTATTAGGGAGCTTAGTTATGGCACTTAATACGTTTTCGATTAATTGCGATTTGTGGATCTGGCAATGGCCGATTACGTCCATCTCCCATATATACCTCACGGTGCTAAGAACCATGTGTACCATGTTTCATCAAGATATTTAAATTTTTACTCAAGTTACAGCTTGCTCAATATATAGTACAGGGTATATGATATCAAACTAAGAGGCCAACGTTTTGCAACACCTTAAGAGACGGATGATGCATTCAAAACACATGATTTGGAGACACCTCAATCAGAGTGGCAAAAATGCTTCGACAATTGGTTCAAAGGCATGCAAAAGTGTATAGATCTTAAGGGAGAATACGAAATGGAACCAAAATATAAAAGGCAAACCTCGTATGCAGATACAAGTTCTACGATATATTCTTTCTCACCGTTGGGGAACGATCAAATATTTTTGGACGCTGTTTGAAAAATACAATCGAAAGTTCGCACACATATGTATGTACATACAGTTATCTGTCATAATCGCTTTCCATGCAATTCTGGTTGTTGTATAATTCGTCGTTCAAAGTTTTTTATCAAGCTTGACTATCTGAATGCCAGGGGGATTTTTCCAGACCATTACTAAGAGGATTAATAATAATAGAGCATATAAAAATATTATACATATGTGTATGTATGTATAAAACCTGTGAAACACCCTCGAGCTAATGATGTGAAATGCCGTTAGGGGACAAAAACACAAATATTTCACATTTATCGCAACCATCAAACGACTACTGGAATTTACTAAACATATGTATATATGTATGTACATACATACAAAATTTAATCGGAATATTTGTATGAGCAAGTGTTCGGAGGCTTTTTGGTTCAACGCGCTTTACGCTTCACTCGCTCTGTAGCTAACTAACAATGCTTCTAGTAAGAAAAATGGCAGCATGTGAAAAACTTAGTGACTAAGCTGAGCTAAGTGATTATCTGGCCACGCATTGTCATACGAATGAAATTATTCAATTATTGCATTTGTGCAACTTACGCACTCAGAATACTTGCGGACTGAGCAGCAGGCATGACGATACTTGAAAACACAAAAACTTATTTGCCCCTTCAAATCTTACAGCTGGAAGGATTTGCAAGCAGAGTATAGGAATGCCGTTAAGGTTTTAGGACTTATTATGTCGTGATTTTCGCCGCCGCACTTTTTTCCCAGAATATTTTTTTGATACGAGCATAAGCACAGCTTTTGTCTCAACTTGAAAGATAAAATTGTAAAACTTAATTATATCCTCAAGAAACTGCTGATGGGTTCACCAATGCACTCACATTTTGCATGTCAGTCGTGACGGACAGTTTACTTGTCAACTGACCGTCACTGTTATTGTTAAACAGAGACATCTTCGAATTATATTGCTTGCACGTGTAAGAATGAATTAGCTGAATGCTGTCACCACTGACAGTCAAATAAATAGTAAAATGACTATCAATGTTGATGGTTGTCAAAAAAACGTTTATCAACACTAATCATCATTTTTCAATATGTTGTTATTCCATATAAGTAAGTTTCTCAACAACTGCGCAAAACAATTTTTACTGTTATTCTTGCCACAAACGAAAAGTGTTGCACGCTTCTGTGCAAAACTCTTTTGGGTTTTCTGTTAAAAATATACGTTTTTATGAAAGAGAGAAGTTTTTAAATATAATATACACACGTACATACTATGTTAAATAAGTTTCAAATAAAACTATATATTTAGTTTCTTTTGCGTTTGTTTGCATCAGTTTTTGCACAAGGCTCTTGAGAAAATGATATAAACTTTCTTCTGCTGTGACTGTCATATTACCGGTGAGATGACTGTCACTGTTCTTGTAGAGTATCTTTATACCTGTATATATGTAGTACAAAAGACTGCGCAGTACACGTAAGCGAACCAAGTAAAAACAGTTTCGAAAGGCGACGTGTAATTAGAATCATTTTCTGGCAGTTATATTTCGTATTTTGTTTCGTTAAAATTGTTAGAAGCACGTGCCAATAGATAAGCAAAAGCTATTCTCAGATAAATCCACAAAATAGTGTATGTAAAATTGAAGTTGGCAGCAGCACTTGAGGCACGAAACCACAAATAAATGGAAGCTCCTGTATACAAAGGTCACTTCAAAATTGGTTTACTTCACACATACGAGTTGTGGACATACAGTTACTGACATTAAAGTAGAATAAATATTTTATTCACAACTATTTATAAAAAAAAGGGGTTACCACAGTTCTTAGGAGTAACTATTATATTTTATAGTTAGTAAAACAAACTTAATATAAATTTAAGTATTATCCGCATACAACTTTTAGAGGGACTGTCAGGAACTTCGATTGACAATAAAATAGAATCATGGAACCAGAGCTCATAAATAGTTGACTATTATAACATATAAGTTAGAATTTTGTTGCAAAACCTTTATTTGCGAGTACGGCAGCGTAGCTTTTCGGCATAGATTTCGGTAGTGCTTTACAGACTGAATTCGGTGTTGAATACCTTCCTCTTTTTTGGAGGTTTCAAAGCAGTAAACACAAATTTTTGGGATCTTTTTATAATTTTTGAAATTTCCTTTTGGGTGTAACCGTTATTTTGCAAAATTTTTATAAACTTAAGCTCTGTCGTTGTGTAGTGCTTTCCTCGGCCCATTTCTTCCACATTCCTACTCAATTCTAACAAAATGTCGAGTTTTAACATATATCGTAAATATGCTTACTATATATTTTTTTACTAAATAACGACTGTAATTGATATTTGTCACGACAACAAATGCACACCTTTGTTTAAATTAAACACAAAGATAACAGTAAAAAATATTATAACAGAGCTAGCATCGTAGTGTTTTAAAAGATAAATATTGCAGGAATCGATTATAGGCAAAACGTATCCGAAATGATCCAAACTACATTATCTACACGTCTTACAATGTACGCATACGACTTCTTTACCTTTCTATTTTCAAAATTATATACTTTTTGCTTCAATAATCCAATCAATCCAATGATTCAACTAATTTCGACAAATTAGTTTGAGTCGGACAAAGCTAAGAGCTTCGATGACAAAGCGGTCATTTTGATTACAACCTTACACAATTTACCATGAATATTACAAGGCCCTGAGATGAGTGCCACATGTGCCAACACTTGAAAAAACTTCCGGATCACTTAAAATAAAACTTTTTGGATACTTCTCCATGATCTACATACATACATACTCCAAACATCCGAACATATGTATATACAAGTACGTGTTTGTGTGTACCGTACTCGTTCCTTTAATTTCTTTGTGTACGCTTGATGATATTTCAGCATGGCTGTGAATTTATGGAGTTCGTTGAACGGTCGGCTCTTTGTACACAAGTGTCCGACTGTCAGACGGCGAGGCCGCTGACTGTTTATTGTGTACGACCATCCGAATAGGTATACCGTTGATAAGCGATTCAACTTGACAGCTAAGACCCCAACATCTCGCATCATGACCAACAAATGCTCGCAGAGGAGAAAGCGGAATCGAACAAAGCAAAGTTCCGGTTACGATGTGCGACGCGATGCGATGCGTTGAATCATTTCATATGTTTTAATTTGTAACGCTTTTAAAATATAATGACTTGGCTAATTTCTTTCAAAGTACATACTTAGAAAGTATTGCTATTGCAACAAATGCTCGTTGCCGCAATTTTCAGTTATTAAAAGCCATACGAAACTAAGCAATGATTACAGTTTTATTTTTCCGCTAAGCGTACGCGCCCCCAGCAAATAAACCGGGTAATTTATTTTCCAACGTCTCCAAGAGATGGCGACCTACATTCATATCAAAAATAATAATAAGTAAATCCAAAAAATTTTTATAAACTTGTTCGGTTAATAATATAAACGACTCCCAATTTCCTTTAACATGCCGGGGTAATAATAAGTCGTTTTTCCCTTGAACACAACTATATTTTCAAGCTAACTAACTGCTGAAAGCACCTGACTTGAGCAGATATCAACATAACGACTCCACATTTATACTTATAGATCTCATATGAATAACATACTAGCTTATACCATATACAACATATGAATGAAGGCGACAGACATCTGACAGCGGCTTGTGAATTAGTTAGTTGGATAATAACAGAGTTAGCTGACACATGACATGTATGAAGCAATGACTGCCTCGATTCGCCGAACCTTGAAAAGTGGCGAACTAAAACTGGTATAAAATGCTGGTATAATGAAATAAAAATCGAATAGCGATGTTTAAAAGTATGTTCTTATATAAGGATAGGTTTAAAATAAAGTAAGCTTTAGTTAGAGGAATCCATAGCTATTATTATGAAGCATATCATAGTTAATTTAGTACCAAAATCTTCAAGAGACCGGCATCCGAATATGCTGATTTTTATTTAACTAAAAATTGAAAAGTTGGGACCAGGCTTTAAAAATATTTTTCTACAAAATCGAAAGTATTTTCTTTGCGTAAGCTGAGTTGATTTTGCCATGACCGTCTGCCCGCCTTTTATATAAGCGAACTAGTCCCTCAGTTTTCGATCTGGAATTTGGCACAGAGGCAACGCTACAATAGTTAGATTATCCAATACATTGTTTATGCTATAAGAAATGCATCTGTGAATGGTGTAATTGCGTCGGTGCAGCCAAAGTAAACATTTTTTCTTGTTTTAATAAACAAATATATATGAAGTAAATTATGGGAGTGCACGGGGAAGATTCTAGTGCTTTAAAGGCAATATTATTTAATACAATTTTTTGCCTAAAGACTTGGGGCACGGAAACAGTTCAATTATAGCCTTACACTACTATTGAAGTGTAAAAACAAGTAAGGAAGGGCTAAGTTCGGGTGTAACCGAAGATTTCATACTCTTGCAACTTGTAACTATCAAAGCAGGGAAGATAACTTCAGGGGTGGCAAAACTTTGTAATAAAATATGTTGCGGAACAATTTAACTTTTATTATTCGACGAAATCAAGAAGGTGCTACAATCAAATTTGGTACCTTATTAACTTATGTGTGTATATTGAAAGTCATAGACTCACTGAGATTGATTACTACATTTTACTTCGCATTGTAAGAGCTTTAGCCCTAAAAGGCTCCTGATTAATGCGATTCGTTGTATCAAATAACAGTTTTATATCTTAATTTGCGCTTCAGTTATGGCAATTTATAGATTTTCGATTACTGCAGTTTAAAGGCGTGGCAGTGGTCCGATTATGCCCATCCGCAATACTGAACTGCTATTGGTGAATATGTGTACCAAGTTTCATTAAGTCTTCATAATTTTTGCGCAAGTTACAGCAGGCACGGACAGACGGACGGACAGACAGTCACCCGGATTTCAACGCGTCTCCTCATTATATGGTATATAAACCCTCTATCTATCTCGTTAAGTTTTAGATAGTACAAACAACCGTTAGGTGAACAAAACTATTATACTCGGTACCAACATGTTGCACGAGTATAAATAAAATGAAAGCATATACATATGTACATAGTAGTACGTGTGTAAGAGTTTCACAAGTCACTTAAGGCAATCGCGTGTTTAATAAAATTCAAACGATAGACGAGCGTACGAGTAATTAACTCTGCTCAGATACAGCGCGAGTTGATGACAAGCACCGGCTTTAATTGCACTTCGCACGTTTTGTCTCAAAACAAGAACAAACACACGCACTTCAATTAAAATAATTTTAATTCTAACTACTAAACATTTATTTTCGCATAGAATTATGTTGGTAGGATATGCACATAAATAAACGTAAAATATGGTACACGTTAACAAAATTTTAACCAAAAGATTCTGGAACACAAATTTTACCGGTTGAATACGCGGTCTTGGATTATAGGGAATATCTTCAAGTTGTTAAAAATGGAAAAAATAAACAAAAGGCCATGTTGCGGTACTTGACAACAATAAAGACATGACTCTCATATACCACAAATATCTCTTGAAGATAGCTTGGTAAATACATACATATTTTAGAAAAAAACTCGAAAGTGAGAAGGAAAAAAGACATGCAAATGCCACTAATTTATTGGCAGAACACATGAATACTAGCTGTGCTGTGGGGGCGCTGAGAACCTGTCTTTCATAACACCAACTGCAACGTGAAATGGGTCGTTCTGGTGTCGCATTTGCCACTTTGCAACACCGTATTACAATTGAGATAATCACATTTACCATTACCATTTGGGCCACCTTTGTCACCGGCAACGCAGCTGCTGGTACCGAGAGACAATAACAAGCACTACAAAGGCACTCTTCCATTCACATATATAGACATATAAAGACATATACATACATACATAGTAATGAAATTGGATGCAAAAGCAACTGTGTTCACGTCCGACACCCATTCATCTAGCCATTGAAGTTTTCTTCCTCGCCCCACTTTCAGCGCATCACTGCACCCAACAGACATTTATGCATACACACGTGCCAGTGCACCACTTCATTTTCCATTCATTGTCGCAGCTTTCATGCGGTGACACGGCGACGTTTATGTAACATCCTTACCCGCGTCACTTCACTACTAAATGAAATAAGTAGATTTGTCCAACGTACCATGTAGATTTGTCCAACGTACCATGTACACTGACCGCGTAGCGATTTCTTCTCCAGAAAGTTGAAGATTAATTTTGTATTTTCGGAATTTTGGTTTTGTACAGTTCCCCTATTTGAAATTGAGGTTAGACTGATCAAATCCGTCAACAGTTAAGAGTAGGCGAAAGGATGGGTTCATCAAATATTATACTGAACAATGAACAATGGTGGATGCGCGATCGCTAATCAATCAATATTATTTACTACGTTGTGATATTTTCTATAAATAGCCACGAAAATGAATCAATATTCAAAGCATTAAGTAGCAAGAGTTGATAACGAATTACGAGCGATCACTTATTTTTGCGATTGTTTTTGTAAATGAATGCAAAAACTCAAAACAGATCGATCAAACAAACCAGTAATTGTGAATTATGTTGCACATGTATGCATAAATGTATGCATGTATGTGTGCGCTGAATAAATGTTGGAAAATCGCAATAAATAAATGATTCATGCAGACGTAATGTAATAAAGTCTCGTCTTCTTGACATGAGTTGGCTAATTATATTTAACTTTATACCAGCGTATATATAGATACGCATACACACATACACATATACATATTTTGAAAAATTCTGTGCATGCAAATATGATTTCTTGCAATTAGTTATGCGGCACACGCACAATTCGATGGAACAGGGGCCCTTCTCGCACATGCAATTGTTGCATTCAACCGCAGCATCGAGAAATTTAATTATATTTATTATTACTTAATTTGTGCATATGTATATGTGAGGCACTGGTACAAATTTGTATGCGACTGATGTTGATAAACAATCCGTATTTTGGAATTCGAGGAATTTCAATTAATTCAGTAGTTTTCCTTATACATAGTTCCAAATTATTTATGCTGTGCGAGTGTGTTCATACGCAAACATCTGTTTGTAGACCAATTTGACACACCTGTCGTCTTATAAATAGAGTTTTTTGTAATACAATAATAATAAATGATAATGTAATAATAATCAGACGAAATATTTTATAAGCATTTTCCAATTGAAGGTCTTTCGGAACAAATTACTTTACTACGAGGAATGATAAATCCCGCTGCTTCGAGCCAATAATCCCTGACTGTAATCACATCCCTGCTTATCTGCATATCAATTCTATGCAATTTTGTAAAGAGTTTGAAGACGAGCTCTCCAAAAAGCATATTGAAACGAAGTTTACACAGCACAGTGCAAATGCCGAAATCAGTTACTTAAAATTACTCTGCAAGAGCTCTCTTCATAGAATTGCAAAAGACAAAACTCCCATAATTCTTGATTTAAATAACACGACATTTGTTGTTATATTGTAGTTTCCAAATTTGATCTTATGAAGAGATAACTCCACACTAAAACCGAGATTAACAGTGAACTTTAGGAATCTCCACATCTAACACACCTTAGGTACTTGTAACACACACAAATTCTTAATTATATTGAAGTCGAAATATTAGAGCTGTTTCCGTCAAGAGTTAGAAAAGAGTTTAAAGTGCTACGCCTCAGACAGCAGTCGACATACACTGTCGTAGATTCGCATATCTACTAACTCACAATTACGATTACGTTAGGGGGGCGATTGCTTATAGCGATTCCGAGGCAATGAACTGCGATGCCTTCAGGGTGTACAATTACAACTTCTTACTCCTAATTATGGGCATACAAGTATGTAATATGCAATATGTGTACATATGAAATGCGAACACACAGTATATGAGGATATACATATGTACATATATTTAATTAATAGTTTGAAACAATTTAAGTTGATTCTGTATTTCGTCTATCTACACATTCGCAATGCCTGAAAGGTCAATGTTCTATCGATCGAATGAATACAAAGGTCTGAAGGCGAGGATGAGGATAATTGTTCGCGAAGTCGTTAAGCGCCGCATGCATACGCATACGTATGGTATGTTAGCGGCAGGACAGTGCCACACCTGGCGAACTATGGTGGCCGAGTGAATATCATGAATTTATAATTTTGCATACTCATATCGTTAAGTTATAGTTGTAAGTCTATCGAACCTAACGTAACTGCAAAAGGGTACAGTGTCATTGTCCTGTCATTGTCATTCAATGGCAATCATGAAAACGGGCCATTGTCCCTATATAAAAATCTATATATGTACATCCCTCTCTTGGATAATAGAAAAATCGAATGCGAAATTGCGAAGAAAGTCAGATAATGATTGCTGACAAATATATTTCTCCAGTTTCTCGCATGATCGCATGTCATAAATAATAGTTATATGCAAAGATGTGACCCGGCGACAAAATCTGGTCATTTCAGTAAAGCGGTACGTTTACATTTGTGACTTGGTTATAAAAAATGTGACATATATTTTGAAAATTAGTCGAGCGACCAGGAAAGAAAATGTTTGTTGGGACTAAAAATTCGTAAAAATTTCGATTCGGTCGGCGGCTAAGTTAATTAGTAAAGAATACGATTTTCTGATTCAAAACCAGAAGCCTCTGGTAGCTGTATTAATACTGTTACCTTTCGGATGAGCAGAAAGATGCCTTAACTCCGAACTGATAAGAAATATTCTTATCTGGCAATAATATTGATGTTACGCTACCCAATGACTTACGTCCTTTTATGAAAGTACTTTTAATATCAGAATTTTTTAGGTTTGACATTTCTATAACTCTTGCATTTTGTTATCTAATTAATTTTTAATAATTTAATTGGTTTTACTATTATTATTTTTTAAACTGCGAATCACCCGAGGTCCGTTAAGCAATAAATAGGCAGAGCATTGACAGACACATTCATACCTAGATATATATGTGTGAACTGAGTATATACTCTTACAGTAGGATAGAAATATTTGTGCTTACCACTCACATTTTGTCTTAACTCATCACATGATATGTGGCGATTTAAGGAACCCGAAAATTCTCAATTTAATTCTTCACTATAAATAAATGACGAAAATCAACGCAGATTTTTAATTTGAATATGAAAATAAACAGTCCCTGCACAACATACACACATACATACAGGCATGTAAATAAGCTTTAAAGTGCTATGATACAGCTAATCGTTAGCCAAGTACAAAACAAAGCTCTTTTGCATTCATTAATATGGGTTCACGAGGATGATGCGACGTTTGCATAATCGTCGGTCGAAACAAATTTACGGCAGTGCATTGTTTTCAGCGGAATATCACAGCTGTTACGCTCGAATTTCTGTTTATTTGTTGTCAAATTGTTGCCGCCGAAGTGGCCCAACGTGACCTCTAACGGATGCCAAGTTTAAAAATAGGATAAATGCACGATTTTTTCAAGGGATTTTATGCAAATCTACATTTACAAGAACTGTATGATCTATGAACGAATCATTATGCGCTATTCGAATCATTTCATCATTTTGCCACTTTCACAAACCATAAAGAAATAGATCTAAAGCAGGAGATGTTAAGAATACCTTGTGATAGTAGAAAGCACATTATAAATATTTGTAAAACAGCTCGTAATGTGTCACAATCAAACAACTTATATATTTTTTTGTATCTACTTGGTAACTCCATGTAATCTAAGTATCAAATAATAAAAATAGTGAAGATAAGATAATGTGCATAACTATTTATATGACTGCACCAACTTTCGATCAATTAAGCTGAAATTTTCAGAAATAAAATTACTTAAGGTACCAGAAATCATTTGAGAGCAAAGGTCAGTGTGGCATTGTCTTTATGCCCCTCGATAACAAGTGTGTAATGGATTTCAGTCCCAAACTGATTATTCAAAGCTCCGTAAAATGTTGGTATAACACTCCCTTCTTTGCTTGACTATATTTGTTGTTTTAGCAGCGATTCACCTTTCCCATAACAGCACACACATATTTGTGTTTGTACATTGTACATAAACACTTCAAGTTTAGAAAAAAATCTTTAAAGGCGGTGCTTTCAAAAGTGTTTAAGACTTCCGCGCCATCGTTATCAGTAAGCTTTAGGCGCCTGAAGGTAGATTCCATGAATGAAAGGCGCTCCATTTGGTGAGAGTTAGCTAGTGGGCAAGTTGTTCATTTGATAAAGACAAACAAGAAAAATATGCACCGGCATTAGAACGGCGTAAATACTTACTGCATATATGTACATATATCACATGTGTGAGATGATCAGATAAGTTCTCCATACAGAATTGCTGAAGCAAAGAAATAATAAAATGTCTCGATCCAGTTTTGTTGTTCATGAACGCAGTTAATATGTTCTATTAATATGGTAATTTGTTACAACAAATTATAGGTTAATTTTTGACAATATTATTTTAAAATTTTAGTAAATTATAGGAAAAATAAAATTCGGTTTCACCAAAAATTACCACAGAATATGTACGAGTATATATGGTATGTAGGTAAGTAGGTACAAGTATGTAAGAAAATAACTGAGCTTCATTTAATTTAAGACCTGTTTTTTTATTGCAGGAAAGAAAATGGCTCTGAAAGGGGGCGCGGTTTCATAGCTTTTCAAGTTTTTTAGGGAAGAAATGTAAGCACAAATGGCTGATTTTTCAGAAAAAATACTCTTACTTCTTCGTTTTCTGTAGCCAATTTTTCTCTTAACGCGCTGTCAAACTGGAGTTTTTCAAGCACTCAGCGTCATACAAAATCTATGGGCATGAGGATTTTTTGACAGTTATTTGCCACTACCGCTACCGCTTTTATTTAGTGAAGGCAGTTAGTACTAACATAAAAATTTCCAGTTTTTGAAAGCATATAACGGGCTTTTAACACAAAATGTATGAACATGTACATTTCAAATCCCCGTATGGATCTTTCGACACTATTATTTGAAATAAATATATATTTTGTATTACACATTTCTGGGTTAGTGAAGGAAACTAGGATATAAATTCTTTTTTCAGTCCTATTTATGTACTATTCTCCATAGTTATTTATTATATTTCTTCATAGTTTATTGTATTTCTTCGATATTTCGTATTTGATATAGGAATTTCGGGGCTTCAACCTCCTATGAATTTCTTTCTTTTTTTTATCATTTTCAAAGGTTTCTGCACTAGTCTAATTGTGGAACACAGAAAAAGTAATTTTGGGGCTGCTAAAGGAGCAAATATAATATAATATATACAGGTAAATCAGTATGTAATGTATGAGAAACATGTGGCAGAAAGGGCAGTTCATTCAAGCAAACCGCGACCAAAAGACAAAGAGGACTCGCACGCAGAAATAAGGAATCCGTATGCTGGCGTAAAGCATTTTGTGGGTGTACTGCTATACTTCCAGCAGGACCTACCCACAAAAAGCATAAAATGGAAGTGACACACACACATAAAGCGGCCATATACATACAGACAATCATTTGAGGAAGTAAAAGGGAAAGTGAAAAAACTGTAGACATAAGCAGAAAAGCTGTGAAGCAAACAAAGTCAGCATTAAACGCAGACAACAGCAAAAAACAAGTACTGCGGGTTGGGAGGCAGGGAAGCTAAAACCAAAACTGTTAGAACCGCAAGAATTATTGGCAGTCGCTAATGGAAATGTTGTCGTGGGCGGCAGTGACTGACGAGAGCAAGGTGACACATGCCAAAGCAATGTAATTACAACAACTGCCGCAATTGTAGACATTGCCTACATGGAAATCAAGCGGTCAATAACTACTGACTTCTAACACATACGCACCAACAAGGTGGCATAGGAATGAACAAGCTCTCCATTGAATAAAACTTAATTGGATGATGACTCTCAGCGATCTGCTGAGCAAGAACGAAGCCAAGTGAGATCGCCATCCGTAAAAATTCCACATAACTAAAAGTAAACGGGTGGCGGGGTAATAACACATCACATAACAGCGGATGTTCCATCATCGCGACTCGCGAGGCACTTTGAGTAGTATGTAGGGGCATGTACCGACCTTGTTAAACATTTGAATCATTATTTGTACTACGTTCGAGAATTCAAGCTAAGTGATGGCGTAAATTGAGACTGCAAATATGCGAGCATAAGTAATAAAGTGCACCCTCACCCGAGCGACATAATTCAAAAGGGACGCTGTCATTTGTGTCACTTTATCTGTGTTTGGGGAATATCTAATACGAGTATGATAGTTTTCGTGCAAATTGTTTTGTCAACCGAAGTGATGGCGGAACATTTTGTTATACAATTTATGGGAATTAGTTGTCAAGCGAAAAGTGGCTGAAGGTTTTCTGAATACTTGCAGATGGTCTCGTTGTGATAGAACGACTGCACGTGTGTTTCTATGGACGTAATCTATTCTGGTAGAGTATGCACATCTACTATAACATATAGCTGCCATTTAAAGTGACCGATTAAAATAAAGATAGATATAGATTTATACCCTTTTATCCTGTACTAGCAAAACGTTTTCCGTTGAATGCAAACCGTTGGCTAATGGTTAATGTAATGCTGTCATGACATTTTTGATATGTTCTGCAAAGTCGTAGTACAATAATTTGTTCTATAATCAATAGTATTCGCCGCGCACGCGATGTAAAGCGTTTTTTACACATTGATTTACATTATTGGCGTTTTAGCAAGGATCCCTGACTTTTTAAAAAAGATGGAACAACACTTGTCTCCAAACGAAACTACTAGAAATACTTACATATGTAAAAACAAATATAAATTTTTGGCGTATGAGAACTGAGAACTGAAACTTAAGCGTGTTTGTGAGAAATTTCGACATTAAAAATGTCTCATCTATCTTCTAATCTAAAATGCCCTCTCACCATGCTCAAACAAGAAAGCACCCTGTATATTAAGGTATTTTAATATTATATTTACACAGTGTCCTAGAAAAGGGTCAATAAGTTGTGTGTAAACGCTTCTGCCATAACAACAATAGTGCTCATCAAAGTCAAGAAGTATGTATGTGTGTGTGTGTGTGTATATATAGCAATACATTTTAAGACTGAACGGCTCCCTTATTAAGGCGGCATAAAATTGTTTACAAGCAAACAAGGCGAATCCAAGTGGAGTCAAGTCGAGTGAATGTCAATAAAGAAGAAGCCAAAAGACACAAATGCCCTTCATATCTCTTGCAATGAAAGGTCTATGACGGAGTTGCGTGACCTAACTACTTCACTTCAGCCTTACAACAAAGAAACTGAAAAATCTGATTGAAAGCAGAAAATAAATGAAGCAACAAAGGCAAACAAAGCACCGTCGATGGTGCTTCGGGGTGATAGGTTAGCCGGTTTGTCGGACGAACAATTGTAAAACGAAAACTACCATCAACTGTGAAGTGACGCCGACAATGGTTGGAAGAAGCAGTTGCTAGACTTCCAACTCTCAACAACGAAAGCAACAGTTGCACATGGCTACGCGTCTTTTCAGCGGCTTCAACAATCTGTCTCCCCATGGAAGAGCGAAGTGAAAACCGCCAACGTGCTGGAAAATACAGAGTAACAACAGCCACACAGCAATAATAAGATAAATAATGAGATGCTCGAGATTCGCTTGTATGTTTCTACTGAAGGTGAAGAGAGGGATTGGATTTGCACTTGAATGAGTCACTGCCTACCGGAAGCGACAAGCGTAGAAACAACTAAACGAAATCGTACAAAAACTTTGCAACAATGAACCTACACTCAACGTCAGACCTTGTAATACGGGAGACGGTATATTGAGATCACTATAGTATGGTATTATTGGCAGTCTTAAATTTAGAACAAATTCAAGTGTGTCAACGCACACTGATCAATTTTGATTTAAGCAGTTGTCTTCACGGGGAACTGCCGGTCGCAAAGAATTCTTCATAAGATGACTGTTTTCGATAACTTTACTCCGTGTTAAATGGAAAATCTGCGTAAATGTAATTTGGCAGTCATGTAAAAATTAATAAAAGGAAATCCTATTATTCATTCAATTTAAAAAAGCTAAATCAATTGCATTATGTGGTTCCACCTATAACCCTATTTTCTTTCGCCATATTGCCGTAGTTGTAAAATATTGTGTCTCTCTTTGTACCTTGCATTCATGTTAGTTGAAACCGTAACCGGTTGCACGCTTGACCATGGCTTCAATTCGAACAAAACCCAACAAGTGCATACGAAATGCTGCAAGCGCCGTGCAAAAAACTTAGACGCTCAGCAAACCGCAAACAATGGCAACATGAAATATAGCACAAAGCTATTTTACGCTTATTGGACGGCACACACCGTTAGTAGTGTTGTAATTTAAAGCTGCCACAACACCGCTGACATCGCCGCTAATATCGCCAACACAGCGAGTGACTCATTCATGGCAATCGTGACGGCGATACTTTAAGCGTGAGCTGAGCCCAACAGTCGATTTGTAATTATAGCAGTATGTGCGTATTAGGTTACAACTTTAGTCCCAAAAAAAAACTTCGATTAGTATAAAGTAGCCGGGACTGATGTGCGTTTAGCCACGCCAAGTGTTAATGATATTCGAAGCCAAAGTACATACATACATACATACAAATGCAATGCGAAAATACCCAACGAGAGTTATATGCAATCAATTAAGCCTTGGAGGTTCGTACATAGTCGTACGACAAAACAGCCAACAAAAGAGCGTATGACCGACATCATCAACCGGCCGCACCAAAGCCACAATATTGACGCGCACGCCGAGGGGAAGTGGATACGTACACATTTATAGACACACGCACACACAAATAGCCACCTAAGCCCGAACTTTGTAGGTAAGAGCGTTGGCATACTCACATACTACGGCATAGACTACATAAGTCTCAAAGCTAAAGCAGGCGCGTTGTTGACCGGCTACTCGTTTGCCTCCGCTTACGATAATCGATGAGTGTAGCACGAAATACGAGACTGTGCGCTGAACGAGGGCAAAGTCGAGCGTAACACGCCCACGCTATTGTATAAGTTAAATAGTTGAAATTGCAAAAACACTTTGGTCAGCTTTCGAAAGCAAACCGCGTCGAAACATAAATGAGGAAATGCAAACAGGAAGCGAAAGCATAATATATGTTTGCATTTCAAATAATTTAAATACACGTCGACACAAACCAAAAATTTTTAAATATCCATTACAGATAGAGAAAAATGAGGAAAGCAAGGTTCGATACCGCTTGGTAACTCGATAGTTACTATAATGAATTGCTTCGCCTAGGAGGTTTGGTTGACTGTTTTTAGATAAATTTGACCGGGAAACCTTATGGTACACACCCTTATTAAAAGAATTTAAACAAGGAAGGGCTAAGTTCAGGTATAACCGTATATTTCATACTCTTACAACTCTCAATGATCAAACACGGGGAATACCTTTAGGAGTTGGCAAAACTTTATATAAAAAATGTTGCGAAAGAATTCAACAATCATTGTTCAGCGCAATAATGAATGGAATCAAATTTAGTATCATATTATCTTATTTTGAAGGTCATAGACTCAGCTTCAAACGGTTTAACGTCAGGTGGAAAGTCGAAATCAATATATAGGGTATATTGGGGGCAGAGAAATGGAAGAGCTGATTGCATTAATTTTTAACATTGTTTAGATATACTTGAGAACTTATTTTCAAGCAATTTTATAAATATATAAATATAAACATACATACATATATGGAGTAAAGTCAGCCGGATGTTTCAAAATCCTGAACATCAGTTATATGGGGGCTAAGCAAGTTTTCGCCCGATTTAATCTATTTTAGGCACAAGGATAGACTGTTATAAAAAAAACACACTGTCTCAATTTCATTAAAATAGCTCCCACATTGGCCGATATATGTGGTATAAAGTCGATAGAAGTTGGAAAGTCTTTATACTAGGTATATGGGGCAAAGGGAAGTATTGATCCGACTCAACCCATTTTTGACACAAGGATATATTATTATCAAGGAACAAGAGGACGGGACCACGGACACTTTTTTCAAAGTTTGAGTCCACAGGTGCCTCTCGCTACTGCAATTCCCTGTACCAAATTACATTTTTATATCTTAATTTATTGCTTAGTTATGGCATTTTATAGGATTTCAATTAATGGCGTTTTGTGGGCATGGCAATGGTCCGATTGCGTCCATCTACAAACTCGTGTCACCTTTTTACCAAGGAACACATATATTAACTTTCATTTAGATATCTTATCATTTTACTCAAGTTATCGCTTGCATAGACGGACGGATAGTCACTTGGATTTTAACTCTTCTCATCATCATGATCATTTATATATATATAACCCTATATCTAACTCGATACAAACAACCATTAAGTGAATAAAACTATTATACCCTGTAGCAACATGTAAGAGTATAACAAGTATGGACTACAGTTCTACAGCATAAAATTCAAAAATTTTTTATGGATTTTAAAAACGTTACTATTTTCAGCATAAAACGTAGTCACCAGTTTTACAAGAAAACTCAAATCAATAATTCAAAGAAATATTTTACTCAGAAACATACTGTAGCAGTAAGAACTCAAGTACGTTTAGAGAAATAGCTCTAGATCGATCGTGCTCAAAACTCAATTCGTTAATTTCATACAAATTAAATTTGGTTAACCAACAAATACTATCAAACATATAAGCATATTCCATCGTTAAGAGAGCCCAGTATAGCGCCTGCTCACTCTGACTATAGTTCACTCAAGCGAGTATTCACACTAAATTTCTCGCAAAGTGTGTGCTGGAAAATTGTTCCTGCTTTTCCATGTTGTGCACTTCCGGTGCGTGTTGGCATACAAAAGCCAACTGTTGAACGACAACGTTGCCACTTGTGCAAGTAATTATCGAGTAAAATTCTTTTTACTTTTGTATTATTCCGATCAACCCTGATCAAATGATTTACAAACTCTTCCACCTAAAATCAAAGAATGGTTAATAACCCCGTAAGTAGAAATATAAGGTATAAATCACATCGAACCAGAAAAATAAACTGAATATTTTTAATAAAATCTTGTGCCGAATTGCATTCCCTGAAAATACTTGTATGTTCCAGATATTTTTATATGTACATTATCTAGTGTTCTGATTATTCTGAAATATTTATGCAGTTTGGTATTCCATCATCTTAAGTTTAGAGTTTGTGAGAAAATAGTGAGTAAATAAATGCCAGCGATTGTGAATGGAGGTCGTTATATGCTTGTACCTAATGGGTTTATGTATGAACTCAAACGTGTTTATAGTGAGGTATTCTAAGAATTCATACACGATTTCTAAAAAACTAATGAATCAGCATTGCCAACGGAAACATTTGTTACTTATTCACCAACAGATCAAATAAATCAAAACACACTTGTCATAATCATAAGTTAAAGGTATACATGTACATTAGAGCGTTGATTTACAGGGATCCAAAAAAACGGAAAAATCGCGTATGCGGGAAATGTTCTACGGATCATTCTGAACAACGCTGCCTAAGAGAATATGGGTCGAAACCCATAATCGCGCGATTTTTTAGATGAAGTTTAATTTTTCGAGATATCTGAATGAAATTTAATACATAGGTGCATTTTGTGATTCTATTGATCATTTGTCGGAATCAGCCAGATCGGACAACTATATCACATATCTCCCATACAAGCGATTATGCAGTTATTTAATTTTCCGGTTGCCTGCATTTATTAGCAAAGCTATGGGCACGTAATTTTGCAAAACTTTAAACTTTTTAATATATCGAACAAATTTAACCAAACCAACTTAACTCACCTGGCTTATCAAAAATTAAAATACAAATTGAGGAAGGTAAGTTACCACCGGAATAACATAAGAACTCTTTCCAAAACAATTCAGAGTATTATATTAAACGGTTTGAAAAAACTCAAATCTTAACAGTGAGTTCAGTGAGTTATGGAAGTGACCATCAAAAACGAATAAACTTGACCACTACCACTGTGTCATTGCATATTCTTAACCCAACAATGTATTACTTTCCCATTGCTGGTGGCACCAAAACTCCTCAGTAACTCGTTCATAACGATTTGACAAAAGGAAAGTGTAACAGTTGCTACAACAAAGTACTCATCCATTACCGCATGTGTTGCACATAAAATTAATGATATTCTACTTTTCGAACGGCTGCAGCAATTAATTGCTATTTTTTTCGTCTACACAGTTCTTCTGAAATGTTTAGAAAGTTATCTATTTAGCTGAAGAATCGCCTCTAATATGCAAACACATATACATATATAATATGTTACAAAAATATATACGAGTATATACATATGAAAGTATTGATGAAGATGAAACACGTTTTCTGTTGACATTTACGAGCAATTAGAATAAAGTTAAAATTAATGAACTATGAACTATTGAGATATTTAAATGCTTGAAAAAGTCTTAGTCGTTATTCAATGATTCAAATGCGATCCATTCAAGAGATTTGCTATGCGTACTGGCTTGTGTGGAGATCATTATTGTCAAATCAACAAACACTCTACTGAGTTTATGAGTACAAACAAAACAAGTAAACAAGGGCTAAGTGGAAATACCTTCGGGGCTTGGCAAAACTTTATATTAAACAATATGGCGAAAGAATTCAACATTCATTATTCGACGAAATCGTGAATGCATTTGTATCTTCCTTATATGATAGGTCATATACCCACTTATTTTAATTGATATATTTTACTTCTAGTCAGAAAAAATTATATAAAAATCATCTTTAAATGAGATGTACCTGACATTTAAGTCAACTGGAAGTTCGAAAATCTTTATATTAGGTATATGGGGGGTTGAACCCATTTTTGACACATATACACATATTATCAAAGAAACATTCTCTCCGCATTTTAATAATACATATGTATGTATATATTAATTGATGCTTAATTTGTATACGGAAATTTAAAGTTAACTTTTATGGGAAGTAGGCGTGGTAGTAGTCCGATTTTGCCCAGTTTTATACTATAACCCCACCTTGTACCATCCTAGGTGTAAAATTTAATGTCTCTGGCGTGTTAAGTGTTTGATTTTTAGTAGTTTTTAAAGTAACAGTTATATGGGGAGCGGGCTAGGTTATCATCCGATTTCACCTATTTTCACACTGTCTTAAGAGTTGTCGAAAATATGTATCCCCTGAAAATTTGGTTGTTATAGCTTCAATGATCTGAGAGGTATATACATTAAAACTATTAGGGGGCAGGGCTAAGCCCACTTTTTCAAAATTAAAACCACAGATACTTCTCCCTAATTAGATTCTTTGCACCAAATTTGCAATTTTTACAATTGCTGGTTATGCCCATCTGCAATACTAACCTTCTTACGGTACCAAGAAAAATGGGTAAGAAAGTTTCATCAAGATATCTCAATTTTTACCCAAGTTACAGCTTGCACAGACAGAGAGTCACCCGGAATTCATCTAGTCTCGTCATCCTGATCATTTATATATATATAACACTATAACTATCTCGATTAGTTTTAGGTGATACAAACAACCGTTAGGTAAACAAAACTATTATTTTTGTAGCAACAGGTTACAAGAATATAACAACAACGACTGGGTCCAACAACTGAGTTTAGTACGACTGCCGTTTGTTATGTGAGAAATGAACTGGGTCCGACGGCTAACCTTGAACTTATTCAACATCGCAGTCTAATCGCTTTGCCAATGTAAAGTAACAACAGTAATAACGACAGCTTAGCCTAAAACGAGAACCAGCCAAAAAAAAAACTCAATTGCGGCGATATTTATAACGGTGATACTGAGAGGAATAATAATAATATCAACACAAGTAGCCAAATTAAAAGCCGTCGGAATGGCAATTTTTATGCAAATGTGTCTCAAACATTTCAAAATTAACATGCTTCAGCAATTATTAGGTAAGCAGAAAGAATGTATCTCTATTATATCTGCTATCATATGTTTCGTTTTGTTGCCACTTTGATTAAAACAACAAAAACTACTCTCCTCCTTGAATTATTCAAATGCACATCAAGTGCATATTCTTGCCTTCCAATGCATGCATACTTATACATATAAATATATACACAGAATACGGTTAAAAACCTTTATATGTGATTTGCGCAATTTTTAGGAGTGTTCCGGTTTGTTGGCTGATACATCAACAAATGACATTTTCTGTAAGCAAAATATTGTACGAGTATATACATACATATGTACGTATGAATAGCGGAAACCCGCTCATACTAAAGCTGCTTCCACTTGTCATTCAGGGTTTTATGACTTTACATAACTGAAAATATGATTAATTTTCAAAAATCGAATATTTTAATAATCAGGGCTAGATAAGCTCCTATCGTCAAAAAACAGTTTTTACAATTTAAGTATATTTTTTTAATTATTATTGGCAAAGGTAAACCTTTACAATAACGCAATGTAATGATCATAATATGAACATGTGTAAGTATGTAGCTATAAAAACTTACCTCGGCATACAATTTGGTGGTGTGCGATCCACTTCCCAAGCAGCAAATAATTTCATTGGCACCGGCTTCTGACCGTTTTGACTGCCAACACCGGTGTGCAATAGACCACTAGCACCAGCAGTAAAACCACTGTTGACACCACTCCCACCTCCACCACTTCCTCCTGCACCGGTGCCACTTACGCCCATGTTGGCGCTAAATTTATCCAATTTGGATGATTTATCTACCATTTTCATTAGGCCGGACTTTCGGTCTGTTACACGGGAGAAGGAAATTTTTGATTGGCGAGTTGCAATTGCAACAGCCTTGTCGCGTCGCGACACGTGTTATAATTTGTTGCTCGGTTATTTCAGCGTATTAAATGTTTGATTTAATTTGTTATATGCAAATATACAATTTTTATTTTTTCTTTAATCCGTATTTCGACGCTTTGTTCTTGTTTCTTTAGAGTGCATACTCGGCCTCCAAAGTTATATTTTCACTATTTCACTAAGCTATGCACCACATCTTATAAGTTGTATATATGTAATTTTATTATCTTATAAATGTTGTTACTTATGTGTTATCTTTTTCGTCTTGCCGATCTGAAACATTCAATTGGTATTTTAATAAATATTTTTTACACTTTACTGGCTAAATTTTTAGAAATATTTGTTTCTAAGATATTACCAAAAAAGCAATATTTTAAAAACGTCACAAGGCAACATCAAAAAAGTATTGGCGACACAGGTATTTATTTAACTGGGCGTGTCGCTCCCCCATAAATAACTGAAACAATTTGGTACTGTTTTTCTATCAAAGACATCCTTAAAAATTTCCAAAAGTGAATTTAGGAAGATATTTAATATTTTCTACCGTAAATTATTTACAAGCTTAAATCAAATTTTGTATATAAATATTTTGACAATCTCTCTCAATTTGAATCTTTGTTTATACGCACTTTCGGTAAGAACACTGCACATTGATTCCTTCTGAATTTCATTTATTGGATGTATCTCGCAAACATCCCCGCTTCACTTCACATGCACATTCATTGGTAACTACATGCACACCACCATTATACAACACCCACTGTGCATTTTGCTATCTCTATAACCACATATTTAATATGGATTCTGCACATTATTGCTTATATTGTTTTCTTATGCATTCATATTTTTTAAATAACTACTATGTAAACCAAAAGATAGTTTGCGTTTACATATTTATGGATTTCACTGAGATTCACTCGATATTTGCACACAATTTGTGGTCTCTACTGTATATTTTCCAATAAGATTAGTTGTAGCGCAACTTGATGTTGCGCTTGGGCGCTGGTTTAAGTTACGCTGCTCACCGTAGATACTTCTTTAGCGCTCCAAAGTCGATGTAAAACTTGCTTTTATTTTCTGTTAGGCCTCGCAAAAATATCCCACTACAGATACACAAATACCGAGGGGTTGCCAGAGTAGTAAGAAATAGCAAGCACAGAGGAACAGTTACAAGAATTTTCCAAAAGTTATGCACATCAAATTTAATATTTTATGGATTTGGTATAGATATTTATTATTATTCAGCATATTTATTCTGTTGTAATAAACATAGTCGAATAATTAAGAAGCGACTGCAATATTTTACTCTAAAAATGATACGACAAAAAAAAATTGTGTAGCAACCACAGCTGGAAGTCGTGGTGAATTGCAACCGGCAGTCTTGCAGATAAATTGGCCCCACTTGAATTTCCATTTTCAACAGAAGGGAAGTGGCATAGAGAGAATGACCCACAACTGGAAAAACACTCAACTTCAAGTTAACAACAAATTTTTGGCACATTTATTGACATTAATGAATATATTTTTATTTACACTTCATATCATTCACATTTATAAAACTCAAATAATAACTTCCATTTAACTATGAGAGTCCACTCAAATTTATTTCACGAACTACGCCAAGGATGACACAAGAGATGAATATATCCCTGGATAACACTGCCAAGCAAACAATTTCAAACTGAATATCAGAGATATTATCCCTGCTGAATATCCATTATACTTTTGCTTATTTGCTCAAAAGGTAGAATGTCATAATCTCTCTGCACATGTGTCAGAGGCGTTGCCATTTTGATCCGATCGGAACGAAATTGGTAGTTTCATTTGTCTGTGGTGTTTGGTTGGCAGAAGGTATGACAGAGAATGTAAAATAATGTCGTTTGAGCATTATAAATATACGAATCTGTAAGCGTACATTTCTTAACGTTGAAATTAGCACTGAAAATGCTCAATTCTGCTATTTTTCAGTATCCTGATGTTAATTGTGGCCAATAATTTTCTGTGGTGAAACACGCTCATCGTTTTCAGTACCCCTGCGAAAAGTGAAATATTTTAATAATGGCCGCACTGTGAACCATCTCTATAATCTATATATTTGGTATAACAATATACCTCCGCAGTAAGCGAACGGAATGATATGATGATGATGACATATTATACATTTTCAAAATGTCAAACACGAAATTGACAAGCTTTTTTAGCGATTAGAGCTCTCCTGGAAAAAAAAAACATTTTTTAGGGAGTATTTAAACACATTCGATTGGATTGAGGAAAATTAAGCACGGCCATTAAATGTACTTAAATTTAGTTGACCTGTAAGATTTATTTGTACATATATGCATATTTGTCCAGGTGTGAATTGAAATAAAGCCCAATGGTTTGATGATAAAAAATTTGGTAGTTTTGCAACAGATTTGGTAGGCATTTTTGTACTCAAGGATTTACTCAAGTGGCAACTGGTCAGAGAACGTAAATATGATATACGTTCTCTGTATGTGTGATAATTCACCATGGAAAATGTTAAGCCAGAGAATGTTAATCATTAACTTCTTGTTTGAAAAAGTAGTCGGTATATAAAGCAGAGAACTTAATATATAATACAAACGGAGAAGATATTTCTTATATACTAATGAAAATTGAGTTTTTACAGTTTGAGAGTTTATTGGTACCTAGTTACCGGTACTGGTACCTAGTTAGCATATCAGAATATTGATTCTTATAAATAGCCTAATTGTAAGATATATGAAGTCTCAATTAGAATATTGCATATGCTAATATTATACAGATAACAACTATTGCTTGTGAAGACAGCAAATTATGCCTGAATGGTCACTGCAGAGAACGTATATTTTACGTTCTCTGGTCACTGGGTGGACAGAAATTTGTTAATTCGCTATACTGTTATCGTTGGAAATCAAAATGGCCTGCATAGGAAAAGGAAGCGTTACAATTCACACAAAATCTAGTTTTTGATAATAATTTTAAAATTACTTCCTTTCATATTGTTAACAAACGTAAATATAAAATGTATTTTTCCTTTCTTTTCTATATTACAATAAATAAGTATAAAATCGTGTATGTGCGAATTCAATTTCGCTCCCACTGCTCTCGTTCTGCACTCATATACTGGCTATCACTCCATCCACCGCTTTGAGATTCATCCAAATCCTTTTTAATGTCTTTGAGCGACTGTCTGGGGCCTTCATAGTGAAAATGTGATATACGTTGGCGTGTTCCCATATCTACTACGTAGTCCACGGCATTGATTTCGTGACTGGCGGTATTTTCAGTTGACGCGTAGGTTTCAATGGGTATATCCTTAAGGCACTGTTGCAAATGATTTATGTAGTTAATGGCAATACTGAAATGTAAATTCATTTTTATTAAGCAAATTTTACACAACTTGTGGTATAATTACTTTGAACGTACCGTAAACTTTCAATCTTCGAATACTTCTTGCCATTAGGCTTCGAAATAGGCAGTTTGGAACGAAGTAAATCGAACGCCCTGTTCATATCACGCATTCGTGTGCGTTCTCTATCACAGGCAGTCTTTTTGTAATCTGCGGCGGAATGAAGACTTATATTATCATATAATACATTCAACATATCGACTAAGTCTTCGATGATCTGGCTAAAATATGTCTACAGAATTGTTATAAGATCGTTTACTATATCCCGGTATATACAATTCTCGACTGAACGCATTTGAGTATTCCACATATATAAGTGAATAACAATTGTAATGCCTGTTGTGGAGAGTTCAAGTCGACGGAATCCACATCTCATCACAATGTCGGTTCCATGCGAAAAGCATTAAGAAATTTTTAATATAAAAAAGGTTAAAAAGTTAAAGGTTACATAATAATAAGAAATTAAATCACTAAAATAAGGACATACATACACATATATAGGTAAAATATTTTATGCAAATTATTTTGTTAAATTTCGAAGTGGAAAGTTTATGACTTTTTTAGATACAGTATTATAGATAAAAAATCATTTCATTGAGTAAAATTATTCAAATTTCGATATGATACTAATTACACACATTATTTGAAATTGATGAGGGAAGAATTTTATCACATTTTTCTCACCTTTCTCCAATTGCAGCGCCTTCTCTTTCCATGAGGGATTTGTTTCCTTGGATATGATGTGCTCGCGTGCATCGAGGTAACTGATACTAATCGGTGGTGGGACCACTTCCGCAACAGATTTTCCTTTCGGATCGGCAGCTACTGGCCATGTACTCACGGTCTGTGGAATTTGCGTTGGATAAACACTAGGCGTAATGGTGGATATCCCACTGGTAACAACCGCAGACGAAGCGCTTGTGGGTGGCTGCACTATTACATTTGGTGCTGGAGGTGGTGGTGTCAACGAGTTCTCATAATGAGTATACGGATTGTTATAAATCGGTGGTGAGAGGTGTGTAGTAACCATTGGCAGCAACTGCGGATCTGCGTTTGTATGCCCAGCGTAAGATACATAGTGCGAAGCAACCAAGTAGGCATTCCCACTCAGATGCATATCCAAAGGATACTCGGAATTGTAAACCGATGCCAAAACACTTGCGCTGACGGCCACTGGCTTCGGTGTAGTGCCAAGCTCCAATATTATTGGCTTTTCCGTTTCCGATTGATAAGAATCAACGTCCTCACAAACTTCCGTTGTGCGGGTGTTGACTTCAATCGTATTGGGCAAAAGTGCCGTCGGCACATCGTTCGCCCGGCCGCTTAGCAATTTATCAGACATTGCACGAACTTAATTTAGTATAAAGGCTAACTTGCTCTTGCACGAACACATTCATGTATACATATACATATATAGACCGAGGGGCACATGTATTACACACTAATCTTTTTGTTTTACTTTTAATTTTATTTATACATAGACACTTGTATGTAGTAACTGTTTTTATTCAGGCATATTCCGTGTCGCAATTCAAATGAAATTTCAATTATTGTTCTAACACGTCGCGTTCGCGCTTATAATCGTCCATCAGCGACAAATGTTTTCAGTAAAATGTCGCAAGATTTGAGATCGATTCATTATCGCACCTTCAAGATCACTTTCGTTTTTTAAGCGTTAAAAGTCGAGCTTAGGTTCTCTTCGCGAGGAATATGTGGCAGCGCACGAAATACATAACAACATATATGTATATGTATGTATGTCCGTATATGGCAACCAATGTGGCTGACACCACCTTTAATATCATACATATAAACCGATAAAAGCATGCTTATACGGTACATACACTTTGTACACAGGTACGCACATACATACATAGGTGCTTGGGTTTCATGTATTGGCGGGCTGTGCTCTGACTCCATTTTTAATATTTCATACTCCATTCAATATTCAATTTGGTTTAATAGGAATTAGTTTCATAAGTAGATATGATGGCTTAGCGTAAGTGCTTTCAGCGATGTCTGACGACCTGGGAGAAACACGGTACCCATCAGAAGAGTGTCAAATGAGGCTGAAAAAGACTTGTACTAAAAAATTATAATTATAGAAAGAGTTGGATTCGGTTTGAACCTACATATACCAGCCCCTCACATTGAAGAACTATAATGTGATAATGAAGCGAAACGTTACCAACGCCTCCTCCCATTTGTGATGAGCACTATTTAACGGAAAGCTTATGTATGGTAGAAACACGATCAGAGGTTTGCTATTTGCCCTCCGAAGAGACTGACTATAACTACTATAGATTGCCCTCGAAGATAATAAATATTATCGAGGATGGATAGAAATAAAAATGTTCCGATTATACCAAATTTAGGATACATGTATGTCACTAATCCAAACTAACTGCTTTTGCGGGACGTACAATAACAACATACCTAGTCGTCAAGCACATGTTCCAGGCTTTGATAAAATATCTAAATTGTAGATGCAGCAATCGTGTGCAAGATCGACCGAACAGGCATTCAGAGAGAGAGAATTTTGAGGTGACAAAACTGGAATGGATAAATGATATAGTCAAATCTTAAGTATGCCACGAAACATACCCATATGTATGTATGAGAATACACCGGTCCATAGTTCTAGAATACACAGTATTCGAACAAAGGATCTTACATTCATCATTATTACCATTTTCATATTCGTCGGACGCTGGAAGCAAAGTACCTTACGACATTAACCATTCCACTACGACTTTGTTTGCTATTTACTTTCTACTTTTGATTAAGAGCTATTCTCTCGCCAGGAATGTGGGGAGGCTGAATGTGGCATATGTTTACATATGAACGTATATAACTACGTAAACACTCTTAATACAAATTGATGCATGTGCACTACATACATACCTAAAACAAAAAACAGATGTGTTTGTATATACATGTGTATGTGACTTGGTTCAAAAGAGGTCCAATTATTGCATTTCGTCACATATGCAACAAGTGTGTCTGTATTGTCTACTCGCACTCAGGTGTACAAGTATGTATATATTCATCATTTGACGCTCCACTATTTGCTTAGATGGAATTGCCATCATTTGTCAACAGTCAGTTTACTCATCCGTCCATCTATTTGACGATCGTCTCAAAGACGCTATACTTCAATTAGATTCGCATTATAAAGGATGACGTTGACATAAGACCTGCATTCGTAAGTGCATATATATGTATACGAGTATGTCTGTAAATATTTTTTTCTTCCTAGACCTTCTTAGAAAGCCCGATACCACTATTGCGCATCCTTGATTTCCTCTACTTCAGAACTTCAGACCACGTAAAAGAAAGTCCACCTCCACTGCGGATGACCCTCAATATTTAAGAGGGTCCTATTGCCGAACTATACGACATTGGGAAGAACCATTATCAAACTCCATTCAACACGTCGTCGAAATGCCCAATGTAAACAAGACAAAATATTTCATTTTTCGCAAACATTTTTCATGCAATTACGAACTTGTAACAGTTACTTTTATGAAGATTTTTCAAATTCATATCTCATTAATTTAGACAATCTTAAATAGTAAAACTTACAGGCAGAAGCGAGATGTTGTTTCCCAATTGGATTTATGTTTAGAACATGCATTTTTTATATGGCTTCTATTTAAACTACTCTCGATACGAAATATTGAATTTTATCAATTTTTATTTAGAATAAGGATAATTAAAAATTTATTGGTTAAGTGTATATAGTTTATGTAGGTGCATACATATGTATGGTATATACCTCAAGTATTTGAATATTCCAAGACTCTGTTATACATTTTCTTTAAGGTAGTCTTACTGTTATTCATTAACACAAACATTTTGCATTGCTCTATTTCATTTTATTTTTAATTTTATCGAAGTAAACACAAGTGTTTTGTTAAACGAATGCCGCTTACAATTATATATAGGGATATCAGTATGTATTCATTTAGTGAAGTATGATCGAATGAAGTGAAGTACATTATATGTATCGTATGTACGCGTATTAACGTGAGTGCATTTGGGAGATTGAGCCTTCTTTCACTCAATTTTGGTTAGTATGAAATTATAATATTCCTGCGACATACGCCTTTCTAAGAAAGTTAGCAGATTGTGAGAAGTGTTTCCTAATAATTATTATTTTATATAATAACATTACGCTTTGAAATACCTCCTGTATCCTTTTCAATAAAATCGAATATCAGTTCCTTGGTGGGCCTTGTCAAAAAATTTACTAATTAAGAATAGATCCTTTATCCAGTGACGAAATGAGTGATTAAGCCCACATTCCTTTAATTTAGACAGAGAAAAATTGTCTATTTACATGAGGCCATAGGCAATAATGTCTCGTTAGATAACTGATCAAATATCCAATATCCAATCCCACCAAGGTATGCAAAAACAACAACTCAGTTCTCAAAAATTGTTTAACTCTTCAATGGATCCAAAATGAATGAAAATACCTTGAAAGTGAAGCAACAATGTTAAAGTTTGTCCAAACTAAAAACAGTGGAAATTTAAGGTTATGGTTTTAATAATCTTAAATGGCTTTTTTAAGGCTAATGCAAACGTATAAATGTTTTGAATGGACAGCTTCAATACCTATTGTGGCAAAATCTAAAGTGCAAACAAAAGACAAAAGACTATACTTCGTTTTTTACCAATAAGGTATTATTAAAAAATATGTATTAACATGAGTGTTTCCTCTTAGGGGAATAAGAGCCTTTGAATGCATATTAAGGCATTTATCCTGAGACTGTACTATACTCTCGCAAGATAGTCGACCTAGATATCCGGAAACGAGATGACTTCGAAAATGCCTGGTTGTTGTTGTTGTTGTAGCGGCAAAACTCTGCCGAGTTGACAACCCTGGCCGGATAAAAATCCGGGTTCGTTCCAGTTACGTAGACCTGACTGTCGTGGGGACGGTCAAAAAAGCCCTAGTTGTATTACCCGTAATTACGGGAGCAATTTTTATGCTAATCGAACAACAAGAACCATTATATAAAACAAGATTTATTTTTTCACTTTGCGTTGTTACTACAACAACTTTTTATAATGTATGTATGTATTTGTATGAAGAGAATTTATTAAATTTTAGTTTGTGTGTTACTCCACTGTATGTACATATACCTATTAATCGCCAACAACATGCAATGTAGAACGTTCTCCTCAAATTTCAAATTACTACTGCATTATTTAACATCGTCGGGTAATAATATAAATTGTTAACAAATGTTTTTATGTTCTAGCACACATTCAAGTATTCACACAGTTGATATCGTAAGTATTGGCGCATAAGTTTAAATTAGGTCAATATTACATTTGTTTACTAAATACATATCTGAAAGCAATAAAATAACCCATTTACATTTCATGGTAGATATTTTCTTTTATTTTTTTACTGCTCCAAATTAAGCATAGCAATAATACTTCAAAACAATAATTTCACATAATAAATATTCATACTATTTACGAAATGCGGTTTACTTCTCACTCAAATATTAGTGCGTAAATTTTAATGGACGTATTTCGAAGAACTTAGCCACGGCCTCATCAGTTAAGGCTTTGCGCACTTTTTGGTGTTCTTCTACAATGGGACTAACCACTTCAATAGCCAGTTTTTTCAATTCGCCTGTTAGTAACTCTCCCTTTATGTACGCGTTGCGAACTTCCTCCAGCTTAGTGTCGTCTTCTAGGAAAAATTTCAGCAGTTGAAATGCCACATCTACATCAGGATTTCCGCCTAATTTACGGTGTTCCTCAACAGTGACTTGCCCACCAGAAAATGCATATTTATTGATTTTATTTTTTATTTGTTTTGAGGTATCCGTGAGAAATACCGCTGAATTATTATCGCTGGCCGACATTTTCGATTTAGCGCCTTGCAGCGCGGGGAAAAAACTTGAATGCAACAGTGCACATTTTGGAAATCCCAAACGTGGCGCCACATCGCGTGTCATACGAAAATATGGATCTTGATCGATTGCACAAGGTATGAGACAATGTACTGGCTTTTTGCCCTTAAATATAAAAGGAAACGTGCTGGAAAGTGCTGGAGCAGCTTGTACAGCGGGGAAACTGATTTTACCAATTATATCAGAATCACCAAAACCAAAAATGCCTTTCACTTGATTAAACGTCACACATTTTTGTATACGAACCATATTCTGATACATCGCAGGGCATTTACTATTTGTGAAATTTAAAATCTTATTAGAATCGGAAATATTTGTAAGTATATATAATCAAGGTATTTACCCAATGAAATCAAAATCATTAAATATGAATGTTTTTTCCGGATCGAAACCAATAGCTATTATATCTTTAGCATTTTCATATGCCAATTTTATAGATTCCTCGACCTTGAGGTCTTTCCAAAGTGATTTTTCGTCGTCTGTTAATTGTATGACCAACGGAACATCGAATGTTTCTTGCAACCATCTGTGCAGATATTAGTACATTTTTTGTATATCGAAATTTTATCTTATATATGTATTTCCGGAAACGAAAACACTTACTTGGCCATATAAAAAGGTATCAAATGCCCTATATGCAAGGAGCCAGAACTTGGTCCACGTCCTGTATATAGATAAAATGGTTTACCCTGCTCTTTCAAAGTCAATATTGAATGAAAATCACGATGAGAAAAGAAAATACCACGTCGTATGAAATGATGAACTTGTTTGCTTGTTATCTTTTCAAAACGTGCTATCAATTCTGCATCAATTTTCGATGAACCAAAACGTTCTATTAAATTAATATAGAGTAGAAAAGATAAAAAAATATAAATATAAACGTCCTATCATATCATCGTACTTATTAGCTTATCATAATCGATGCCCTCATCATTGGTGCTCGCAACATTCCACGGATCAACGACATCACCTTCATTTTCGGTAGCCTCCACGCCGTTTGGCACTTTGTCTAATTTCTCGTCGCTAACATTATTTAATGTGAGAGCATCAACTCCTTCGGGGACACCTGGAGATTGAGTTTTATCCATATTTTATGTGTATGTTGGGCGAATTTGCTCACTTTAACACGTGTACACTGTTCAAAAATATATTTGGAATAGGATAATATTTAAGTAACATATTACTCAAAATCCTCGTTTACCGGTTTCCTAATAGCCGTAGTTAATTCAAGAAGTAGGAAATATGTAATATTTATCGAATGACTCAAATTTATGTTGCACGCATTGAAGTAGCAACAAATTTACAAGTTATACGGTTAACACAAATATTACGCTTGCAATGACCACAGAACAGCTGTTTACAGTGTTCAAAATTATAGTATTTGTGAAAAAATGTATTATCTAATTAATCAAGAATGATAAAATATAAGATTACGACAAAAATTTACCGTTACTTTTTTGGTTTAAACTGTGACAATTGTAATTAATTGAAATTAATAGAATAATGTAGCGAGAAAATATTTTGGTCATTTTTTAATACATACTTTTACCTATTGACAACATAATTGCCAATTAAATGAATGATTAAAAGGGATTGTGATTGCGATGTATAAAGCAGTAGTTTATTTTTTTATACAGAAATATATATTGTACATATGTTAATAGTTCTGATGTATAGTAGTGAAATTATAATAATACAACTCAAAAAAATTACGTCACAAGATGTCGGCATGGCTCAATTTATTTTTGTAACATTTGTTACAGCCTGAAACGAAAAGAGCAACGGTAAATTCTTGTCGTAATCTTATATTCTGTCATTCTTGAATTTTAGTAATCGCACAAAAAAGTCATCAACACTGGGCGGTGTAAATAAAATAAGAGGCAATGTAATCAACGGAAGAAAATGCAACTGTTATCCGCACCAAGAATGACAAAATATGGGTTACGACAGCTTAGTGTGTATATTTTTACGTTGTGTTTGACATACCAGCGTTAAATTTTCTATTGGGTATACTAGATTAACGAATGCAACACTGCGTTGTCGTTGTTGCATTTATTACCAAAGATATTGAGCGAATTATTTATGTTTTTTAAATAAGTGGGTGTTTCTAACAATTTATTAAGCAAAGCTAATATCCAACACATCTTACAATATGCCAATTATGTACAATACCGGGGATTGGTTTGCTCTGCGACCGGATACATATAGGTAAGTAATAAAACAATTTACCACAATACCATTCAAACACAGTACCATCTACATATAATCAAATAGGAAACTGGACCTTTTTACTCCTGATTGGCCTCTTGATGTGGATTTGGAGTACATGCAGGTTGTAGGTGCACCATTTGGTGGACCATTAGCAATGATTCGAGATCCCAAACAAATAGTTCCTATAAAAGGAAGTGTCAAGCCCATGATTCGCATCTTCAATACAGCCGGTGTGGAATTAGGAAAAATTGTGGTTTGTTTTAATTTCATTAATATAGCTCTGCGTATTGTATTATTCTAGTTTTTTCTGATACATAGTGGAATCACGGGAAGATAATTAAAATGGGCTGGTCAGATGTGGAGGAGCTGATATGTGTTCAAGATGACGCGTTGGTTTTCATTTTTGATATGTTTGGAAACGAAAAGGATTCATATAGTATGGGACAGGAGGCTAGTTTAACTAAGGTAAATGTGACTTAAAAATATTACAATGCTTGATAAAATTTTTAAAATTCAGATTGTAGATGCGAAAATATTTCAATCTACTTCTGGAACCGGTGTGGCTGTGCTTACAACTACTGGCCGTATTTTCTTGAAACTAAATAATGCAAAAGATGTTCGCACACGACAATTGCCAGAAATTCCAAGTAAGCCAAATTAATTCGAATTGTTACTGTAAAAGTGTTACCACCTACAATGATAAAATGTATGCGAATATAGAATCGGCATCAGATTGTTTGTGTTGGGAAATAATCACAGAAGAACGCAATACTTACTGTCTCTTGGGTCGTGATCAGGAAGTCGTTAAATTATTTCCCGGAGAATCCGTAGGCACGATTACGCGGAATCTTTTTGATCGGCCTTTCGAACGTATTTTGCTTATGTCGGTTTCCTATAACCATCAGAACCTGGCTTTCTATACAAATAATGGCCTTTTGTGGCTAGGTACGGTAGATATGAAGAAAAAATATTGTGAATTCGATACAGGTCGCAAAGATATTCCACGTCAAATCGAATGGGTTATGAACTCGGAAAAAAACGATGCCGATGCCGTGGTTATTTCGTATTCTTCATTTCTACTTGTTGTGAACCGTAATGGCGATAAAAACCTGTTCACTTACGATCCAGCTATATTTCTAATTGCCGAAATGGATGGAGTGCGTATTATAACAAATAATGCACATGAAATGATACAAAAGCTTCCAAAATGTGTGCAAAACATATTTGCTGTAAATAGCCAAGAACCTTCAAGCTTCCTATTTGAAGCACAGAAAAAATACCAAGAGAAATCCCATCAGGCCGATGAATATCTTAGTCTGTTTCGCAACAAAATGGATGTAGCTG
The DNA here is from genome assembly GCF_042242935.1 of Bactrocera oleae. Classification (NCBI taxonomy): domain Eukaryota; kingdom Metazoa; phylum Arthropoda; class Insecta; order Diptera; family Tephritidae; genus Bactrocera; species Bactrocera oleae. The sequence continues at coordinate 98,381,151 of NC_091536.1, forward strand.
TTGATGAATGCATAGAGGCGGCTGGATATGAATTCTGTACAGAAACACAAAAAAGCTTGCTTCGGGTTGGTACTGTATTAACATCTGGCCTGTTTGCTTATTTTTGAAATGTAATTTTATTTATAATTTTATGTATAATAGACGGCATACTTTGGTAAAGGGTTCATTCCCTGCCATAATCCCGATGAATTTATGCACTTACTTAGGATCCTGCGGGTGCTTAACGCTCTTCGTCATGAAAAGATTGCAATGCCATTGACTTATAAACAGTAAGTTTCGTTTAAGTTTTATATACACTTTTCTATATCAAATGTATTTTGGATTTAGATTTTCTCATTTGCAACCCGAAGTTGTACTGGGTCGTCTTGTATTTCGCAAGCACTATGCCATAGCAATTCAAATTGCAAAACATTTAAAATTGCCAGAGTCGTGGATTTTAGAACACTGGGCATACCACAAAGTTATAAATGATAAAAGTACATAAATTAGAGTTTTGTATTAATTTCCAGAAAATAACAATATTATTACAGACGATAACGAGGTAGCCCGAAAAATCACGGAAAAATTCAAAAATCCTTCAGTACACGGAATCTCATTTTGCAATATCGCAGAGAAGGCGCATGATGTGGGGCGAGATGAATTAGCTATAAAGGTAAATTCTATAAGCATTTTTTTTCTAAACCATATATAAATTTCGGTTTATTCTTTAGTTGCTTGAACTAGAACCCCGAGCCTCGTTACAAGTACCACTATTATTGAAATTGGGGAAATATGACCGTGCTATAAGAAGTGCCACTCAATCAGGCGACAGTGAACTTGTTGCCACTGTGCTATTAGAAATCAAAAAGAAAATGATGCTTGCAAATTTCAATGTAATATGCGATCAACAGATCTAATATCGGGAAATATTTAATTGTTGTTGTTTTAGATTATCATTCGTGAGTACCCAATGGCCTTAAATATCTACAAAAAAATGATGAACGAATGGAGCCGAACTGCACTGTATGATATCTACAATCAGGAAGATGATCAAAAATCGATTGCCGAATACCATTTTCGCAATGCTCTTGAAAGTGACAGTTTAGAGTCAAATTTGCCAATTATCGCCAATAGTTACACACAGGGGCGTAAAAATATTGAAGCTGAATTGTGCGCGGATACTGGTAAAATTTTCAAGTTGCAAAAGAATGTATTGAATCCGAAGTAAGAAGAAGAACCTTTACATTTGTTATATGATAGATAACACAACTCATTTATTTCAGGTATAGTAAAGTGCATCAAATCAATTTTAGCGGGCTCTCTATACATGACACTCTTCTGCAGCTGTTGCAAATTGGTGAATTGAAAGAGGCAGAAAAAATTAAAAGTGATTTTAAAGTGCCAGACAAACGGTTCTGGTGGTTGCGCATTTTAACAATGTCCGAAAAATGCAAATGGGACGATTTGGAGAAATTTGCAAAAAGTAAAAAAAGTCCCATTGGTTATGAACCATTTGTAGAAGTGTGCCTAAGGCAAAATAATTTACATGAGGCACGAAAATACATTATCAAATGTCGTGATGACCGAAAGGCACATTGGTATTTACGTGCAGAGTAAGCAACCAAAGAATTTCGTGTTATTGCTACAATTTAATTTTAACATCCATTTCTTATTTATAGACTATGGGACGAAGCCGCGGACAGTGCATTTGAAAATCGTGACATTAACACTTTATATACTATTCAAAATAAAGCGAGTGCGATTGGTAATCGTGTGCTTTTGGAAAAAATCAGCTCACATATAGCCGTGTTGGCTTTGAAAAAATAAAATAAAATAGCAGATTCATATTCATAAAATAAAATTAACCGTTACGTGTTACTTTGATTTTTTCAAAGGGACATTTATTTTCCATATATGTATATTTATCATACGTATATACTATGTACGTTAATATATATGTAATTATGTGTAGTTGCTTATGAAGGTATTTAGGTAATAGATCACATAAAGCAAAAAGAAATATATTTATTTATATTTAACTAACACACTTGCTTTTTCATTTTAATATTTTTAATTTTTTTTTAATACATATGCATATTTGTATATTAAATATTCAATGTTAAGGACAATGTTTCACATAAATATATTATTACTATATATCGTGTGATTAGTTGTAGATATTTTTATGGTTTGTATAGATATTGTATTATAATTATAGATATACTTATATATGTTTTACGAACAAAACACAGCAGTCTTATATAAGATGAATTTATTTTAATGTTGTTAAATAGATTTCATGCGCTATTTTCATTTGAATTTTTGCAATGTATTGATTCTTTCTTTTTTCATATATTGTTAATAAATAATTTAATAAAGCTGACATCTTAAATGTACTTTTTTGAATCAACATCGTTAAGAGATTGGGTTAATTTTTAACAGAACAATCAGGTTATTTGCACTAATTTGATCAAACTTCAAAAGTAATGTAACTGATACAAATAGCAAATATTATAATTAATATATAATTCGAATGTGTAGCTAAAATTTCAACCAAAATATTACAGAGTCCAGAAATCAGTGCACTTTATTTCAAAATAATTTTATAGTTAATGTTAAACTTATATTAAACCATGTAATCTTTGTATTTAAAAATATGCACACATTAGAATTATTTGGGTTTATCGGATTATTCATTATTTATTAACTTACACCTTTTTAACCATGAAAACACTCATATTTTTATAGAAAAGCGATATTCATATTGTACATTTTTTGCTATACTGTATATATATTCAATCGCTACTTTTTTAGTTTTTATTTCACAATCTAATTTACATATTCATAATCATATAGAATTACTTTCGAATTAAATTATTTTTTTATCAAGTTTAACTCTAACAGAAAGGGCTGAACAATATGTTAAGCTAAATTGGATATCCAATTGGCTCTCACTCAAATAAGGAGAAGTCAGTGATACTGCCAACTGTTGTTTATATTAATAATTTAGCTAGGGATTATTATACTTAGTATAAATTTTCTTTTTCAAAAGAAAATTTCAAATAATTTCAGTTATTTATACACACATCATTTTTAAACAAATCTGTGAATTAACAAGTCTACTATTTGACGATTTACTAACTATGCTAACCACTATGTATGTACAAAAAATATTATAATTACAATTTTCGAATTAAAAGTTAGTAACTAATTTACCTACAAGAATAGTGACTAGTTAAAGAGCATAAATCAAATGTCATATGTAAATTGCATTATATTTTGCTATAAATATTAAAAACATAGTGAGTAAAAAATCGAGGAGAAAGAAAGACTGGAAAAAATGAAGAAGTGGCTGCGCATTTCCTTCCTTATACAGCAAGTTCACAAGTAAAGTATGCAGTAATAACTACTAACTAATCTCAACATTTATTTTCCTTTAAAACGTTTTTTCTAATTCTGCACTTCCTCCCTACATTCCCAATGTATATACTTATTTTTAATTTTGTTCTTTTTTTTTATGACGACGCATAAGTTAAGGATACATGTTGAACTCCTTAAGAGATAATTTTTGGTACAGCGAGTTTAATTAGTTACGATAAATATATTATTTATATATACTTGCTTATATATTTCTTCGATTAGTTTGAGTGACACAGCGTGCAGCCAAAAGAAAGAAAATGGAGGATTCAAAGTTAACGTCATATTATATATAATGTACAACCAAATATAACTGAAATAAAGTCGGATTACTCTGTATTTATATAAAGGGGGACTTAGAAACTTCATTTAAGTAAACATGAAACACTAACTGTGAAAAAAAACCTGTTTTTCTGGTTGACGCGAACCTCACGACCAACTATATTTTTACTATTCTCGTACATAATAACTTAGTTCTTAATTTAACTTTCTTTTTACTTTTCAAAACTGTTTTATAAATATTGGAGAATAATGATTATGCTTTACCCAACTCTGTCTTTAATGAACAACTTAAAGTTTCTCCTGCAATTGGACAAATCCCGTGCCAGAACATTTAGTAACAATAAAAGTAAGCAATTAACAATTTATTTTATTGCAATTACGGGCAGCTTCAAATGCACATTTTATGAATTCAAGACGCGAAAGGCAAAGATAGGAAAAAAAAGAAACTTAGAAACTGAAGTTTAAACAAAACATTTTAACTATAAAAAAAAGATCAGACAGAACCAAAATATATGTTGGGAAATGTTCGTTTTACCTCCAAGCCCTCAGCAAAGATCTCCAAAACTCCCTCCTAGTGTGCTGCCTTTTCCCAAATTTTTCCATCTCTCTCCTTCGTTGTTGCTAATTTTTCAATTCAATAATTTTCCGATTATTTCATGTCGCCATTTTGCCTTTCCGCAGTCTTAAACAATAACATCACAGCCAAATATTCACGCTTATGCATGTACAAATATTTTAATAACTATGTACAATATATATATGTATATGTACATATGCATCTATTTTACGAAATACTCCTTTCTGAGAAACGGAAGCGTTCAATTAATTGTCCTTGGATACATTGCATTTTTATTATAGTTTTCACTCAATTGCTGCTGTATAGAGCACAAATCATCAATACCCACTACAGGGACTGGGACATTCGAACAGTGATTGACCACCAAACCTCCGCCGGCAGCTGCGTTATCATTTCTAATTGCATTTGCATTAATATTATCGCCATTGGTGTTGTCGCAGCTATTACTGGTTGTATTTTTACCGATCGAATGTTTATTGTCGGGTTTATTGCTGTTGCTGCTGCCGTTATTGTTGTTTAAATGTGTTTTACTCACACCGCCATGATTGGCACGAAGGTTCGCCAAAAATCTCTGTTTGAACGTGTTTGCTGAGTATTTATGCTCGATGAAAGTGGGTGAAATCATGGGCGAGGTGCCGAAAATGGGCGTAACCGTATTGCTATGGGCAGCGGCGGCAGCATTCATTGGTGTGACATTAACGCTGACTGCCACAGTGGCCACCGGAGGTGCCCCGATGACTGCAGCAGAGATACGACTATTGACTGCTGTGTTGTTGACATTGGCGATCGACGAAGCTGCAGTGAGCAGTTGCCCATTGAATGGCATGCATGCGGAGTTACTTGCATTCATTTGTTCTATAAACAACAAAAGAGAAGGAGAGAGAAAGAGAATAGAAATAAAAGTAAACCAAAAATAAAAAAGAAAAAATAAATTTTAAAAAACATTTGAGAGACAAAGACTAGAAAGGAGCATATACATATGTATATACAAAACACTAGGAATGCGGAATAGAAAAGTGGAAGATTTTTTTTGTGTCATAGAACTCGACATTTTTACTATTTAATTTGCAATTATTAAGTATTGATATTTTTGATATTTGAAATCCCACAAAATCGTTGGTCCGTCGACCTGCAATAGCAACGACATTAAGAAATATCGACGGCTTTACCGATTTTAAAACGTTCAATGCAAAATAAATTGCTTTAATTTAAAATTAATTATTAACATTAATTCAAATACTAAACAAAAGTTACATTAATAATGTTTGTATAATACTGTTGACGTTTACACTAATTGATCATATCCTCAAAGGAGATCCCTAATTAAATAACATAATAAAAAAAAATAAGAAAACATTGAATATTTGACTATCCTACGATTTTTTCTTTAATATAATATATGCATAATGTAGAGAGTCAATCTATTTGTAAACAAAATATTCTCTAAAATGGAAAGTATTTTGAATAACGATGGAATGAAAATAATAAATGATTTTTATTCATTTAAATATATTTTATATTTGATGTCAAGCCTACATGCACCGATTGTAAGTTATATCAGCACAAATATATGTGTATTGTATAATGTATGTAAGCATTGGTACTAAAAATTGTTTGTAGATCCTGATAAAACTACCAATGTATAATTTTTTGCTACAATATCTTCGCGAAATTCTATTTTCGTGTAATTGTTCGTTTTCAAAACCGGTATACTCTCTCTTTGTTGGATACTCTAACTTCGAATTTATTTCAAATTGAAATTACAAGTGGCCTTCACCTCATTGTAAAACCAGGCGTTAAATAAGACTTTAAGAGAAATTAACTAACATCTGTTGTTTACTATTCCAAAATCAAATAAAGCATGAACTTTACTTTATATATGTAATTGGTATAGAATTTTTTATATTTAATTTTTAATTTGAATAGGAGATCAGCAGTTATCAAAACAATACAATATAGTTCAGAAAATCAGTATAAAATATACACAAAAATGAGTACAAAATAATAATAATTAACTACGTAAATTATTTATAAAGAGTAGTATTGCACGAACCAACTAAAATATACAAAATAATTTAAATTCTAAAATAAATCGCAGCAGTCTAAATTTACAAGGATACTTGAAGGTTGCCACTAACTAATGCTATATATTGTTACACATGTATGTATATATATACATATACATTTTATAAATAGAAATAGTAAATATATCATTTTTAATAATTTCAAAGCATTCTTTCGTTATACCATAGATATATTTGTTCGAGTGCAGAGTACAAGCATTGCAGAATATTAAATACACCAACATTTAATTGCAACAGTGTATTTCATTTTTATAGTTTATGTATGTGAGATTTATATCGTATTTGCGATATTTTTCATTAAATAAATGCTGTATAATTTCGAATTTTGGGAATTATTTCATTAGGAACCTTCCCTATTCACAGGAGTTGAAATAAACAAAGAGGGAAAGTATATATGCTAATCTTATTATATTGGCGCACCAGGAGATTGCAATTGCATTCATAACCAAAATACAGAATTTTACTTGTATATTCAACTGGCTCAATAAGTTGTGCTGTTTACCAACTCTAATATTTTCGTCGAATGTAGATAATAAGAAAATTTCGCTCCACTAATCTAACCTTTTATAATATGAATAGTTGGATAAAAAAAGACGGAACAGAGCAAGTTTTTGCCTAAGCGAACATACACAACAAATTATAAAGAGTAAGCGTATGTTGCACTTCTCTAAACAATATTATGCAATGCATTAGCAATTAATTCTCTAGGTGCTTCCACGTACTCACAATGTTTTTAAGAATACGTCTGGTTACGCAGAAATAACAAATTTTGCGCTGAAAAGTCGCAGCTTTAACTCTTTTAAGGAACTGACAAATATTTTTGAAGTATTCTGGCGTGTTTGTATGTTAGAGAAAATATTTCCCTACAATGACAGACGACAGCCATTTACTTAGGTATTCTGTGTGCCTATAATAAGCCAATACACCAAATATGGTTAGCCTTTTCATTAGCTTTGTGCAAATGTCGTTATTTTTTTTTTACTTTACTAAAAAATGAATATTCCCCATCTATTTTATTTAAATTCACGTCGCATTAGTAGTGTCTTTAGTATAGGCTACGTTTCATCGTTGAGAACGCCTACCACTGCGTCAGCAGGAGCAGAAGCAGCAGCAACAATCGCGTTCGTCATGCCTGCAACACCAGCGCCAGCAACAACACCATTACCCACTGTAGCAGCAGCAACACCGACACCATTGGCGTTAGCAACATTTGTCATAGTGCCATTATTGCTGTTATTGATATTTATATTGGCATTTGATGAAGATGTGGACGTTGAAGTTGATGTGGATACACCCGACAGGTGAATGCTACCAATTATATGAGGCGTTTTCTTATGTTGCTGTTGTTGCTGATGGTGATGCAACAGCGTACCAGTCGACAGGGAAATGCTCTTTTGTTGATGTTGCTGTTGTTGTTGTTGTTGGATAAGTGTCGGCCCACTTGGACTGATGGGTGTCAAAGGAAGATTATGGGTAGTCTGTGTCTGTTGTAGCTGTTGTTGTTGTTGTGTAAATGTTAGCGTCTGTATGGGTGTTTTTGTAGGCGACGTAGCTGGTGTGAGAATGCCTAAATTAACAAGATTCGGCAGCGCAATTTTCGATGTTGTAGATTGTTGCTGCTTCGATTGTACTTTATCAACGATTGCCTGCAGTTTGTGCTGCTGCTGTGCAATGATATCAACTGAACCGACAACATTAGCTGCGGCTGCAGCTGCTGCAGCCTGAGCCGCTGCATTTGTGGCCAATTTAAGGATCTTACTGGCCGTTGCGTTAGCGGCCAACAAGTTGGTAGCTGCAGTCGCAGTTTTGGTTGCTGTTGGCGTTGCCAGTAGGCCGCTGCCATTAATGCCAGTAGTGTTGCCACTGCTACTGCTGCGCACTAAATTGTTATTGTTACCTGATGATACTGTTGCCGACGTTCCAATACTTTGCAATTGTGGTTGCTGCTGACTGCTGAACTGATGTTGCTGCTGCTGTGGTTGGTGATGTTGGTGATGATGTAAGTTGAGACCAACACCATTTGTGGTGGCAACAACATTGGGACTTCCATTGCCAAGTGAACCGTTCGTCAATTGTTGCAACACATTAGTTGTGACAACAGAACTAGTGGAGTTGCTGCCACCATTATTACCAGCAGAATTACTGTTGCCGTTGTAAGTGTTGCCACTGGCACTGCCCTGACAGCTACTGGCGCTACTCGACATATTGCTGATACTGGATGGACTGAGTGAACCTAACGATTGTGAGGGCGAGCTGCTGCGTTGCAAAATGATGCCTGACGCATTGACGCCTGTGCCGTTGCTAGTAGTTGTTATATTAGCTACATGTTGTGCGCTCAAGACGCTCTCTGGCGATGAATTATGTGACACCAACGCATGGTTCTTCAAGCCTTGAGCAGTTTTGTAGCTTTTACCGCAGTGACACTTGTAGCCTTTGCGGACTCTGAAACAATAAATATTCAATTATTTAAATATTTAAATATCTAGAAAATATGCATTTTTTTAGTTTTGTTAATACAAGGCGCCTACATGAATATCATAACTGTATTTTAACGACCTCTAACCTAGAGGATGCAGGTGAAGTATCAATTCTTCCGATACTTACACGATAACGCATTTTACGATTTCCCTGCTATCATTTTGCTTCTTTCACAAAGTTGTTTTTTCTTGAACCGCTAACGGTCTCAAAATGAATTTGCAACCTACTCAATAATTAAATGGATCACAGAGAGAAATGAGCAAGGCCTTCTAATAAGATTAATGTATGTATATCTCTCGGATTACATATCCAGTTCAAAAATTGATTAATGGCACCGTTTGCGGGCATATTTGTACCTCTCGTATGCCCAGTATATTAATTTTCGAACATTCAGTTGACTTTAAAGCTTTGATTTTTGGAGCGAATAGTATTTAAAAATTCGATTAAAAAATTATGAAAATTATGGCCCGTTTTAGAGAACGTTACGCATTTTCTATTCTCCTTTCCTACAAATAGAGCTACGACAAAGGGTCCAGTGTTTTCAGTGCGAGTTCATAGAATATTTTTACATTATTGCTACGGAAAATTAGATAGGAATAGTATTACATGCTTTAGACACTCACTTCCCGTCTTTTTTGTGGCCATTCTTCGAGTGATACTTGATGCCGTTGACGTTCTTGTAACGCTTTTTACAACCAGGCACGGGACACGCAAACGGTTTCTCATTGCCTGGTGTGCCATTGCTGCCGGTACCGGAATGCCTTCACAAATATATATATTTAAATTTCAATGTTCAATTTTCTTACAAAAAAGTTTTGTTGAGCAATCACCTGCTCCCATAACGCATTATGAATTCGGAGCTGAATTCTTCGGTTGTCCAAGAATCATTGCTATCCTCTGACTCCGAAACAACCATTTCGTCATCGTCCATTTCACTACCTATAAATTTTAACATAAAATAAAATTTTGAAAACGAAAGGTGGCATATTAGTAAAAAAAAAACAATTGCGTAAGATAAACATTTTTCTTGCGGTACAGTGCGAATACAGCTTCTTGTCTACACTGATTCGCTTTCTCACCAGTGGGCGTATTGCTGCGATTTGACGACGACATACTGTAACTGTGATGTTTGATCGCCAGCTTCCGTTTGAGTTCAACGCCCGACGTATTGGCGGATAGAAACGGACTCTCCTTACGTGCATCTTCCGATATAAAGCGCAATACATAGCTCAGCGGTAAGCATGCAGGCTGTGCCTGCTCTTTTTGTTCGACCACTTTAGGATCATAGTCTGGAAAAAAAATGTATTTTACCAATTATAATTATTACCCATTAAGTAGCAAAAATCATAATAAACATGTTTATGTACACACATACATATGAACACATAATAAATTTAAAAAATTATTAGGGGCAGATGAGCTTTAGTACTCAGTAAGTATTATTTATAATTATACCTCTGAAGGTCCCCTTATAATCTCTTTTTGGATCGACTGAAATAGTTTTATAACTATATTTTACTTCCCGTCAGCGAAAATTATATTGAAATCATCTTCAATGACATTTACGTATTATAAACTCAACCGAAGAGGCAAATATAATATATTGACTTGATGTAGAAAACGTCAACCAAAGGATCAGAATTCATTATATAAGTTTCTATTCCAATTTCATTCATACCGCTGAACCACATAATTTTTAAGAAAGCTTGTCTATTCAATTTCGTTAAAATATCACACATTTTGACCAACCTGAACGGTTTAAACACAGGTTGAAGTTTTAAATTATCATATAGGCTATATTGGGGGAAGAGAAAGAGCAGATTGCATTAATTTTGGCATTGCTTAGGTATACTTGAGAACATATTTTTAAATTTTTAAGCAATTTTACAAAACAAATATAACTCACACACTGAACGACATATGTATGTATATTCGGCATAAGACTTAAAAATTATTATCTGTAATATATGGGAGTTATGGTTATTATCGTAGACTAAATTCACATATTTTTAGCATTAAACTATAGTTATATCCAATATTTGACCTGATTATATATATTTTTGGCATTACTACATATTATATGTATTACAGATTGACCGATATTTTAGATAAAAAGTTCGCAATAGGAACTGGGGTCCACTTATTCGATATCTGGGGGTTAAGCAGTCAGGCCCAGTCAGTCACAGGCCCGATTTGGACAATTTTTGGTCATAAGATGGCACATCTCAAAAGCACTATTCGTTCAAAGTTTTATCCTGATACATACATTGAGTGGTTCTTGATTTATATACTGGAATGTGAAAAAATCAGGTGGAAATTAAAATTGTGTTATATGGCATATAGGCGTGGTTGGATTTTGAATTTCGCACTGTAATACAGGAAAGTTAGGATAACCTACCTACGGTGAAATCGGTCGGCAGGTCCCGAGATATGGGCTTTCACCTAAATGTGAGCGATGCCACGCCCGTGGTCCAAATATAACACCGGCTTCTATTAGGCTCCTTACCATCATTTCATATCGTACTTTTAGAAGTTTTTAACAAAACCGTTATATGGGGAGTAAGCGGGGTTATAATCCGAATTCACCTGTTTTCACTGGGTGGGTAGGCAAGCCAAAAAGATTTGTCGTGAGTGAATTTGGTTTTTAAAGCATAAATGGTTTAGGAGTTATGTACATTAAACTTATTAAAGGGCGGAGCCACGCCCACTTTTTAAAAAATTGTCAACCATAGTTACCTCTCCATAATGCAATTCATTGTACTAAATAACAGCCTTGTATCTTATTGTGTACTATATAGTACTTTATAGATTTTCGATTTATGGCGATTCGTGGGCGGGGCAATAGTATGATTCCGCCCATATGCAATAGCAATCCTTGTTGGGTGCCAAGGAATATGTGTACCAAATTGCATTAAGATACAAGCATCTCAATGTTTGCTCAAGTTATCGCTTGCACAGACGGACAGGCGGACAGACATACAGTCTCTCGGAATTCAACTCGTCTCGTCATCCTGATCATTTATATATACATATATAACCCTATATCTAACTCGACTAGTTTGATGAAAAGTGATACAACAACCGTTAGATGAACAAAACTATTATACATGTTGTAGCAACATGTTGCAAGAGTATAAAAAAGCTTATACGAACATATGTAAGTATGTATAAATTGTGTATTGAAAAAACTTGCAAATATATTTTATTTCATATCGTTTACTTTATCTTTATTGCCGATTATTATTCGTACACACCAAAATTATAATATCAAAATGAAATCTGTCGTAAAATGTAATGAATTAGTAAGATTTCAAATTGTTGCTGTCTATAAATGTACACCGTTCATTTCAATAGTGGGTGCATTGACTGAATTAAGCACAGTGAAAAGTGAGAAACCTGATTTGAACAAGTTGTCACGAGCATTTAAATTACTTATTGTCCAAAATATATTCATAAATGAATTCACGCACAAGTATGAGATCTGAAGTTTGGATAATGCTGACTCAAACAAGAAAAAAGTTAACTTCGATTGCACGAATACCTAGAGTACCACAAATAAAAAAGTGTCCATACAAGAACTTGATTTTGATCGGCCAGTTTGTATAGCAGCTATATCCTTTAGCAACCCGATAACGGAGCACCCGACAAATGAGAAGTATCTTGCAGAATATAGATGCGCCAATAGGTTATAGGCTGTCAAAAGTTCGTGGGGAGAAGAAGACCATCTTCTTAAACAGCGTAAAAAACTTCAAAATAATGAGTCTTGTATTTGATAGTCTGTAACACATTATTACCCACAACCGGCCAGCGAGTCATGAATTGTTCTGAACACATACTTAATGAGGTCTGCGTACTTTCAATCAAACAGTTGCAGTATCAAGAAAGCTAAGCAATTCGGCATCTAGTATAGCAGCCTAAACAACTAACGGAATAAATAATAACAATAATTAAGTTACATGATCATTTAATTAGTATAATGCTGTAACTCTGCCTGCCTATTTAACCGCGGTAAGGTATGCCTGTCGTAAGAGGCAACTAAAATCCATATGCACTAACAATATAATATATCTGTTTTTCAGCTTTGCCACGAAATATCAGCATTGCTATGGCAGAAATGGTGCTATAATACTCAGCTTGAACTAATATTATAGACTTTGAAAGAGATTCCTTCTAATAAAAAGATATTTGAAGCTCAAGCGACAAATGTCACCATTCATTGATTGATTGAGTTTGATGAGTGCTCAACTGGCAGTAGCTTCGGCTACATGGTCTTACCGGAGTATCACGGAGTGCAGAGAGCCTTTAGATTTCGGTCCAATCTGCGCATTGGGTTTGGCCCTTTGGAGTGATTCGCGGTGTTGAAAGAACTAAAATATTCAGTTCAATGTGGAGTTGCATAAGCAACCGTGTACCGGACGCACAGCACGGCAGAAGTTTTAGGTTGGCCTCGAACTCGACCAAGGTGGAATAGATGTCCTTTTCACCTTACCAATTGGTATCCAAAAAATGCTTGCTAATAGCTTCCGTTATTTGGGCCGCTGATCAACGCATGGTTTTGATCCGTTGGGCTTTTGAGCACCTTGCTGTTAGGCCGTCACCGACAGGTACTCACGTAAATCACAACGAAAGTTGACTGAGGTGGACGTATTCCTGGGCCCACTTGATATGTTGCAATCTATTGTAGATGTTTTAACAACTCAAAGTAAATTTTATAACATATGTACATACACACATGGTCAAAATAATAAGTACATTACTTTAGCCTGGAATCATGGTTAAATTTTGAATGTTTGGTGAAGTAAACGAATGCAAATCGGGTCAGTTTTAATAAATTCGATGTGACAATACTTTTTAGAAAAGAAAATGGTTAATCCCCTCATTGAAGTAAGCGTGTCAATCTATTGTTGAAGTTCGTTTTTTAAGTGGTCAAAATAATAAGTACATTTTTAATTATCCTAAGATTTTCAGCAAATTGGACGATTTATTTTAATAGTTTGTTTTTACGCTTGTATAGCTCCTTGTTTAAAGTGCAATTAAATCTTAAAAATCTAAAAAAAAGGGTGGAAATAAGTATTGCTGTGCGGAGGAAAAAATCCTCTCAAACCTCAAAAAAGAGGGCCAAAGTATTCGAAATAGCACTAAAACTTTAAGACGTGCATTGTTTTTCGTTCAGAATGCCCTAAAAGTTAAAAAGAATGTCGAAAGTCACGGTCGACATCAATATCAGCCGTATGGTCACTCTTGTAAAACGGCACCATGAATAGATTCCAATATAAAGATAACTTGGAGAACACGGTGCTGACCTATGCTGAGGAAAGTATGCTACAAATATGGAAAAGCAGGATAACTATTTTAAACATAGTGTCCCGACTTGAATCTAATTGAAAACCTTTCGGGGGAGCTTAAACAATGGATTGGGAAGTAATCATTCCAAAATATGGACCGGTTGGAATTTTGTTGAAGGAACCTGATATGAGATTTCAAGTAATACGTGCTGCATTAATCTTCAGCATTCCAAAACAAATTTCGAAAGTTATTGAAAATAATGGCGGATATACTTAATACTAATGAAAGAATTTAGATATAAATATACGTATATTTTTAAAATCGTTCGCAATTTCGTGTATATTACGTAAATAAAAATCTACCAAGGAAGACGTAGAAAATGCATTAGTCGTCATAACATCATAATTTTAGACATACTTATAGATGTTGTTATCAATTAAGTTTATGTTTATATATATTATTATTAGTTGAATATTAGAAATATTACTATTATATACAAACTGTATTCGACGCGCACTATATAATCTTTCAAGTTTTTAAATACATATGTAAATTCATACTAACGCACTTACATATGTACATATATACACATATACATACCATATATATCTTTTGCTTTCATATTTAAATGCCAAATACATAACTATGTACAATTGGATATAATGAATGAAAGTTCTTCGCAAAAATCACCCCAATCATAGACACCACCACTAACACTCGTTTATGTAACTTCCGGAAATATTACTCTCATTAATATCATTTCAGCGCTGAAAGAGCACGGTGTGTTATATATTGATAACTCCTCAGATCGTGGCTGAGTTCAAATTCTATAATTAACTGATGAATCGAAAAGTCCTCTTCCACTATATTTAATTGAGCTTTCACGAAATCTGCAGTAAACATGTTTTACATCGAAATATCTTTTTAATTATTGACCCAAAACGATAGTTCATTTATTTCTGAGAAAAACTATTTTAGTCGGTCATCTCATTTTATGCTGTGAAAAAACGGGGTATATATAAAAATTAAAAGTCCAATTAAAACAAAAGTCTAATTATACATTTTTTTAACATTATTTGAGGTATTTTGATTACTTAGTATTTGGTTGTTGAGCCTTGAATGTGTATAACGACCCGACATATACGAAACATAGGTTTAGCATGTAGCCTGGGGAATAGCTCCATGTCCCATGCTTTCTTTACCAGTGACCAAATGGAATTTTTATTGGTTGGTTTCAACTGCTCAAAGCTACTTACAACTCTCGCACAATTTCTCAATTGAATTTAAATCCGGCGATTGAGCAGATCAGCTTAAAATGCTAATGTTGTTATCTAAGAACCATTTTTTACCAGCTTCGATATGTGCTTGGGGTCATTGTCTTGCTGGAAAACCCATCGGAGCGCAATATTATCTTCAGCATAAGGTAACCTCACTTTACTTAAAAATATTGCAATTAGTAGCTGCTGTCATTGTGTCCACAATCAATCTAACTATGCTAATTTTAACAATTGGTGAAATTTTAGTTTTCGTCCGCGTGTTTCCTTTTGCAGTTTATATTTTATTGCATTTTGTATCATTCTCTGAGGACATTTCAACGTGTCGCCTATTTTTCGATACAACAATTTTTTTTTTTGAAGGTGTTTTATTTATTCTCCACACTGAACGCTACACTGTCGTCTTCTGCCCATTTTGAATCACTAAACTATACTGTTTCGTTATTCATTTTATATATCATTGTATTCCATCATATACTTAATGACTTTACCGATTATAGATGTTAAAAATCCATAACATTCCAAAGAAATTATTTAGTCAACTTTCACGTTCCTATTATTTCGCAAAGGTTAAACTAAACTCACATCACAAAATTATCAACAATTATGAAACGACCCAAAATATGTATTCTTTGATAACGGTTATTTGCTTCTTCGACATCCAGCAAGAAAATAAATAAGTAATTTCAGACCAAGTTTTTTATATTAAAGGAGAGTAGTTTTAAAATATTTTAATATCTCTATTATTTTTCACATAAATGTATCTACGAATTGCGATAATTTAAATAACAAATTTGAATCACAAAGTTTTAAAGAATGCTCCATTTCAAGGAACCCTACTTAAAAAAAAACAGAAAATTCAAATTTATTGGAGAATGTTGATATACATTCTTCTACGATAGAACATTCTTTAGACAGTATTTTTTGAAGATTATCTCTTTCAAATGTTGGCCGCGGCTACGTCTCAGATTATCCATCCGTTAAATCCTATTTGCGATGACTCGTTCGAGCATTTCGACTGGTAACTGGTGAATGGCACGCTTGATGTTTTGATCAAGGCCTGAATCGAAGCGGGATTGTCCGCATAGACTTTAGATTTTACATATTCCTTTCTACAGGGAAAAGTCTAACAGTGTGACATCACACAATCTTGGTGGCCAATTGACCGTCCCAAAACGTGAAATTATCTGCTCACCGAAGTGTTTTTTTCAATAAATCCATTGATTGATGTGATGTGTGGAAGTATACCATTTGACTTTGGGAGAGTATAAAATGTTCGGTTACATCCGAACTTAGCCCTTCCTTACTTGTTAATTGTGAGTTTTTGCATTATGCAAAATTAAAACTCTGTGTGCAAAATCATGTATACAAATTGAGCAATGACACATTGGAGGAAATGGAAACAAAAGAGGACAACTGATTTCCTCGTTGCCACTTCGGGCATAGCTTTTGACAAATTTCGTTTAATACGGGCGGTAAGTACGGAAAGGAGAAACGTCGGTGACTGTTTTCAACATTATACTAGCATTTAATCAAAGAAGTTCTAGGATCTATCACTATTTGAAAGATTACAGGTTTTCATTGTAACAAGGTAATAGAGCGGATATACATATGTAAAATATTTAAAGGAGCTTGGCTTTAACAACACTTTATGCACAAGAGAAATGCAAACATATACATAATACAAGCATGTATACAAGATAACAACCCTTTTAACTATTTCGCTTGCTCTAACTCACTTAATATTTATTTAATATTTCGGATCCGGTCGCAAATGGTCAGAGTAGGTCCAAATACCGAGTATGTAAGCTTAAATATATATATATATATGTATATACATATGTATATCTGTTTGTTATTTTCCTTATGATTCTGGTTGAATGAATTGTTATAACTCACCACGACTCTTCCCACGCACCACACCATAACAAGGGAAGAAACTAAATCACTAACTAATCACCATACTAACAACTGATATATCGATTTTACACCGGCAATGTTAGCTTAAAGGTAAGCAGCTGACCGTGACGTTAAGGTAAACGCCGACTTTAACGTCGCCATAACTCATCAATTTCAAATTCACCATACCAACACATCATTAATATGTGGTAACATCAATGTAAACAAATACTAACCGTCTATACGCTTAAAACCGTTCAATTACATTTTTTGTCGTTCTTTAATTAACAATCACGCGACCACACCACCAAATTGTACTATGCATATTTACATACATATTTGAAGACTACATATTTAAAGTATATCAAAGACACTAAAAATCCCTACTCACCGATATGCGTGTCCTCAATATGTTGTATTAAATCTCCTAAACTAGGAAATGTTATGCCGCAGCCATTAAATTTGCAGATGTTTATTAAGAACACGGCCATATCCCGACCGATTTGACCGATGAATATAAATGTCGCTCGCTAAGCAGCTCTGCTCTGCCCTCCTCTTCCGCTAGCTGATGGGTTGTTTGCTGGCTCTGTTTAACAGCTGGTGCATACAATCAATCAGATAAACACAGCGAAACGCTTATTCAGCGGCACGGCTTATTCAACTTCAGAGCAATTTCTTCCGTGGAAAGCAAATAATACAAATATTGCACACATACGAACGAGAACGCAGATATTCGAAAAATGTGAATTAATGGAACGCACCTGCTCACTCGTTTACCCTTTTCGTTTTGTGTAATAGTTAGTTATTTTTCACCACACTATATTTACTTGCACTCCTTCACTCTCTTACACACACTTGATAGCTTAATATTCACTCGTCACACCACACTTTCTATGCTGTTCACTCTCATGATCACCGAGTTGATTGATGCAATACTGATAGGTTACGTTTGTAAATATTTTTCGATTAATTTTTATAACAAAAAGACCTGCTTTCTACTTTGCGTAAAGTTTTAATACTTAAATATATAACTAAGTATGTTTCTGTCGAGATATGACTTATACACCCCACACCAATTCTTTCGTTCACTTTTTCCCATCAACGCTGTCTGCGTGGACTTTTTCTTGACCAACGAAGTGCGCTGGCTGAAACGACGACAGCATCGATTGTTGTAGGTACGATAGGATGGTGAATAAATTCGACTTTGTTTATTCAAGTATACTGCTGTGTATCGGCTGTATTGGGTTTTAGATTGCTGCTTGGATGTTTACTTCTCAGGTCATTTCGCCTTGATCCTTTATTTTGCTATTATTTACCATTTATATATATGGTATGGCTGAATATTTCAAAACGATTCTGAGCCAACTCTTTTATTATCCGTTTTCAACAATCTTTAATCTCGATAGTGAATAAAAACGAGGACAACTCTATTTACAACCTGTCATTTATGCCGGTGGGAACTAACAAACTGTTTCAATACGCGATTTATTATAAAATTGTATGAGTCGATTAAATATACAGTGTATACACTAAAAGACATTAATTAGGGAAATTATTGTCGATTCGCATATATTGTAGTTATTCATAATGTAGTAACTGAGTCGCATGCCTTAGTAACTAAAAGCATCGGGCAAAAATTAAATTGATGTGCGTTATTAAACGCAATTTATCAGCACAAAACGATAGAAATAAAATACTTCAAGTGTAAAATATTTAACTTCTATTTTAGAGCGTACTTATTTATAAAACTCTTTAATGCTCATGTCCTCCGTAAAGATACAGCACTGCGTTCATTATTTTTTTGGACGGATTTCAATATCGACCTTCTTCTATTTAGTTTAGGTAGCTTACTTCTCCCTTCACTCTCAATACGTCTGCTCCATTCTTGCTTCAGTTTACGCCATTCAACACAATTTACAAGCTTTGTTGCCTTTTATATTTCCACCACTGCTGCAGCGTATTCACCAACACACAAACACGCACTGACACTTACGCACATATACACAATTGGTGTTATGCAATTTGGGGCCGTCGTTAACTCGAATTAAAACAAGCCATTAAAAATATTAAATTTTCGTAAAGACTCAAGTAAGTTTTCACAAAATTTGTTGGATTTTTCGTTCGTCTACTATTCTCGTCTACTTTTGCACAATAAACTACCCGCTTTTGTCCAGTTTGGTTACAGCATTTTGCTGCAGCTGCTACTTATCGCTGGTTTTCTGTTTTTAATTAAAAACATATTTGGTCTAGTATATGAATCGTAGCGAGGCGACGACGTTATGCACGGCGACCATTCGACCCTCTGCGCTCGCGGTTCAAGCGAAACAATTTGCTGCTAGCGCTGCTGTTTCGATTTGATGCTGCTCAGAATAAACGTCAACGACGACGGTAGCCGAGATAGGGAAAGCAAATATGTACCTACAAAGTTCTCTTATAAGCTGTCATAATATAATAGAGGTTTTCACATCGCACTTGGACTTTCGGTAAGATGTTTTATTGTTTTATGGATTCTGTGCTATGTTGGCCGTTTTATTAGTAAAACATTAGAAGGCAACCCGTACCAAATACCAAAAAAAAGTAGGCACAATTCCCCATTTTACCGCCCTTTTAACTCTAGTCGGCACTTTACGTACAATCGACTACTTTTTGACTCTATTTAACGAAAGACAAACATATTGTGACGCACACGGATGATAGAACAAAATTGAATTGACAATAAATTGTCAGAACCAGCAAGACAGCGAGTTCGGAGTTGCCAGACCGTCCTAGCGGGGAAGTTATGTTAAAAATCTACTACATAGGGGCTGCCAGTTTGTTCAGCAGCAGAGAATGTAGAGTTTCTATTGGCATTAAAGATGACCGACTTTCGACGGGAAAGTGGTTGCATATTGCTATTTGCTTTTAATTTTTGAAGATGTTGTCCCAAAAATATTGGTAATATGTAAAACTTTAATATTTTTTCAAAATAAAATCAGTTTATTATAATATATATAATTAAAGGAGGAATAATATATATATTTTTAGCAAATTTTAGAATATAAAAGGTATATATATATATGCCTATGTTTAACTGTGGTAAATTAAAAAATATTCACCACAGAAAACTGTAAGGTGCAATTACGCAACCATGCCAAATAGTTTATGTTTATTCAACGAAACTGGAGACAAGTTTTATAAATTTATACAAAACTAATAATTATATTAAAAACAATACTCAAAAACAAATCACCTTTGTAAAATACCTGGCGGACGTATTTTTGCTATTAAGCATGGCGTAACAGTGTTGCGTAAACTAATTTAAAACTACTTTTTAGGAACCGTATTTTATACCATAAAGATATTGCAATTCAACGAATAATTATTTAGAATAGAATAGATATGGATAAAGGTATGCACCGTGACCTATGGTCTATTATGCCTTCTCCTAAGTCACAACGACTTAAATAATCATTTAAGAAATACTTAATATATATTAAAAAAAATAAATATGAGACGTAAATATTTCTGTGATTAAAAAATTTAACTTACATTATACGAAAATTTGGATCTACAATTATTTCTTGATATAGTTTAAAAATTTTAACCACTCGCCACCATAACTCACCAGAGGTTTTTTTAAGAGCATACGACTGGGAGGTGGGAATGTTCTGTTTATTGTCACTATCGGTACTCCCTTATACCATTGTTTGGTAGTAGTGACTTGCTGGGTAATAGCTTAAGCTGTTGGTCAAATAAAACACTCCTAGTGTCGGTTTTGAGTTTTATCGATAACAATCGAAAACTTGTCTTGGGTCTTAGCGCCACCTATATGCCAGCTAACAGTAAACAGCACATTTCCACATTGCATTGTTCCTGAAATAAATATAATATCATGAGCACCAAAGCAACTTCTATTGACCGAAATAAAATATATTCGTTTCTTTGAATTTATTTTAATTATAAAAAAAAAAGTTTTACTTTTAATTATTTCAATTCGAATTTCTTAATTTATGTGTTAAACCTATGCTTGTTATAGCACTGCAATGGAGTTTCGGGTATTCCTGACTTTTTGGGTATGTACACATAATAATTTTTTTACAATGAACCTATATAAAAGCATTTAACTTAATACATCAATGAATTAGCAAAAAGTTTATATATAAACATAACAATGCTTTTATTTCTCTGGAATTACTCTCTTTTTACATTCTCTGCAATTAATTAGTAAAATCTCCGAAATGTCTCAAAACTTTCGATTTCACCATAACTTATTTAATTTTACCGTTGCCTAATCGCGTGCAAAATTTTTAGAAAAATTTGTTTTTTTCCAAGATTATAAATAAAAATAATTTATCAGGGATAAAAGGATGCCCAACTTATTCCAATGTGAGAGCGCCTCAAAACTTGCATTTTTTATAACATTTTCCGTTGTAGCCAGACAAAATAGTAATTTATGGGCATTTAAGTTAAAACACTCAACATTATTTATAATGAAAAATGATTTTATATATATAAAATATGGAGAAACTATTTAAATATTTTTTTATGGCTTTATGGTATATTCAAACAATTGCATTTTGTTCTAAGCTTATTAGCCCTCAATTTTTAAATGTTTTTAATAATTTTCATTTAAAAATTAATACTATAATAATAATGGCATCACAAAAGATTTCATCACATACATTTAAATTTCGCACTTTAATTAATTTTCATTGTTTTACATTTTCAATTACTGATCTTGAACGGCGGCAAAAAATCCCTCCGTTCACATATATTTCTGGTAGAATTTCAATCTGGCCGTTCCAGTCGTTCCAATTGCGAAACATTAAAGCCTACCCGATCCAGTCAATTGTCAAAGTCGGGTAAGTGAGTTGATCTCTCATTTCCAATGACAGGAGTGTTGGGCACCTCTTGATCTCTGCAATCTATGGATGCGATGATGTTGTAAATGTGGTACATACATTATGGTAATATATATATACATTTTTTATAAATTAAATATCTAAAACTGGAATATACCATACTAACGTTGCTTGTTTAAACATATATTGAATTGTTAAAATAATTTTTATGTCATATCGACAGCGACAATTTATCAATCTTGACATTCAGGCTCAACAGTTCAAAAACACAGAGTACAACGTTTTGTTCAAGACAATGTCATAATTTTATGATAATATCTCATAAACTTTTGGATATCATATAATAGGCACGAATTTCGTAACTATTATTTGGCAGTGTAAACGAGCTTTTAGTTTGACAGTTTGCACAATGTGGTAATTCGAATTTATGTAAGAGTACCACATCCAACATCACATGGAATTTCACCACCCGAAGGGAAGAAACTAAAATCGTTCATTCGCCATTCAATTTTGAAAGTCGACCACTGTTGTAAGGGTTTGTTCGAAGTGAGTACACATAAAAATTTAGCATCTCTTCAGTTTCTGGAGATAGATTTTTGATATTCTGCTTCCTCCCATTGATTGAATAATCATTGACCAAAAGTGAAATAAAAGTGTTTTCGAATTGTAAAATTGAATAGAGTTCATTAAATTATTAGTAGAACTAAGTGTTTTATATCGAAGATTAGAAATTATAATTTTTGAATGTGTATAGGTCTGTGCAAAGAAATGTGATTTTTCCGGTTACTGCTCCGCCATCTTAAAAGTGTGCATGTGTGAAAAAATGTCTATCATAGGGAAACGCGGTGAGATGAAAATGAAACGAATCAACACGATTTCGAACGTCAACGAATGGCAGCGGTGAATTTGTCAGTGGAAGAAGACCATCGCAACGTTACGAAAGCAATTTTGTGGCTCTATCAAGACTTTAGATAAATTGTAAAATATATATCTTCTACATTTTATTGTAAAATATGCAAACTATTTCTAATAGGAAGTTTTTTCTACTTTTGGAATTAAAATTTTATTTCACTTGCATAAAATTACGTATTTGACAGATGGTTCAAGTTACGTAACTGAGCAGCTGTAGTGAACCAAATTGTGCGACAGAAATATAAAACTGTCATATCAATTAATCATTAAAAATTCTCAATTTATAACTATAAATTAATTTTAATATTTTCTTTTTCAGAGCACTGTGCGCTAGCTTCAATTTCTGGTTGATCCACGTAGCATCATCAAATTAATATATACAAAATGTTCGTGTCAACAGTCTCCCGTATTGCCCCCGTCGCCAGGACCGCTGTAAGTTTTGATCTCATTAATATTAGTTTTTCTGTTTTGTTTAATAAAAGAAAGGGAGGATACGAATAAAGTATATTAATATCTAATATTCTATATTACATAAGGTGTAAATTAGAAATCGATTTTTCTTTTTTAATCAGTGTATGATAGGTGTGGTGAATTTTCTTAGCGGTGAAATATTACATAAGAATAGTTGAGGTTAGGTTGTAGCGGTGTTGCAGCCTTTCAAAATTGTGGTTATTATAAAATATATGTAAATATGGAATACTGTATTTAATAATTCTGAGATTATCCGTTGCCTTATGTTTATGCCTCTCTTGTGACAGCAGAAGTTTATTTATATTGAACAACATGCCTTATTGTATAACTACAAACGTCTAGTTACGATTGAGGTTAGAACAAATGACTGCTATGAAGAAAGCGAATTGCCTACCAAACAAATTAGATATGTATGAACAAAATTATTTTTATGTTAACGGAGTATATCATTTTATGCAGTTATAAAAGGCAATATTAATTTTTTTAACAAAATTTATTATTATTTGTTATACTACGAAACGATTATTTTACACCTTAATCTTGCATAATTAGAGTATGTATATATTATATAATAAATAGATAACAGTAAACATTCAATACAAGATATAAAAATATATTTGTAATAATTGTAATGTAAATTTACAAAGTAAAGACACAGGCATATGTACATATGTATATTAAGGAAATGAGAGTAACTATTTATTTTTGTTACTCTTGAATAAATTTAAAAAAAACGACGCTTGTAATATAATACATTTTTATTAGTTCCTATTTTTTATATGATATTTCTTCTTCTTTTACAGCTCCTTAACGGTTCAAAGCAATACTTGCGACCATTGAGCAGCGCTGTGATTAGCCAGAGCCAATCCTTGGCAGCTCAGAACACATCGCCCGTTGCTTTACTGCCACAAATTAGGTCATTCCAGACCTCTCCAGTCACTCGTGACATCGATTCTGCTGCCAAATTCATTGGTGCTGGTGCTGCAACAGTCGGTGTTGCCGGTTCTGGTTAGTATTGGAAGAGTAAACAATTTCTCGTGATATAAGTAGCGAAAGAAATTTGTAGCATTGTCATTATTACTGTAAATAACATTTGTTTGTTATCAGTCAGTTACAATCTAGCATCTGGGGCACACATACGAGTATTTTCTACCGATATCTTCTGCAACTTTTAGCTAAAGAGTTTGTAGTTGAATCGGAAGAATGTTAATTACTCTAATATTGCCTCGGGAAGGTCTGAGAGTTGGTCAAAGTTCAAATCAAAACATGCTGTGGTGCGTGTGAACTTAAACCTATGCATTTTCTAGCAGGAAACTTGTATAATTAAGAGGCAAAGGAACAAGAAAATATGAATGCTCGTCGTGCTTACGGGTTGGTTGAGCATTCATTGAAATCCTTTGTGACCAGCAATTTTAGTGCGATGTGCTTGCTGCATTCTATGCAGAACTCAATTCAGACTAATCTGTTACTGACTGCATTTGCAACAAAAATAAATAGTAATAGTACGTCTACAACTTTCTTTCGCTTAAGTTGAAAAAAAAAAGTTTAACGTTAATTTTTTTCAATTGCAAAACTTCCAATATAAACAGGTGCTGGTATCGGAACAGTGTTCGGTTCCCTCATCATTGGTTATGCCAGAAATCCATCGTTGAAACAGCAGTTGTTCTCATATGCTATTTTAGGTTTCGCCTTGTCTGAAGCTATGGGTCTTTTCTGTCTTATGATGGCCTTCTTGCTGCTCTTCGCTTTCTAAAGTGTATGTCATTGAAAGTTTATAAACAACAGTAATAGCAGTAACATCAGCTACACCATTTATTGTTTTTAAAAAACATCCAAGAATAAAAACACGTTTATTTAAGTTTAAAACGAAAATAAAAATACTATGATAAAAAACTTTAAATGTGCAAAATACGTTAAATCCAAGCGAAAAACCATCCTAACCGAAAAACTGAATTAGCAGAAATATATTGCGAACGAAAAGTATCAGAAAAGTTAAGCGCCGGATCGAAAATAGTTAGTCAACAGATCGAAACACCTGCTTGGGCATTCGTTTTGATCCCGAATCATTTTAGCGATATGGAACATTTCAATTAAAATCACATACGAATACTTAAGTCTACAGCTATTATTTCTCGCAAGTGGAACCATAATTTAAATGAAATCCAGAAGTAATTTAAAGTTGCGATTAGTCGTTCATCATACCATAGGTTTAGCTTCAATGCCATGATGTAGGGTCGTGTTTGCCCTGTCAGCGCTCTCGTTAAAAACTAGGAATGCAGGAAAGATTCGATGCAATCATGGAATGAAAATTAATTAGTTTTTATCTGAAGTTGGGTTTTCCGTATGTGATTTTTATTGACGCTAAAAGATGTTTCCTACTCAACTGAATTTAAGAAGTTGTTCGTGCATTCTGTACTGTATACGTTGTTGCAACGCATTTCTTAAATAATTATATCTACAAATAAAAGAATTGAGTCCTTATTATGATAATGCTGATAAAAACATTTATTTGCACACAAATTGTAACATAAAGTAGATCCTGAATAAAAAAGATGGAATTATTGACTGGAGAAAATACTAGTTTCATTTAATAAGTATGAAAGATCATAATTTTACGTTTTTAACTGGTAGTTGTAAGACTCGGCAGTCTTACGCCAACGATGAATTTGTCGTTCGATTGCTTTGTAGTTTACGAGTCGGTACTGTAGGTATGGCTGAGTATTAGATAAAACAAGAACCGATTGAATTTGAGTATTGATTATTCGAAAAGGAGATGTTGCAGTACACATGTCATTTTCACCATTCTTACGACAATCCTAATTACAGTATCGGAAAGGGCACAGATTTACATTCAACTAAGGACCCATTGTAAATTGTACTGCCCTTGGTTTAATTTTTTATTTTGGTAATTAAAAATCTACATATGTATATGAGTTTTATCGCTATGATACAATAAAAAGCAATATATTGATTTTATACCAGTTTTAAAGTTCCCTGTTTGAACATTCTTGAAAACGAAGTGTGCAGTGTCTGGATGTATCAAAAATCCATCCTCTTTGTTGTTGTAGTAACTATTTACAACCATGTTAGGAGAACGGTTTGTTGATTGTCAAAATGTTTTAAGTAATGATTTCTCGTCAGTAAAAGAAGAAGCGTTGTTAACACAATAGCTCAAATCAATGTTGTTGTAGCAGCTATCTAAGCCCCGCTTGGGTGGTAGGATTCAGGTATCGAAGTTATCTAACGGTAAATTTGCTGTTTCGACAGGGTCGGACCATAAAGGCAGTCGGGTCTACGTACCCGAAACGGATCCGGATTTTTATCCGCACAAGGACTGTCTACTTGGCAGCGTTCTTCATATTTATTTCAGGAAGGTTTTCTGCCGCTACAACAACAACATTAATGGGATTCATTGGGCATGCAGAGGTGGTTAGAGCCATGTGGGGATTGATTGCACGCAGGACTTATATTTGGTATTTTTTTAGATTATATGAATTAAGGTATTCGGTCAAATGTAATCAAATTTACGTTCCCTAAGACTGAAGAAATTTTAGATATGTAAGTGAAGTGAAAATTATCTAAATCTACTGGGAGCTCCTCTATGAGCGATTAATGGAAGAGGAGGTTAAAAGTTCAACTCCATATGTGTAATGCACATATTTCAATTGAGAATTCTGTAGTTCACTAATAAAATTTTGATAGAATAACGATCGATTGATTCATATATGAAGAACTATTATTCGACGGAATTATAGGAATATAAGGAATTCTACCATTTGTGAATATTTGATATATTTATAAAAAAAACAGTATGGTACCATTGGCATCGGTAGCCGAATGATACAGTTGCTTTTAGTTTACCTTAATTACACAAAATATATATAAAATGTGAAACTACGTGGCATCTCATTTGGTAAAACGTCTATTTGAAGTTGTCAATTCGGAACACTAGTGCACGTGTGGGATTTGTTGTTAATCTTTTTATTTTACAAACTACATTAACTTTACAATAAAAATGAAGAGAAAACCGCAACTGGAAGCTGAAACCGATTCCGAATATTATTCGGATGATAATTCAGACGAAGAGGTAAGTGAAATATGAAAAATTTTAATAATCTTGTAAGTGAAATACAATATTTTCAATAGCTTCAAGAAGCCTTTGCTCGTGGCGACCTTAAACCGGGTTTGAACATAGAGTTCAGCTCAGGAAGAGAGAAAGTCAACAATATCGTAAGTAATGGACAACTGATTGTTATACAAATAATTTTAATCATAGAAATTTTTATAGCCAAAACTGCTAGCCAAAACAGATGAAATTAAACTAGATTTGCCATGGATAGAAAGAATGGATATGGTAAATGATTTGGCTCCACTGGCACCTGAATTAGTCGTGCAGTTAGAGAAACATGAGCAGAAGCGTGTTAATATGTTTAAAGGCAACGCTAAAATTCCATATGTGCGTCCGGACGAAGATCCTATACTAAATGACTTTAAACGTGAAATGCTATTTCATCGCCAAGCACAGGCCGCCGTATTGGAGGGAATACAACTTTTACATTCTGCGGAGGTTGTTACGCGTCGTCCCGATGACTATTTTGCTGAAATGGCTAAATCTGACGAACATATGCAAAAGGTACGTGCTAATCTTATGGCCAAGCAAGAGGGTCAAGCTAAGTCGGAACGTATCAAGCAAATACGTGAACAACGTAAAATGGGCAAATTACTTGCAAAACAAACAAAAGTACAGCGGGAAATGGAAAAGAAAGATATGTTGGATAAGTTGAAGAAATTCCGAAAAGGCAAATTGAAAAATCTTGACTTCTTGGAGGATGCTAAGGCTTTAGAATCACAAAAGAAAAAATCAACAGATAAGCGGAAACAACGTAATAAGAAGTTTGGGTTTGGTGGTAAAAAGAAGGGCCAAAAACGAAACACAAAATCCTCTGCCGGCGGATTCGAAAAAGTGAAAAATTTTAGGAAAGGCGCAAAAGCTTCGAGCAGTGGAAACAAACGGCTAGGAAAATCACGCCGATTGAGATCCAAATCACAGAAATAATATATTTTTAATATTCATAGTCTAGGCCTATTATATTAAACAATAGATATAAAAGTTAAAATCATATGTATGTATACTTTTTTATTTATCACTATTATTTAATGGAATTTCTTTTTTTTCCTTTTTTTTTGTTACTCTCTGTTTTAGTTGATATATCTTCATTGCTTATAACATGAAGCTCATCACCTATATGGTCTTCTGTATTCAGCTTTTTTTTGTTCTTTGACGAATTTTGGTTTTTTTCAGATGTCATATATGGGTCTATGGAGCTTTCTTTTCGCTTTTTATTCCGGTTCGAACAGACAGAATTATGAATCGTGATTTCATTTACATCTAGAACTTCTTCTCGAACAATATCGGTAGTCACTATTTTTTTTTTTTGGTGCTTACATCAACGTTTATGTGGCTATTTTCAGGAATATCTTTCCGTTCATTTTTCTTTAATTTAGTTAAAGAATTCATTTCTTTACATAAATTTAAAACAGGTAACTCCTGTACCGCGACTCCTTTATTTTTCTTCTTCTTCGGTTCTTCATATGCCGCATTAATTAAAACATCAGATTTTTTATTGAAATCCTTTTTCGTGGATTTCTTTATTTTTTCTTCCATTTTAGCCAAAAGTTCTTGCTCCTGCTGTTCTATACGAGATAGTTTTCCACTTAATTTTAAACCATGTCGTGCTCCTTTATGAGCGGTTCTTCCCCCACATGCACGAAATAACTCCTCGTCTGTTAAAGGTTTGTATTTCTTAACGGATATGTCGGCTACAGCTATTTTGTTGGGATTTTCAATTTCATCGCCCGATTTTGTAAGTGTGGCTGATTGTAGAAAATTATCATATCGGTTGTCATTTGGGTAACTTTGATCCTTGGCTTTTTTCAATTTTTTTACCGAGTATTCCTTTGTAGATATTTCTACACTCTCAGCTTTGTTTTTTAGGTCCACACTTACACCATTTTTGGTCGTTCTCACATCAACATTTTCTGCGGCCTCGTTGAAAACGCGTTCCCACCAATGATTATTGAAATCTTTGGCTGCTTGATCAGAGCCAAGTCCAGCATTGTCAAATTTCATACTAGCTTTCAAGGGTTTAACAATGCCATTGTTATGTTTTCCTAAGCCTTCTCCTTCTTTCCATCCATATTTATTCAATATTTTACGAGCAAAATCCATTCGAAACTTTATTGTTTATTTAATCCTATTTGAGCCAAGAACGTGCACTATTTCATGATACAGGTAGTGAAGGAGTGTTGCCAGATAATATTAAAATCTACACAAAGAAAGGTTTTTTATACAATATTTTAAAATTATGATTTATATTATCCATAGTCAGAGAACGTATATACCATTGTATAAATCTACATGTAACCAATCCTTAAGGGTTAAGAGGGATATGGTTGGATAAATGAGATCCAGATCAGGAATATATATAATAATTGCCGCCGGAAACTTATAGTTTTCGAGATATTTGCATTTTAAGTGCAAATTGTTAAACTATACCTTTTATTTAAAACTCTGTGTCAAAAAAAGGCATATTCGATCAGGTGATCACGTCTGTTTCACACACATAGGACAGCTGATTCTTTGGCTACTTGTAGGCTTTTTTAAATTTATTAATTTAGAAAGATTTTACTTCAAACTATACTATTGTTTATACAAAATATGTACATAAGTACATACATACATATGTACACTCGCATTCACTTGAGTACGTACATAAGTATTTTATTTTTAAGATACGAGCCTATATCTGTTCATTTAGACATCGCGGAAGCTCCGTTTTGATTTGGTTTAAGACGGACATAATTGGAACAAATGTTGTGAAAATGAAAAATATACCTTTCATAATTTAGTTTATATACGAAGTTTTGATGAACAGTCCAAAAAATGTGCTTTTAAATTTGCATCACTTGAATAGGTATATAAGTATGTACATTTGGATTTGGAACGATTTCAGGTCTTTTAGTGAATATGGGACAAGCTTTCTGATGTCAAAAATGTCAATATTGAAGCTTTTGCGGATCAAGGCCTTTCTGCGCGAACTATTGCTTCCAAAATCGATTGACTACAGCAAAAATAAAGGCGAAAAGTGGATTCACTGTGAGAATGGTAGTAAAAAGTTGTGAGCATCTGGTGCAAAAAAACTTAAAAATAACACCTCTAAATGCTCAACGGAAGGACGAAAGGCTACAGTTTTACAGTGATCACATACCACCATAGCCGCGAGGGCTATAGGCTCGTATCTTAGAAATAGAATATGTACCTGTTCAAGTGAATCGGGGTGTATGTATATACATAAGTATATAGGGCAGAAATGGGGTGAGAATGTACATGTAATTCTGGAGTAAAAATATATTAATCGTAGAATTAAAACCGCACTCTTCTTCTAAATGTAAGTATACGTATTATTCTACCGTGAGCTTGGCTTGCGCGTAGTAGCTATTTTAGTCATTGATTATTAGCGAACCGATAAGCGGCTTTTTGTAGGCACGTTTCATATATTTACTATATATAAGTTGATATACTTTGGGTTACTATGGATATGAAGTTATTGGTATTTCTACTTTTTTTATATGGTAATGTAATTCCCATACTGTGTATGATAATACGGAGAACCGATGCTGAAACTATGCAAATGAAGTCTTCACAAAGAGCTCGTCGTCAAATCGATATAAATTTGTCAGCTGAACATGATGAGAATAACGACGAAACAGAAATAGCTCTAGAAGCGATAGCCAATTTATGGCGTAGTGCTGATAGTAAAACACAGATCGATGGGTCAGCCAAAGTGATACACCACAGCAATTCTTTGAATTCCGGAAATACACGTTTTTCAGGACGTTTACATGTTCATCACGACTATAGAAAAAAGTGATTTCGTAAAACGTTTCCAAATTATTTGAGTTTCGACATTAATATACTTTTTAAACAATTTAAAATATAATATAATATATTTATAATAATATACATACTTGTACATTCACATAAGTTTGCATGATCAATTAAAAAATAATAGTACATACACATATTTATGTTAAATTGCCATCACCGTTATCAATGTAGAGATAAGATGTCCTACATAAATTATATGCATTGTCCGATGGTCTTTCAATCTAAGAGTGTTATTTCGAATACTGGGATATCTTTGAAAAACAATGAGAGGGTTAATCTCAGCATATATTTTTATAATAATGCTGATGAATTCTGAAGCACTCCGTCAAAAGTTGTATGAAGAAAAATTACATCTAGAGCTTCTTAAAAGATATCATCGTCAATTGGATCTAACATTAACCGCTGATCACGACAGCCGTCAACAAAATACGGACTTATCGCTAGAAGCATTAGCAAACCTTTGGCGCAGTGCAGATAGTAAAACGTCTGTTGATGGAGGAATTAAGTTGGTCCATAGCAAAAACAATTTTGATACGGATAGCACGAAATATTCAGCTCGTCTTGATGTGAACTTTGAACTTGGAAAAAAGTAAAAAGTGAATCTACATATACGTACATATGAAATGCTCAAATTTATAATAGATATTATTAAATAAATATGTAATATTAAAATTTTTATTTCTTTTTATTTATATTTATATTATGCGGATATTTTTTTAAAGTATTTTAAATGTAATATAAAGTATATAGATATTAAATTTTAAGCGCTTATAATTTAATGCGCTTAATGTCATCTATGCGAAAATCGATACGTAATGCTAATAATGTTCGCACTTCTTGAGGCGTTAAACGCCAAGAAGGAGACTCATTATCGTTATCCGGACCCCAATAATCTGAAAGCTCTTCAACTTTTTCTAGATTTAAGATTGTCGCTATCTGCGTTAGACGTGTCATTTTATCGCGCACGGACCATGATGTGACGCCAGTTAAATATGAGCTGAGGGCACGAATCTCCTGGTCGAGTATAAGACCTCCCAGGCGGTTAAATGACGATTTCTTGACAGCCCTCTCTAGTCTAGATGTTGTATCTGATGCCAAAATGCTAACAAAAGCGTCAAAGTTTCGTGGTGTTAGTACATTTTTAAATTGACTTAAAAATGAATCGAGTTGCACAATAAGTGTTTGGATAAAAGTTTCTCCAGCTTCGTAGTCAGCTAGTTCTTCTTCGGATAATATATGGCTATAATTGAAGAATTGATCAATCCAGGGATTTAAGCGGGGCTTAATTGCACTGGACCTCAATTGTGTCATGCCGAAATTTACACAGGCCTTCAAAGAATCCCTCACAGTTCTTAATTCTGATATGCAGCTATCTACGATTCGCTGCTCTGTAACTGATAAAGAGGGGAATGTATTTTTAATATCTTGTTCCACTGTTTCCCACAATGTTTCAAGGAATTCCGTTGACATATCGGCATTATTCAATCGATTTATAAAATTGCTGCGTGCTTTTTCACTGTCGCTTGATTGTAATTTGCCATGTTGCACAGCACTTTGTATTGCACTATAAGCCAAATCTGTGTAACCAGAAGGATATCCATTTTTTAATGGAATTTTCAATGCACTTATGAAGTTACATAAACAGGAAGCGGTGTTATTAATTACTGCACATAATCCATTTACTGATTGTGTTGTTAACGATCGACGAATACATTTTCGCAAAATATAGAAAACATCATCTACCATAGAGGAACATTGTTGACCGCCCTCGAATGTATCTAAAATTATAGCTTTATACACACTTTCCTCCATGAAATGCCTTTCGAAGAGAAGATAAGTGCTTAGTATCTCCTGCATTTTGCGGCTAAGGTCTGAATTATTTAGTGTGGTTGATAATCGTTGAAGTTGCTGTTCTTTTTCAATGGGGTGTTTGTCACTTGCCTCAATGTCCGAATTAACTTTACGCCTCAAAAATCTGAAGTACAATTCAGCACGAGAATGCATTATTGTCAATTCCAATATTAAAGCATCTATATCTTTAGGTTGTGGTTTATCAGAGTTTAATGATTGTTTTTGAAATTGAATAAGGGAAGGCATGCTGCCACCTATTAAACGATTATATTCGTTAATTTGTTGAATTAGATCTGGAATACGCCTATTTTTATTAAATTCTAAAATTACGTTCTTCACCTCTAAATCACATTCATTTTGTAGTAATGTGGCCAAGATAAGAAGATAACCAGATCCATAGTAGGTCTCTATAATAGGTTTGTTCACTTCAATTACTCTAGCGAAATTTTCAAGCAATATTGTTAAGGTGTCCGCAAATGCGACTGATAAGCGATTCTCTGCCTTTGCAATATCCAAAGATGATCGCAGTTCTTTTTCACATTTTAGCGCTAATTTCAAACAAATGTATTTGCCAAACTTTTCAATGCCATCCTGATGCATACCTAATAATGGGAACAATTTCAAAAAACGTTCAACGGATGCTAAGTCATCTTTATTAACCGCTTCGTCAAAACGGATAACTACAAGCTTTCGCATTTTCTCAGTAGCCTTTTCCAGTGTATCGACTGCATCACTTACAGATGTAACCGAACCGTTTGATCCGACGTCACCAGCAGTACGCCGTAGAACATTTTGATCAATTGATAAAAAGCGTCCAATAAGTGCAGATCCCTTTTCATAATCTTCCTCTTCAAGGGCATTCAAAACACCTTGACTACAAAGTTGCAGATCTATCAAATCGTGAACACGCTTCTGGCATTCAGATGCCCTACTCCGTGCCATGTCTACAGAACGTACTTTAGCACTAACAGATTTAGCTAAATCGGACGTATGAGAAATTTGTGTGCTTAACTTTTTAGAGTCTGTGCTTACTGTGTTTAAGGCACCCAGGAAATAACAAATTGCATTCATTTTTGAGTCCAAAATTGTTTGCTTGGAAAGCAGGTTTTGTAAATTGGAATTAATCCCATCCTCTTCGTCTTGTATTTTCTTTAAAACTGATTGCATATTATCTGTTTCACTGATATCCGTAGAAGAAAGCATTGTTTCTTAATTGATTTTTGTTGTTTAATTTCAATATATATAATAACAATACTATTGTAGTTTTAAAAGGACACAATTAAATTTTAATCTATGTCGTGTCAATAACGTAAACAATTCTGATTAATTCTGTAGACTCGAAATCGGTTATCGATTTATCAATACAGCTTAGCATTGTTGCATTTTAGTTAACCCATTGGAGGGAATAAAGAATAATTACACAATATTGCGACGAACATAGATGATAGAACAAAATCGAATGAACGATTACTGCCAGAAGCAACTAGTTAGCGAATTCGTAGTTGCCAGAATGTTCTAGAAGCAATGTTTTGTTACAGATTTACTATATAAGGGCTGCCGGAAGAACAATTGAGACATAAGCCAAAAGTTGTAAGCTCGAATAACGAGCAATAAGTGTTAAGTTGTTGGAATTAGAAATAAAGATAAGTGTGTAGCCATTAAATTGGGACTTTTATTTAACAATCCAGTGATCGAACTCAAGAGTGAGTTACAGGTAGACGGTTTATCGAGTAATCCGTTACAATATAATGATAATTCAAGTAATAATCCTATATATATAAGTTTCGTTTTTGTTACCTATTTAAATGTTTCTTTTGCTAAAAGGGCTTCTCAAAGATTGTTAAAAATCTGAACTAGTAATATTGCCAATGGAGACCATGGATATCCATGTATTTATCCTAGATGGAGTTTGCACATTACTAATGTTCACATAGATTTTCATCCTCATAAAATTTGTGAACGGTCCAATAGCTCAAACTTACGCTATATCAGCTTGAACATACCTGCCCGACGAGAATTTCCTAATCCACCAGAATGTATTGAATACCCGTTATTAATATTTTCAAGGCCAAATGTATGGCGGGAATTTTCTAAACTTTCGGGAATTATTCGAAGCCCGTAAATTTTTTTTACTTAAATTTTTTTAACATAATGTTAAAAGAAATAAATATGAAAGCAGCTTAACATTTTATGTAAATATTAAAAGTAAAAGATAGATAGATTAATTTTGAGGTATGCACCGCGACCTATGGTCTATTGTGCCCTCCCCTAAGTCATATCGTATCATCTAGGCCCAGCATGTTGACAAATTCCAAAATTCTGCTGGGTGCTAGTGAGGCGATACAATCCCTGTGTGGAAACATGGATCCCAGGGCCTTGATTCTGCGTCTGCAGACTGCTGTGCAGTTCATCAGCAGATGTTCAGGGGTTTCCGGCTCTATGTCGCAGAACCGGCAGTTTGCAGAAGAGGCTATGCCCATGTTGAAAAGGTGCTTCTTAATCCTGCAGTGGCCGGTGTAGAACGCGACAAGTAGCCGGAATTTGTTCCTCGGGAGATTAATTATGGTTTTGAACCGTTTGAGGTCGTAACCCCCCATTAGCAGTCTGGCATGGTGCATGCCCTGCAGCTGTTGCCAATGTGTCTCCCTACCTACTCTTTCCTCCCTACGGAGGAGCTCTTTAATTGTATGTGGACCAACCGCTATGAATGGTTCATTTTTGTAGAGGCCGCAGAGCGGGCCAGCTCGTCAGCCAGTTCGTTCCCGGCTATACCCCTGTGGCCAGGCACCCAAATAAGATGCACTCGGTTGTGTTCT
Source organism: Bactrocera oleae (assembly GCF_042242935.1). Lineage (NCBI taxonomy): Eukaryota > Metazoa > Arthropoda > Insecta > Diptera > Tephritidae > Bactrocera > Bactrocera oleae. The sequence goes on from NC_091536.1 coordinate 98,417,266, forward strand.
GATAGGCTGTTCAGCCGTTCTTCCAGCACTAAAAGAGATCTGACCTCATAGGCAGAGATCGCACTTAGTGTCGCCTGGCTATCGCTAAGTATAGCAATACTTTTATTGCGATAGTTGCGTTGGAGGTTTATCCCTACACACCGACTTATAGCATAGACCTCGGCTTGGAAGATGCTCGGGAAACTTCCCATGGGAATGGAGAGTTTGGTGCTTGGCCCAGCGACCCCTTCACCAATCCCCTCCTCCGTTTTCGACCCGTCGGTATACCACTTGATAGTGCTTTCCCTTAGCAGTAGGTCCAGTGATGAATTATTCCATTCAGACTTGCTGCCAAGGGTAACTTTGAACTTCCTGTTGAAGTTTACTACTTTGGTAATGCTATCCCTTAGGAGAAGGGCTAGTGGTATTTCCTCACTTAGCGCCTTCATCTGCTGGGATGAGATTACCTTCCCTATCAGCCGCTCAAGGAGATCGTCCACAACTAGGCTCCAAAGTAGGGGGGATACCACTCCACCCTGTGGGCAACCTCTTGTTGTGCCCAGACGAATTTTAGTGTCCCTAGAGCGCAGTACGGCTTCAATCCATCTGCGCACTGGTGCTGCCACACTCCTTTTCTCCAGTGCTCTTGACACGCTTTCATGAGACGTATTGTTAAAGGCACCTTCGATGTCAAGGAAGGCGCATAACATCGCCTCGCCCCCATCTAACGAATTCTGGATCTCTGAGGTTAGCTGGTACAGAGCAGTGTTTGTTGATCTGCCCGCTTTGTAGGCATGTTGCTTCGCATGAAGCGGTGTAGCCTTCAGCACCTTCGATCGTATTTCGTGGTCTATGATCTTTTCCATACTCTTAAGTAGGAAGGAAGTAAGGCTGATAGGCCTACAAGATTTCGCCAATGAGTAGTCCTTAATTCCTAGTTTGGGTATGAAGATCACCCTTGCAGTGCGCCATGGTTCTGGGATATATGCCAGCGCAAGGCTATCCCTCATCAGCCGAACAAGGTGGCTGTAGCACCTGCTCCCCCTGTTGCAGAAAAGCTGGAAGGATACCATCCGCACCCGGGGACTTAACTCCATTTTTAAAATTGATAAATGTTATAAAAAATTTAAATTAAATATAATATAAATAAATAGGTTGTATCAGCTGATACGTTTCACGGTTTTGCGTCGGTCACGAACTAAATCCCTTGCACATATACCGTGTATGGCCAGTTTTAGGATTCTGTTATATGTGCCACCTTTATTATAATTTTTTAAAGGCCAAGTCAACTCTGTTATGGTCTTTATTATGATTTTTGGTAAGTAGTCAACCCTGTTACAGCATTGTTCGTTTTGATCTTTTGAAAAATTTTACTGCATTTTTAAATTTACTTGAATTTATTTATTTCGCGTCATAGGATTTTGATAATATGTCAACTCACTTGGCTAATGTTTACGCATTTTTATTACGTGGATATGGTGAATCATATACACTAATATATTCTGAACCTCCAACTTATTTATGTAAAATTGTTGGACAAAATAGATGTGGCGGCAAAGTTGTATTCATATATCAAGAGGTTATAATCTAATTTAAAATTGCCGTTTCTTGCATCTTTAATTGTTTTATTTACTTTTAGGATCGTAGTATAAACGACAAAATCTACGCATCACCAAGAAAACTAATTAATAAAGAAGATGCTGTTAAAATAGATATGGACCTCACTGGCAGCCCCTTGAAAGATGATTGTGTGGTAGAGGCCATAGAAGATATTTCATTAAATATAAAGACCAATCAAGGAAATTCTTGGAAAATTGAAGAAGAATGCCAGAAAGGGATTCCAATTGGAAAAGCTCGTTCATTATTGTGTAATGAAAATTTTCAGTTTGTAGATCCTGATGCAACAGGTTCAATATGGATTCTTTGTAATGGAGCTGACGCGGGTAAAACTCTACTTTTGCAATATGAATTTGCTTCCGGTTATTTTAGCCGAGGCATAATTTCTTTTTCTGGAGTGATACAAGTGAATGACGTAAAAGTAGAATCTATAATGCAGCAACATATGTCTCTTAATAGTGGAATTTCAACTGGTCAAGTAGAAACTTACATTGAGAACATATATCAAATAAAGTCTAACATTTCTGTGAGGTGTTGTTGGTCCTCTACTGCAGCTTTACCTTCTCTAATTGATTTAACGTCATGTGAAGTTACTTTGCGGCAAACCTTTCGACTAGAGGCTTGTAATGAGTTAACAGAAGATTTCATGAATGAGTTGCGGATATTGACTGTAATTAAAAATGATATAATAGCGTACAAGAGTTTGGATAAATGTGATGCTGAGGGAAGAAATGAAGTTCTTGTATATCGCTGTGGTTGGTTAGTGATCAATGTCCTTGTATTGCAAATGTTTATAATTTATTTTAAAAAATTTCCATAGCGGAATAGATACAAGGGAATTGCGAGAAAGTATAAACAAGGCAGTTATTGAAATTGCTGGCTTAGGAGATATGCACAGCGCAGATAGTGGTATCAAGTGCGATATAGAATCTGTTGTTCAACGCATAAAGTTCCGGCGACTTACAGACCTCACAGATAAATTATGGGAAATTTTAAGACGTAAGGAAAAACAATGCATGTATGAGTGGTATATAGCCATTCTTATTTTTTAGGTTGCTCTTCATATAAAGATCTAAAAATGGCATTTACGATTCTATTTAAATGTGCGGCTCACTGCAATATTGTGGTAAGTGTCATACTATACATATGAAATAATTACACATAATGGTATGCTAATCCCATAAAAGTTTAAAAATATGGAATAAATGCAACATCTCATAAATAATAATTTTTCGGACTTTGGTTTCTACTCCTCCATTTTAATGTAATCTTTTCGCTTTGCTTAGAATACGCCAACAAACAAGAATCGACTGGCAGAAATCATTACCGAGGTTGCGAATAAACGCTTGGCCATACCATGTCTCACGGGCAGCGAACCTTTGGAATTGCTATTAGAAATCGGATTGGAAAAACTATACAAAGACTATGAACTCATATTTGATGAAAGTAAAATATGTAGTTCAAACGATTTGAAAAGTAAAAGGTGAGCTATCCACGTTAGCAGCTTTATTTATAATTTATGTTATTAAATCAATTTATTTTACAGTCTTTTTGATTCGCAACATAACGATGAGAAAATTTCAATGCCAAATGTGCGCAAGTCACTGCGCAATGCTGTGCGTCCAGACCCGGTGGCGATGCGTAAAACATTATTGCATAATAAAGCAAAGAAAGATATTAAATTCGAACACGAAGAAACAATAGGGTTTAAGAATAGTAGTTTTGATGAAATTGAGGTGTCTGAGCGTCTGGCCAAGCTATTACAAGTGCATTGTGCTTTGGAACATTTGCTTATGATAGATATCAATCTGAATTTGAGTAACGGTAAGCGATATGGGCGGATGGCTATCAATATTTCGTGTCGTTTTGTTATTTTATTGTCATCATTTTTCTTTAGTATATAGCGAGGTATGTGAGCAACTTTTAAGCAAACCCCCACGTTTTCTAGATAACATTGACGAAAATTTGGTGGATGAAATAGAAATATCGCTATCTGCACATGATGTGCGTGAACATTTGGAAGGGTGAGTCAATAAATATTGTCTGCTCCTTTATGTGGATATTAAAATATATTGATATTAAAATGTCTAATATGCTTACAGCAAAGATCCGCATGTGCGTCTCATATCAATGTGCTCCGAAAACAAATTTCGAGAAGTAAAATCTACTTTTTATTACAGCATGAATAACATTTGCCCTCCTGGTATTTCAGAACATTTTCAATCAGATGGTGAATTTCTTTTTAGTTGAGTGTTAATTGATTTTAAAGAGCTTTTTTTTTACAGATAAGGAGGCATGCAAAGAGAATACATATTATAGCTGGTTGTACCGTAAAATTAAAACATTGCATTAAGTGATTTATTATTTTAATTATATTATATTAGGATATTGAAGTACACAAAGCTAAGGGCTAGCATTCAATCTTATATGTATATTTTGTGAAAATAAATGAAATCATAAAATAGTAATTGATTATATTATTAATTGCATTATAAAATGGATAATAAAAATTAAGAAACTTTCAAAGAATTCACCTCACAGTTAAAACGTTCCTTCACTTTAACGTAAGGTTTTTAAAAATTTTCGATTCTTCAAATTTTTATGGAGTAATCTTGATCCTTCCAATGGGTTGGCTTTCTTGAACTCTTTGTTTTGGTCACCATATTCTAAACAGATTTAGAATGTAATAATAAATAATTAACAGTATTAAACGAAAGTGCATTTTAAGTGTTATAGGTATCCAGACGCTTCCAAATCTGACTCAGACAAAGCAAAGCAAGCAAATATAAATTGCGCCGAATGTGGAATTCACAACAACAGTTGTTTAAAAACGTACGCAATAGCTGAGAATATCCGAACAATATGCCACAATATGGTTCAATCCAATTAGTGTGCAGGTTAAGCTGCTTTCTTTTATATAAGTATTTGAAGTGTGCCTCAGAGCAAGCAAGTATCAGAACGACAGTTGAAGTGCTGAGGTCCGGACGTGTTTCAGTTGCACATTTGCCAATTGCCAGACAACATATTTATTTCAACAAAAAATATTTGTTTGTGCTAGAAAAATTCTTTAAATGTCCTGTTTCAAAATCAGAAATCTGATCGGAGAGACACGACGTTACAATCAGCATTAACAACTTGTCCTAACAGCTTTCAACAAAAATACAGAACAGTGTGTATGTTTTTGTAGTTTTATTCGAAAAGCACAGATTAAAATAATTAAAGAGGGTCGGGCTTCGCGAACGTCTCTTTTAATCTACTCCGGGAGCCAAAAATACTGCATACTTACATATATATGCGAATGCTGCTCAACGTGTAAAACCAACAAATACCGATAATGGTACATGATTTAATAACATATTATAAAACCATAAAGTGAAAATTAAACTGCCAAAATTGCTTTAAAAAAAATGCATTTTGCATGCAAAAATACATCGCCAAAGCGACACTGTTGCGGCTTCGGTGCAGCTTACCTATACATATTCACATGAATGAGGATATATCCATAGGAGTGTCATAGATATTAAATCACGCATTTGAAAAGAAAAAAAAATACATATTTTAGTGCTTTCGTATAATACTATAGAACAAAATTTCATAATTTTTATGTTCATCCCGTAAAAATTGACGATATAACTGCGTATACGGGAATATATAATTACTTAGTTTAAAAAAATTACATGGAACTCCCATATAGGGTGCTTATATGGTCTTCGTAATATTGTGTATTAACTGACGAACTGAAAACTTTATCAAAGGAATAGTGTATGTGCCAGAAGCAGGCTGGTCGTGAGAAAAATCATATACTTTGTGGACACTGTAACTTTTGTTCTTCGAGTCGAAGAAGGACTCGATCATCGAGTCCCGATGTGAAATTTGTATTTATTTACAAGACTAATAAATATAAATAGATATTGTACGAAGATTTTACAAGAGCTTCGGTTCGAGATATGTTAATATATGTATTAGAGCTGGTCGAAAATCTAAGTTCTCTAACATATACTTAACAATGACAGTGAAAATGAAGAAAATTAGACAACTACAACATATATCTCCCATACAAACGACTTGTTTTTTCGTCTCTTTGAGATTTATATTGAAATTTATAATACATAAAACGGAAAATATTTTTTGAATGCGGGATCAACTTTAAAAATGTTTATAAAAATACACTTAAAACTTATTTAATGTTTTTCTGTAACGGAGTTATATGTTATAGATAGTTGTCCGATTTTTTTTATTTTCACGGTCATTATTAAGTACGTATTAGAGAACAGTTCTGCAAAATTACGTACCCTTAGCTTATTAAAGGCAGGCAACCGGAAAATAAAATAACTGAATAAGCGGTTGTATGAGAGATATGTGATATAGTTGTCCGATCTGGCCAATTCGGACAAATGATTAATAGAATCTCAAAATACACCTATGTATTAAATTTCATTCGGATATCTCTAAAACTGACGAAGAATTTTTTATAATCTCGAAAAATTAAACTTCAACTAAAAAATCGCTGGCCCGAAACCGGTTTTAACCCCATATTCTCTTAGTCATAGTTGTTCTGAATGATTCGCAAAACTTTTCCCGCATATTCTCTTAGTCAGAGTTGTTCAGAATGATCCGCAAAACTTTTCCCGCATACGCATAGCTCGCTGTAAATCAACCCGCTCTAATTTATATATACAAAGTATGTCCAACAATGGATTCTAATACTTAGTTTAAATTTGCTTCTACTAAAGACCGTTTTTCGATTCTGACCAGTCCAATATATATTCGGGTTCTACAGCTTGCATATAACTTGTGTGGTTTGGGAGGCTACCAATACCGCTTCAAACAGTGCAGCTGCTTCTGATGGTAGCACAGACACTATATGAACCGGCAAATATTTTACTGGTAACCTATTTAAGTCTATCAGTGTATATAAACGCCTATTTTGCTAAAGAAGTTTCAATAGCTTCTCAGTGAAGGGAATTAGGATGATTTAGGTAGTTATAATATTTCTTTTATTCCTTTGGTTTAAGACCGAAGTTTAAGATGAGTCCGATATGCTATATGAATCGACAATAAGTATAAAAATAGATTGTAGTTCTAATACCGTTTTTGAATATCTTTGTTAGGGGTTGGAGTTCTTCTTCAAATTCGGCTATGCCTTCCTCATCATAACACTTATGATAATGATATGGATGTCCTTGGCGCGCGCCTCGATGCATATGTACGAAATGGACGATTCACGCAATCCACCATGTACACAAAACGCACTTTGCACGTGTTCGAAATCGGCGCCGGATCTAGGTATAGTTCATTGCAAAGATGTGCCATTTCCGGCGTTACCTAAAATGGTGAACGAATCGAAGGTACGGAGGCAAGAATATATTTATTGAAACATTTTTGCACACATGCGATAACGGTTTAATTGTTTTACAACCAAATTCTATTATGTATAAGGTTTTTTCGCTACACATGGAAAACACCGGTTTGCGTGAAATTGAATCATATTTCTTGCAATCGACAGGTTAGGAATGCTTTATCGATGAGATCTAAATATATGTACATTATTTTGTAATTAAATTTTCTTTCCGAATTTTTAGGCATGTATCGTTTGAAAATAAGTGGCAATCATTTGACGGAAATACCCGACGATGCATTCACCGGGTTAGAACGGTCACTTTGGGAGCTATTGCTACCCCAAAATGATCTCGTTGAGATACCTTCAAAATCAATAAGGCATCTTCAGAAGTTGCGTCATCTCGATTTGGGAAACAACCACATCACCCATGTACAGCACGACTCCTTTCGTGGCCTTGAGGACTCACTGCAATGGTTGATTTTACGAGATAATTGTATATCCATGCTGATGGCACATAGCTTCTCGGGCTTACTCATATTGGAAACATTGGATTTGAGTGGCAACAATTTGTTTGAAATTGATCCTAATGTCTTTGTTGATGGAATGCCGCGGTTAACCAAGCTATTACTGACCGACAATATTCTTTCCGAGATACCATATGATGCGCTTGGTCCTTTGAAAAGTTTGCGTACTCTGGACATATCTCATAATGTGATATGGTCCTTGAGTGGCAACGATACATACGACATAAAATCCACCACAAAGCTTAATTTGGACAATTTGCATTTAGAATACAATAACATTGATATGTTGCCACCAAATTCTTTCAAGAACTTCGATATTGTGAACAGAACCTTTTTCGATGGTAATCCCATACACACTCTTAGGGTGAGTGATTAGCTGGAATGAATATAATATCTGCCATATTGATTCTACTTCTTTATATGATACGCCTAGGAGGACGCCTTCAAACCGGCCAAAATAAGAGAGATATATATGCGCTACTGCGGCCTGACTAACATATCGCCGCTGGCTTTCGACAGTTTAGTGAACAGCTTGCAGATCCTGGATCTGTCGGGCAACAATTTAACGCACTTACATCACAAATTATTTAACAATTTCGATGTGCTAAGGTGAGTACGAGGTAATGTCCGGTTCCCCATTAAGGGCGGGGGTAGCAATCTACTTATTTTTGAAAAAAAAGCTTAAAATACTTTCCTGAGGTTAATACGTCATACATCCACATATGTGCATATATAATTTACTTATTTACTACTACATACGCATATGAGTGAGCATATTAGTAGCATTGATGTGTTCCATGAGCTCTCGCGTCGGTATGTGGAGGCTAAAAGTGGTACAACAGCGCGTGTGTGCGCTCTAGTACTGTGAGCGTAGTCTACTAAGGCGAAACAGATGACGGCGCCGTGTTGCATTCACTGTCATTCTAATCCGATTGCCGCAATATGTTGACACAAACCAAAAAAAAAAAATGCTTCAACTTATAAATGGTTCACGAAACCAATGGAAAGTACCGATGAACATACCAAAGTGAAAAATAAAACTAAGCAAGAAACGTTTGCAGACGACCGAATTGGGGGAAATATTTGCACCTTGTTAAAAGTAAACAATATGGCTTCTGCTGACTGTTATGCAGGCCACTTAAACATATTGGCATGGTAATTATACCGTTAAGTACTCAGCCACAGGTATTGCCGATTACTAAGTGACCTTTTTGATCATTTTAAAAATAGTTACACACTAACTAACAAACGCGTGCAAACATTACGAGAGCTTAGTGAATTTCCCAATTTACAAATTAGTTTTATTTCCATTTATAAATAATATGATATAATGATAAATCTCTGGAGCTTTCAGAAATTCACTACAGCGATTTGCTGTAAATGATTAATGCCTCTTTCATATTTACATATATATAATACATTTATACCCCTATGCAGAGTTATTAGCTTGCGGGACAACAAGATCAAAATCGAGCAACCGCTGGAGACTTTCAACGCCATGCAGTACACCCTACTCAAATTGGATTTAAGCGGAGATAAGAACGACCCAACAAATCTTCAGACTCTACGCAAGTAAGTTTCGTATTTGACATTGCTTCGCAGCAAAAACATATGTATTTATTTGCAAAAAGTATGACCAGAATGCGGAATATGCGTTCGTTGTCAATGTCGCGTATGGGTAGTGCCACAACAATAGGTCCGGATGATTTCAAGGATTTCGGTGTAGAGCTGGAGGATTTACAAATCACTCGCGCCACACTCGCGACCATACAATCGCATGCCTTTAAACATGTACGCGGCCTTAAGCATTTGGATTTTAGCGAGAATGGTATACAAACAATTGAAAACGACGCATTTCACGAGGTGAGCCGTTGTTATTGTGCATTTCGGATAATTATCTTATGTTCTTCATTATGTTACCTGAACACATACTTACGTTTATTTTGATGCCTTAGATTGGTCACTCACTGATATCATTAAAAATCTCGCATGGTTTCACTGGCACGGCGCTGCCGGCCGATCCGTTGCGGCACTTGACGTCACTGCAAGAATTGGATTTTAGTAACAACAAAATCACCAGCATGAGCGATACCAGTTTCCACTTCTTGAAAAATCTACGGCTGCTGGAACTGCACGACAATCGAATCGAGCAAGTCATGAAGGGCACATTTCAAGTAAGCATTTGAAAATTGTTAATATAGATATCAAATGCATTGTGAAGATTTATGTTTTTCCATATTACAGGGTGACATCCATTCCAAATTGGAGGAGATATCGCTACGCTTCAATCATCTAACCCAAGTGTCGCAACATACTTTCTTTGACCTGGAGGTAAGTGCAACTTTTAATTGACAGCTTATTTGAATCTTATCGATTTAAATATGAGAATTCGCACAGGCTTTGAGGAAACTACATTTGGACGACAACAAGATTGAACGTGTCGAACGAAGAGCTTTTATGAATTTGGATGAGCTGGAACATCTTAGTTTGCGCGGCAATAAACTAAATAATTTAGCTGACGAATCGTTCCAGGTATAAAATATTAATAAAAACTTATCTATATATTTATAGCAGTACTATATTCGTACCAATATTATTGAAAATTAGCTAATTTAAATTTTAATAAAATAATCTCGGAGTGTATAATCCCTACAAGAACCCCTATGCAAAAAAGCAAAACAGTAAAGGTATTTCCACGAATACTAGAAAATTCGTCAAAATCGGTAAACCAGCCTTAAGTACAGATAGTTTTGTTGCATCCATTTTTTATTGTGTATAGAGATGCGAAAACCTGGTCCTAATGTTTATATACACATTCCACATATCTATATTGCAATGTGTTTCTTTATTGCTATAAAATATGTATGACAGTTTATTAATGGATAATATATTTAAATAACAGAATTTACCCAAATTGGAAATTCTCGATATGGCTTTCAATAATTTACCGAATTTCAACTTCGACTATTTTGACCAAGTAAGTGCCCTATATATTTGCATAAGTAAGATATATCCACATAAAAACTAATTGAATTAACTTCTAGGTGGGTACTTTATCCACTCTAAATGTAAATGTGAGCCATAACCAAATCAGAATGTTAATGTATAATAGTTCGTGGGCAGGGCGAACTGATCACGGTAAGCACCTGAGTTCGGGTCTTGAAACCACTTATTCTCCAGCTTTGTCTCCAGGTTCAATGCACCATTCAAATATAAAGTTATTGGATTTGTCACACAACAACATATCTCTAATACATCCAGGCTACTTCCGGCCGGCGGAGATTTCATTGACCCACCTATACATGGGCTATAATTCACTGATGGTAAGTTTTTAAAAAAATGTTAAATTCAGATTATAATGTGTTAAAAAAATAAATAGAATGCAACGCGTGATGTGTTCGGTAACATGCCGCATTTGCAATGGCTGGACCTGTCTTATAATCGTATACGCGAGCTGGATTTTGATGCGTTTAAGAATACCAAGCAGCTGCAGGTGCGTCGAAAGAGAAATTTATATTTTTGAAACTAAATAACTTTTCTGTTTTAATTAGTTAATTTATTTGGATCACAATTACTTAACGGACATACCCCAGGACATTTTCAAACCCATCTATGCTTTGCGCGTTATTGATCTGTCACATAACAATTTACGTGGTTTGCCCGACAATCTTTTCTATAACGGCGGCATGGAAAAGTAAAAATAGAAGCAATTGTATACAACATGTACAGGAGCTCTAACTGTATTTTCCATTTCTTAACAGGATGGACGTTTCGCACAATATGTTGCTCAAAATACCCTCATCATCCCTGTCCAGCTTGGCCGCTTTGACCCTTTGTGAACTGCACTTATCCAATAACTTCATTTCAACTATACACAGCATGGACTTATCCAATAAGTTTAGGGTTTGTATAACTTATGGGATATACTATATACTTAGTACCCGTGGTGATTTTGTTTAATGTATTATAATAATTTTATAGTCTTTGCGCTTTTTGGACATATCTTACAATTACTTGCTGCGGATAGACGACGCAGTTTTCGCCACAATGCCTCGACTCGCTTCGCTTGACCTCTCACACAATCGTGATCTCAAAGTGATGGACAAGTCGTTTATGGGCCTGGAGAATTCACTCATCAAATTAGGAATGGAGAATGTTTCTTTGAGCACTATTCCCGAGATACGCTTAAAGTACTTGCGTGAACTGCGCTTGGGTTATAACGAACTGCCATCGATACCGCAAGAATTGGCCTTCAACATGAGTAATTTACGTATGTTAGATTTGTCCAATAATGACTTGACTAATGTACCGCTAATGACACAATCACTGCCACATTTAAGGTTTGTCTTAGATGGCTTTTAGTCAGTTAAACTGTAAGTTTACTGTTTCGTTTTGAATGAACATTTACAGGAAATTGATGCTCTCGGGCAACCCAATCACCTCGCTTAATAACAATAGTTTCGACGGTGTCAACGAGGATTTGGAAATGTTGGACATCTCCAATTTTCGTTTGCATTACTTCGAATATGGTTGTTTAGATTCATTGCCACATCTGCGCTCGCTCAAACTTACCGCTTACTCGCATTTGGAACACTTCAATATACCTCATTTGTTGCGGCACCATCATAATATACGTGAACTTTGGATTGAAGCTCCGCAACCGTTCACTCGAATCATAAAGAAAGGCTCGGGCCCGAATCAGGACATTCAACAGGTGCAGATGGGTCAACCCACTGATTTGGCGCGTGAAATGGAAGGTCATTTACCAGCCAAATTGACGAATATAACTTTCAGTGGTCCGCAGTTTAGTAGTCTCAATGAACGTATTTTGAAGGTTAGTTGTGAGTATTCTTAAAGAGTAGTTTGATATAAAAACGACCCTTTATTTGCATAAACATATTTCTATACTGTAATAATGCTCATGTGTGTTTACAAGTACTTGTGTGACTTCATAATTCTTGTTATATCTACTAGATAAACGACAGAAACCTTTTTAATTCATAAGAAAGCCGAGGATAACTGAACCAGTCTAACTTCTTTACTATAATTTATCTGCAATGTACTTCATATTAAGATCCAATTTTCAAAATTAAAAAGCTCCTCAGACCTAAGCTACGCCCCTTTCAATGTACGTTCAGTATGTTCAGAATGGTTTATATTGAACAAGCCACCAACTCTTAATTTTATTAAGATAAACAACACTAATTAGGTTGACTACACAAAATTAAGAGCGCAAAGTTAGTTGTTTTAGTAAAATTGTTTGCCAATCGAACCTGCGATCCCCGTATAAAAGATCTCAATTTGAAAATTCAGGGGCGCCCAAACCTAATAAAAAGCTTAAAGCTAAAACTTAAATTGAGCTTTTTGTATTTTTGGAAGAAGAATATAATGTGAATATTGTAGTTTTTACGATGTAGAATGTTACCTTAATACCTTCTTGCTTCAGCTTGACTTCAATATACTTATGTACTCGTATGTCTTAATTATTGTTTTTTATAAATATACATTTTACCCTGAATGCATTTGAACCTTTGTCTCGGAGTGATATCGTGCCTTGAATGCATCCTCTTGCTGTGGCTGATAATCAACAGAAACAAAATTGTATTTTCAGGGAATGAGGTCGCCGTATATATATATGCAACTCTTTAATACTACACTGAAGGAGATACCGACCAATTTCTTCAAACATATGGGACGGGTCCGCAATATATCGCTGGATATACGCTACAACAATCGTATGTTGAAAAAGATACCAAATCCCAATACAGGGAATGTACCTTTTCTGCCGAACAGCGTTTTCCTCACCGAACTGAAAATGTCCGATTCCGATTTGAACTGCGATTGTGACTTGGGGTTAGTCTCTCTACAATCTGTTAATTCAACTTCAAATTTTATAGCTTCCAATAATTTTTTCGTTTATACTTTGCCTTACAGATGGGTAGAGTTTTGGCAGCGCAAACGAAGACAGTACATTTGCTCATCACAAACGTGGACCGATGCTGTATTCAGAACTTTCATGAATTCACCTTGCCAAGTGTATGGACGGCACAATTGCGATGATCACGATGATGATCTGCGTGAGACCCGATGTGATAATAAAGGCGGACAGCAGTTAATGGAAGTAAGAATTTAATAACTTAATGTCATTAAAAAGTCAATGACTGAAAGTAGTTCGCGTGGAGGTGGATGCTCAGGTTTATTAGCAGGGAGCCCAAACAGTAAGAAGGTTCATTGAAATGTGTTATCCGAGATTTTCAGATTCGATATAGGGACCGTAGCAAGTATGTTGTTGACTGTCTTATCTTATCTTAAATAAGTGTATCTAGAAATATTTTTGGCGATCGAAGAATATCTGTTACAATGGTACTCCTATAATCCGATTTTATAAATATTGTTTTAATAATCTTTGGCCCCAATGTATTTTTTGTAGCGTTTATAGTTAGAATTTGATTAAGTCGTGCTACTTTTGAATCTGCATATTGAAAAATACTGTTGAGATAACTCTTGTGCTCATTTTAGAAGCATTGTATTTCATTTTTGGTCACCTACTAACACAAATAATACTGTACTTTTTTCTAGAAACAGCTAAACTATTGTAGTTTCACTAACATATTTCTGGGGCGGATAGATATGACCCTAGGAAGAACCGTTAGGAGAGTAAAACTACTATGGTATAAATATTGCGCTCGTCGGAACGTTTATTATTTGACAACAAAACTTGTATTAAAAAGCTTTGGTTAATATAATATTAACATACGGTTCAAAGACAGCACGATAGTGTAATCTTGCTCCAGTAGAATCGAGATAACTCTAAAATATAACAGCGTGTAGATTTTATTTGTATTTAAAATTTATAATTGACTCTTTTCAGGCGCTGAAATTCGATTTGGAATGTGGATGGGATAATGCAGGTTGTCGCGAAACGTTCATTCTGCTAATCACAGCCTTACTAATGATCGTTTTCTGGATGTGACTGTTGAGATGCGCTTTCAAAGTGTCGGCAGATTTTTACAAAACCTTAGAGAAGGTATACGGAGACAGTCCGCTATAAAGAGCAATTTTGCAAATGTTGTTAAGTAAAGAGATATCAAAGTAGAAAGAGTTAAAGCGAAAAGAGGATGGAAAGAATAGAGAACAAGTGTGCTACCCGAAGAAACCCAAAATAAAGTACAATTCCCAGACCTCAGCTGAAATTGGATTCGTAGATTTTTAGAAATATTGCATTTGTATGTTTGTTTTGTAGTTCAACCGATAATTGAATGTGCTGGATTAACTTATACAATTTGGAATTATTTTGAACATATTTTAGTTTCATCATTTTTTAATAATTTTTTGTATATTATCTTGGTAAGGAAAAAATTGCGGTAATGAAAATTTAAGGCACTTAAACATAAGTATATAATACTTAAATATAGTATAATAGAATTGAAATTTACTTTTAGCACTAATGGATATAAGTTTTCTATTTTGTTTTTAACCTTCCTAAGCTTCCCTGTTTTTATCACTTCAGTTCACGCTTTGCTTGAATAATTTTAAAATCATTGTTTATAAATGTTTTCGTATTTAAAATAAATATTTAAACAAAACTATTTTGGTTTTTTCTTTGTTCGTGCCAAATTTCGTGAACGTATCTTACAAAAAAAAAAAAAAATAAACAAGTTGAGAAGAGCTGAGCTCTTGTCCAGCTACTAAACTAAAGTATGCTTAAGAAAACATGCTCACTCAATTGCATTCACCTATATTTACGTAAAAATGTGAGTTATGTCCAAAGAGTGCCAAGGAGCATATGTACCAAGGTAATTCGTCTCATCATCCTGAAAGAATTAATTATCTTTTGTTTGATTTTAGGTTTTACCAACCACTGTTAGTTGAGAAAAAAGTTATGAGAGTATAAAAATAAATGAGATAAAAAAGTAGTTTTAAAGTAAAAGAAATCTATATTAAACGATAAGTATCGAGTGTCTTTAAATGCAATAATCGATTTCAGTCATCAGACATTGGCATCTGCATTGGCAGTGTGCTACATATAGGCTAGTTAAAGGAGTGCGCAATGATTTCTTCCACCTCTCGCTTATGCACTTTGCCAATGCCAGTTGCGGTGGTAGCTGCTTCAGACCGGCCAACGTATTTTAGCTGGAAAAAAGTTAACCAGTAATTGCAGTTGGAAATTCGTTATGTTGAATATATATCGTGAATGTAGGCATGTACCTGTTTGCCGATCAAATACTCAAAACGTGGGCGTACAAAACTCCAAGCGCCCATATTGCGGTGCTCTTCCTGACTCCAAATAAAGGCTGTACACATGAAAATAGAGCATAGTAAGTAGTTGAGTGAAACTACCAGTAGTATTAGTATGTCAGTGTTTGGATTGAAGTTTACGTACTCTTTGCCTGTGCGTATTTAGCCATCTCTTGTTGTAGTTCATAGGCTGGAAAGGGGCATAATGACTCGAGCCGTATTAGGGCCGTATCGGTGATGCCTCTTGTTCGGCGCTCCTCATCTAGTACAAAGAAATGCTTGCCCGAACAGACAATGACTTTACGAACTTGGTCAGCAACAACACTTGGGTCACCTGAGGAATACAATTCATTGTTGGCTTCATTGTTGGGCCATATATATATACAATGTACTACATTGAGCACCACTACACTTACTTATTGTGACTTAGTATATTGTTAATAACGCTTTTTAATAAATTTTAAAATCCCACAAACAAAATTAACTCACCCAGCACATTGTGGAAGTGTGTGCCCGGCTGGAAGTCAACATATGTTGATGTGGCAGCCGGATGACGTAACATTATTTTCGGGGCGACCACAACGAGGGGTTTGCGGAAATTGCGCAGCAATTGGCGGCGTAACAGATGAAAATACTGAGCCGAAGTAGTGGGATTAATAACGTTCACATTTACATTGTCACCATCGGGTGCGGTTTCTTTGGAGTCACACAACTGCAGAAAGCGCTCAATGCGACAGGAACTATGCTCGGATGCGGCTCCATCGTAGCCATGTGGTAGCAACAACACCAAGCCATTTGAATCCATCCATTTGGCTGTAAAGTTATAACGTGCATAACAAGAACCGTTAGTGAGCCTCCGCAGTGTTAGACATTCATTTATTATACAGTCAATGTAAACTTACTCTCCCCTGTTATTATATAATTGTCGATCATTATTTGTGCACCGTTCGCGAAATCACCAAATTGTGCTTCCCAAATAATCAACTTTTGCGGATCGTCTATGGCCATTCCGTACTCATATCCCAACACTGCCTCTTCAGAAAGTATGCTGTGGGCAATTTCAAGTTTGCCGCCGTTACCGCCTTGCAGGCTATTCAATGGTATGAACATTTCATTGGTCTTCTGATCGACCAGCATTACATGGCGATGGGAAAAGGTGCCGCGTCCCACATCCTCCCCGCTAATGCGCACATGATGGCCTTGATACATAAGACTGCCGATCGCCAAGGCTTCCGCTGTGGACCAATCGATCTTTTCACCGCTATCTAATTTCTTTCGTCGGCCTTCAATATGGGTTTTCAACAGATGTGGATGAACGTTCTGGAACCCGATGTTGTAGTACTTATAGTTCAGTAAACTTTTATTATTTGAAAAAAAAACTTACGAAATCTTTCGGGTGATAAACACTCTGATGGCCAATATAGTTAAGTAGTTGATAGTCAAGACCGGTATCCCAGATGGTAAGTTTCTCTGTTGCACTTGTTAAACCAGTCCATTGTTTTTTAAAGTAATTTGCCTCGGGCTTATAACTTTCTGATATAGCCAATTCGGAATCTAAATGATTCCAGTAATCAGAACGCATCGATTTTGCCTGTTCGGAGCTGAGCACTCCATCCTCTATTAAATTTTCCATATACAAATCAGGCACAGATCTATTATATAAAATGGAATAATGCTTAGTAGAATTATTGTGTTGAACATTTTAATACACTTTTAATAAACCGACTTGCGATTGTGTATGATCTGGTAAACTTGCGGATTCGTAAAGGTTGGATCGTCCATTTCATTATGTCCCCAACGACGAAAGCAATTCATATCAATGAATATATCTCTGCGGAATTCTCTTTGATATTGCATTGCCAATTGTGTTACTAAAGCGACCATTTCGGGATTGTCACCATTCACATGTAAAACCGGTGCTTGAATGGTTTTGGCCAAATCTGAAGCGTAGTCTGTGGATCGACCTCGTTCGCCGGGTGTTGTAAAGCCAATCTGATTGTTCACAATCAAATGTATACTGCCACCCACCTCAAAGTGTGGCACATAGGCCATATTCAGACACTCCTGATTAACACCTTGACCAGCAAAGGCGGCGTCACCATGAATGAGGACATTGAGTACTGTAGTACCAAAGGGTTTTGTATGATCTTCACTGAATGCACCATCACGAACGTTTTGTTGTTTTGAGCGAGTTTTGCCCATAGCCACAGGATTTGCTGCCTGATGGGCGAGGTGAAAGAGAAAAATTGAAAACTTTTCGAGCATAAAATTAGGCGATATCCACTCACTTCCAAATGCGATGGGTTTCTTATTATACTTATATGTATCTTCTTGCCTTCCACCTCCAGGTCCTCGGAAGTATCTAGGTATGCAAAGAGTATAACAATATATTTAGTGTTGAAATAAGTTTTGAATTTGATTTATTTGAAACGGTATCTCAAAAGACGACGTACTGAAGTGACTTAAAGTATCAGACATAGCCGGTGCATCATCCGGAAACTCCGACTCGCCGCTGAGCTTATGGAAAATTTTTGCTGGTCGCATATTCAACATCGTCGTTTGGAGAGGCATACGTCCACGATGCGGCATTGCCACAACAATATCCCCAATGCTAGCTAATAGTAAAAAGAGAGGTGAGTAAAGTGTAGACAGAAAGGTTAAAAAATATCTGAGCCAGTCGAAACACACTTGCTCTGAAAAAATTTGTAATTTTAACTGCACACATACCTTGTGCAGCGCTACGCAACAGTTGCCAATAGAAGGCCAGTAGACTTTCGGCACCTTCTCCACCATAGCGTTTAACACTTGCAAATCGAATTGCCATAAAATTATCCCACGTTTGCGATTTAATCAGCAGTTCGGCAATCTGACGGCGTGCATCCTCTGAGAAGCTGAAGCCTGGCTGCTGTTGCTGATATCCAAAAGCGAGTTGTTCAAAATGCCGCGATAGCCATTCGCGCTCCTCCAGGTTCTGTTGCAATTACCACAAACGAGCAAAGGTTGTCAAAATATGCGTAAATGGCCGAGGAGAGTTTGGAATATGCAACTAGTAGATACGTTTGTATGCGAGTATCAGCCGCAAAAAATTACCTCAATATAGTTGAATTCTACACTGACCGATGTGCCACAGTAAATGTCTTTCAACAACGATGCTAATTCTATTACGGTTGCAGCGTTTCCTGCGCCCAATTGCGGCACATTTATTAAACCTTGGGGTTGTACGGAATTATTTAGAGCAAGCCCATAGAACTGAGGATTCAGCTCATCGATGGTGGTGCTGTGGATGTGATGCGATATTTATGTAAATATTTATGTTGCAAGTTAATGAAGAATTTTATCTCAAATGGGGATTATCTGGATGTATATGTTTTTGTGCGATATGTACCAATATAATATATATGAGAGAGTGTGTATGTTCGGGTACATATAATAACAACCTCTGCTGGTCTCTGGTGCTGATTGGGTTGATAACTGCCAGTTTGTGGCCATGCTTGCGATAGGCCTCGATCCAACGATAAACATTGCCTTGGACATTCCTCGACTGTAGCACTTCGTCAGGCACTATGGATGAAAAGATTGGTCCAACTATTATTTTGTTATCAAGTTGTTAAGCAAGTATTAGGTTATATATAAATTTTTGTTAATAATGCTCACAATTCAGCTGACGCTTTCTCGGAACATCTTACTGCTTCTACTTATGACTACGTTCATGTCTATCAGAAGTCCAAGTTAAAAGAAAGTATCTCTTTATTAGCTAGCAACTTAAGGCTACAACATTCAACAAAAGTCTCTCTATGATGATCTAAATCCATGTTTTAGATTAGAAGTACGAACTGAGTTACGTTACTTTTTTCTAATAGTTTTCTATAGACAAAGCTGCCTTGAATGGATCCAAAGGAGCGTAAAATCTAATTGTCTTACCCAAATAAATTATTTTGCTTGACGTTTAAATGAAAAATTTCTTATAGGGCGCAAGTAAGTCGAATATTTCACGGCTAACCAACTGTATGGTCCTTCTTAAATTTCCTCGATGCCACTGAGAAATTTTAAATATGTTGAGTTTAGTTTTGGGAGTACATGCCGCAAAAAACTGAATTCAGTTCTTAATTTAAGAGAAGAGTAAATGGAGTGCTGGCTAATCTTATCAAAACTAAAAAGAATATAAAAGAGAACTCACAAATAACACTCGTGTTTGATAAGCAAATAAATATAAAACAACAAAAATGCGTGGGGTCTTGATACCATAACAAAAAATATACTGACTTAAACAGATTTCGCGAATGAGCTAAAAAGAAACCTCAACTGTTTGAGCACAAAACATATACTTATATCTGCTGAACCACATCTATTAATACACGGTGAGATTAGCAACTAGAGGCTTATCAAGCATGTAGAGATTTTATCTCTGAAAAAATTAGAGCCGCATGAGCTGATTACTTGCGCAAAATAAAAGAAATGGAACTACCTACATATATGTGCCCAAATTATGATAAATATTTAATGCATTCTCTTGTTTGGCTTGTAATTACCTCGAAAGACGCGCTTGGGCAGGGGCCTGTAACCATGGACACCATGCTCACTTTGATAGCCTCTGCGATGTACTTGCTGAAGGAGGAACGGCTGAGTATGGCGCGCAGCTGTAATTTGACGCAACATTTTCACTTTACTATTATTTAATTTCAATTTTAGTTTTTAACAAATGTTGGAAATACTAATACACATATTTCATGAGCAATCTCCAGCTCAGACGATTCAATACTGATATGAGATGCGTGTCTAATATTTAGTAAAGCGTCTCCATTATCTGCGAAATATTATCTTTCCTCAATGAACACTTGGAAATTCTCATTTTGAAGTGAGCACAAAGAGGTGAGAACCATCTGCCATTGAGTATAAGAGAATACCCAAAGAGAATTGTAAACAGTTTTGAGATCATATTTAGATTTATGCTTCATGAAAGAACTCAATCAACATAATGCTCTTTATCGTTAATACCGTGCAAATAATCAACTACTTAAAAATAAATTTCTGATCTGAAAATTGGATGTGGAAAGTCATTCAGAAAGTTATCAGGGAAGGCAACATCCCAACTCTACGAAAACGACTCAGAAAACTTATAGAAGCGAATAAACCTTGTACTCTCAGCTCTTCCGTTTATTTGGTTAGAGAGCGCACATAAAGCTCAATCCAATCAAACAGTTCGTTAACTAAAAAAAAACTACAAAAACCTTAACTTCGGTGGCACCAAAGCTATAGAAGAATATTATACAAATAAAAAAATGTGTAGGCAAAAACTTTATTTTGATCGGTCAGTTTGTATGGCAGCTATATGCCATAGTGATATGATCTAAAAAAATTATGCGGGATTTGTAGCGCTGCTTTGGATAATAATCCAATCGAATGTCCAGGGTTAATAAAATTTTTTGGGTGGTGGCATTGATTTCAGACCGGTCCACATCAGGTTGAGTGTTGGGAGGCACTAATCCGCTAATGTACTCTAATGCACCTCTCCGTAACCGAATGTAATAAGAAGTACTGTTAGGATCAGTTCTATCATAGTAGAAAGTAATAACTACAACAAAGAAATGTTTGAGTATCGCCAGAAAGTGTGAGCTTGGTTGTTCGAAATTACACATTGCTTGCTTTTGTAATCCCGTTGTACATTGCTCATCGTCCATCTTTTATGAAATCACATTCTCTTTATGCTTGCACAGTTATCGAAATATTAATTCTATAGACACACAGACAAATTTATATACACTTATACAAGTTCCTAGAATGCCCACTCAGTCATCAGCCGATTGTACAGCTCATAATTAGATATGTACTGTGTGTATTTTGATTGGGTCCAGATATATATCAGGTTAATGGCGCGTAACGATAAGCGGCAAGTATTGTGCTTGAAAGTGGTAATGAATCATAGAAGAATGCAACAAAAATTGTGGCAAAATTTGATTAGATAGCGGTGTTTGTAACACGTTGAACGTTATCCCTCACAAGGTTTATACACAAGTGTAAATGCACATGTTTCAAATATTCCATATTCCTTCTACGACCAGAAGCGTAGAAATTTGCTGAAATTTTTGTTGCAGAAAAGCTTAATGTTAACATTGTCCAATTTTTCCGATTTATCTCCAATTTTGTAGTTTTTAATAGTATTTGTTACCATAAATGTGATATGAGTCGCAAATCAGGGCTTCTCCAAGTGATAAGATAAGATATTAACACATTTTTATATGCACACATACACACACACTCGTATGTCCACGGCCAGTGTTATCTCAGCATAAGTTTACATATGCAGGTGTTTGCATGTGTTGGAGGTTCAGGCAGACAGGTGAATACGGGTTCCTAATCGAGGCACGACAACGCCCCAACTTCAGTCTGAAATTTCCGTGGAGTCGTGTTGTACGTGTTTTTCGAAAAGGTGCGCAAACCCTGTGATAGAAATATTGAAGTGTTGGAAATCAAAATTTTTGTTCTACTGTGAAAGTGTTGTTGTTGCATAGACGTGCTGATAAGCCAGAATGATAAGGCCTTTAAAAATATACAGTTAACGGCAACAGTTAAACTTAGTGACCAATCAGGCGGTGATGATCTCATAGTGAAGTGCATGAGAGGAAATGTGATTTTTTTTAATATGGTTTAATTTTATTTTCTTACTTTTCTTTAGTGAAAACACAACAAAAACGGCTGCACTCAACGAAAGTATTAAACGAAAAATAATTATTAACGAACCAATTTAACGAATACTTTTGTTAAAGTGAAAAAAAACTTACACACACATACAAACAATGCATTTCAAAATCCTGCTAGCATTCGTGCTAGCCTGCGTCTTTTCAACCTTAGTCATTGCAAACGAGAATTATTCTTCGGAGCTCGATAATGATGTCCAGACGATTGACCCCAAATTCAAAGTGTCTAATGGTGCCGAGCTCGTTGAAATGATACCGGAGATCGTGCAGGAACAAGCGAAACCAGCGACTACGACCACCTCAAGGCCAACAACAAAGATCACAACACAAAAGACAAAACCCTCGAGTCTGATTTCTCCACGCCCTAACAATGGTGTGACGCCTAGAAATCAGTCAAAGGTCTTCCTACAAACAGCCGGGGCCTTGAAGATGAGCGAAGATTTCTATCTCGGCGAGTTGGGCTTCGATATGGGCGATAACAATGGATATGACTGGTGTAAGTGCAGATATTGATATTAAAAGAAATAACCCTATGTTATAAGTGTATAAGTATGTATAGATGTTATGTATAGCATATTCGAATTACATTAAAAAGCGTAAAAATGTCTTCAAATTGACTCGCAATGAGTCAGAGTTTACTCACCGCCGCTGTAAACGGCTTACACTAGTGGCTGCGACTATTAGCACAGCATATCATATTTTATCGCACTTATTCATTCATATATTCATCTACCTATGAATGTGTGTATATTCTTTAGTATGTACCTATGTGCACTTTGCGTTGGCCAAGTATGCGCTTAACAAGTCCAGCGTTATCTTATCGTCACATTCGTGTTGGCAATATTTACACACTATTTCTTGCTCAACAATCGACGCGAAGTTACCTAACGATAAAACTTATATATTTATGCACGATACCGTTTTCTTCATGTATATTGTTATTTACCGTTAGTACTCATCACGATAAGATAAATAAACTTACTCGAACATAATGCCAAAGCTTTGTATTTATTTTATAATTAGTGGTTCGTCATACAGAAATTTATGAGTAAGGAAGTGGTGGTTCATTAGAAAATTGGGAGCATTACGCCAATTTGCGTGGATCCATGCTTATTAATATAATATTTGGTATTTTTTGATAAACATTAGTTAAGGAATTGTTTATAGAGAAATATACATATGTATGTATGCATTACGAGTTGGGCCGGGGGGTTGGAATTAAGAGTTCTTAGCAAAGAAATAGATTTTGAAAAAATTTTCTCAACTGTCTGAGCTTTTCATTATTTGAGATATTTATAATATATAGTAGCTAACTTTAAAGTCCTGTGTGCGATTTGGAGAACCAAGCAGTATGCCGCCTTGTGAAATCCGGCCGGTTTAGACGAATAAGTTATTATCCTCACTGCATCCGGTCGAACACTCAGTTTCGCGATCGGCCGATATTCGAGGAAGCGTATAATACTTTATAATATTTTAGACAAGGTTATGGTGGTACACCCTTTGTTGATAGCTTGGCTATGAAATAATTAAATATGTGCGTAGTAATTGTGAAATATTACCGTTGCGATAACATGTATTAACGGAAAAATTTAAGCTTCTTGATTGAGTATGTTATTTGTTCTACAAATTTGTAATTTTCGTTTCTTTGATAGCGACTACATGGTTCTATTATTATACTCGAAGATAACTAATTTTGTTTATCCAGCGGTTAGTAAATTATAATAAGAGCAATGAGAAAGACTATTTCAAACTGATCACTTTGCTTGGAAATATCTTAGCTAGTTAAATTTTTTATTCGATTTTCTTATTTTAATGAACTTGCATCTGAACCGCTTTTACGGATATGTGCTTAAATTTCGAGAACAAAAAACCCTAAACAAAAATTTTATTGAAACGATTTGAATTTATTGCTCTCTGTGAAACATACATACATAAGTGCGTTTGCCATTTTACAGGTTGGTCTATTACTTAAATTTATATAAAAAAAGTTTCTGAAAGAGAGGCTTTAATAATAAACTAACTAAGTTAAGTTAAAATACATTTTTACAGTTGATATCCGCATGAAACATTACAAATATTTAATACCAGTATGTGTTCTTCCATTTAGTAAATTGATGTTTTACTAGAAAGCTTACATTACTTTAATTGCAGCTAATCCCAATAATCCTGTGGCTCCAGCGGTTATACCATCCCACGCTACCGGCGGTTATGTCATTACTTCGCAGCGCTTACAGGAGATCCGTTCGAATCTAATGTACTGGTATTTTGACAAGGATACGAATGGCGGGCGCGGTGATTATCAGTACGACATACATGCCTCCATGACACAGTTGCATAAAAATTTAAACTACCGTCTACCATTTTTTGGGTTCGTCTACAATTACACCCGAGTAAGTTGAAGGTATGCTTTGTCTGCTAGAACACTAATTCAACTTATTGTACCTTTATAGCTCTCGCTCAATGGATATTTGGAGTTCTCCGATCCACCAGAGTATCTGACATATCCTTTGGTCTTCCCCGTAAAGGATTGGCCTAAACGTCGTGATCCCTCCTTTATTGGTATATGGTTTTCGAAATGCCGCGTGGGGCGCATATATCCGACGGATATTGATCAGCGTACACCTGGCGTATACTTCCGGTGGGTAAAAAACATTCATAATCGTATATATAATAGTAATGCAAAAGTAAGTTTTAAAAACACTTACGGGTAGGTATGCAGAGATGGGCGGAAATCCATATTTTTCCAAGTCGAGATTTCCTTCACTCATCAAAAATGTCTGAGCAATGAAGCAAAGATTTATAAGAATTTTACCAGTCTCGTATATCGAAGCTTTTTTTTAGCTTTTTTTCAAATAGCGAAGTGATTAAAAAGTAGGAGAATGTGAAAGCTTCGATTGTTTTTAAAGCTGCATCCACATATTAGAGGATTATAGAATTATCATATTTTACGCAGACATTCAAACGAAGTGTTGCAATAATCGTTCTAAGTAATTTTACGTGACTCATTTGCGTGACGAATTTTTTACCTTTCCATTGCACGTACTGGTCCCAAAGTGCTGGAAGTATGTTCCGTCATCAGCGACTTTTGGAGCTTTCTTGGTTTAGTATTTCGCCTTTGTCTCTAATGTATCAGCGTTACACCCTGGGTGAATGCAACGTGCTAGTCTTGTAACTTTGCTATTGTGACTTTATGTGAAAGCATTTTTAAAGTATAAATCCATCTTGTTGCATACTCAAGGTATCTCAACTCAACGCTTTACTGCGCTGAAATTTCTATTCGGTGGAGCTGAAATCAGATTCTCCCTTTCTTTTATTTTCTGGTAAGTTCCACTCCTTTTATGTTGTCTGCATAAATGTATATTTCTGAGACATCATTTAATTTAAACAATATATTTTATAAACAATTTATATTTTCATTACATTCCTTCTCTTGTCTCAAGCATTACAATAGTTTCACTGGAACTATATATTTTTTTAAATTGTCTAATTTAGTATTTTGAGATTTTCTGTGGATTAAAACTACTTACATATATCTAATACATTTTGTATGATAAAAGATTAAAAAAAAAAGTTAAATAATAATTAGTCGTTTCCGAATCCGCAAAAAATTATGTCAAGTTCGGGATATTTTTCCTCGCCGGCAAAAACGAAATAAAACCAAATTATTTTCTTCTGAATTTGATCCACTCATGCCTTAGGGAAGGAAAGCTACCGTGTTTTATATATGTTATTTATATATGTATTTACAGTTATCACTTCATTAAATTTACTACATGTGTATCTGTATGTATACATAAATTATAATATACTATATATTTCACTTGATATTACCATTCGTGCTCAGGCGGCTGCGGCTTTCAACATGTACCTACAGAGAGGCTCATTTATTGCTTAAATCAACACTTCTGATTGTTTGTTTGATGTCAGCAGCAATGTGACCCGAAATGATTAGAAAACTTTTGTAAATGTTGGCGAATGTATTCGCCTGGTTTTTAATACTAGTAATGTGTTTAAGTTTAGGGTTAATTGCCTGCTCATTGGCCTCAGCGGACTATGGCTTTGTTAAAGTATAAAAATATATAAACGGTTAGAGTGTATTATGTAACCTTTAAAATGGAGTAAAGTTCCATCCCAGCGTATTTATTACGTATGTGCTTGCTGGAGTAAGCAGTATTTTAAATAACTGTCAAATAAGCGGTTCATTTATTTCAAGAAAAAAAATAAACGATATCGATTAACGATATGCAGCAGATTAAATATTGCTTTTTGGTTTAGTTTTTAGTTTCGTAATTTTTCACTAAACCACAAATCCAATAATTGTTAAGCTCAATCATATGGCGCGAACGTGCTTGATTTCGCAATTGTACTTAAAGAAATGCTTATAACAACGATGAAACAAAATTCTAATTATTGACAGCGTTCTTCAGTGAGATTGGACTTACTGGTCTAATGCATTACTTAAATACATTCTACATACAATATTATTTTCTTGATTTGTTACTCGGAAAATGCTCATAAAACAGTTAAAGCTTTCTCTAGTAAGATATAGTATCCAAATTTCGAAATCAAAGATACCAACTTTTAAAAAGCTTGCAACTGCCAACGCCACAGGTGTTTATAGTGCTTAGTTAAATAAATAAAAAAATAGTGCAAAGTCCCAAAATCCAACTATCGCAGAAAAATGTGTCTCCGGTGTCATTTCGTTAGTTAGCATAGTTCCGTTGCCTTCCTCGTCGCCATTGTCGAGCTTCCGCTTGTTGTCATTTGTTCCCGCATAATTGGCAAAACGTGGCATTCAACTTAGCAGATCCGCAGATACGCATATAACGGTATACACTTCTTGTTCATTGCCAATTGTTGTTGTAATTGTTTTTACGCCACCGCTAGACGGGTAAGCGAAGGGGTGGCGGGGTGTCGCACAAAACAGTGTAAATAACTTTCGCACCCCGAATGCAGCCATAAAAACCGTTGTTTTTTCGAATTATGTATTTCATTGTTTGTGCTACTTTTGCATTTTCGCGAACACCAAAGTGTTTTTCATTGTTGTTATACTTCAATCTATTTTTTCAAGCTTTGGCGAAGCCTTTCGCGGAGTGCAAAAAACGGTAAAACCATGGCAAATCATTGTTTTGTCTGCTGATATGTAGTTTTTCTCCATGAGAACATGCTCCGACTTAAAACTTACATATGTACAGTACTAACATTGTGACAGTTACAGTTGTAATACTCTCATGCTGGCACGTAAAGAAAAACCAACTATATATGGAATTGTTCTTATGTGCGCTAATTTTATATATTTTGTGTTTGAATTTTAGTTAAATATAATTATATAGAAATTACTACTTTCTATTATAACGATTTTCTCAGAAATCCGTAAGAGCATTTGTTCCAAGGCTTTGGTGAACTGGTGCAAATTATTCTAAAAGAGCAGAAAAAATTGCAAAATACCATATATGCAGGTGCAGATTGAAGTAAAAGTATAAAACCATTATTATTTGAGGAATGCAGCAAATACATCTGCTGTCCGAAACTCTAAATGATTCATAATAATTTACGAAATAATCCTGTGTAATGGCATTGTGTCTACATGTGTATATACGCGCAAATACCTGTATACATATATGGTACACATATTATATATACATATTTATATCGGCATTTACTTAACAAATGTTCATCATACGCCATGTGCGCCCACCACCAGTAGTATTGCTCACAGTGTTCTTTAAGCGTTTAACTACAGTGCTTTAATAATCCTTTCGTATTTAAATGGGCCGATTGCAGCTGAGATCACCATTAATCGCAGAAAGCTTATAAAATTAGCAACGCGCTTTTGTACAAACATTTGCTGCCAGATTTTTTATTGGCATCAAGGCCGCAAAGCTAATTTTAATAGCAGCTAAAACCATTGGAAGCTTTTTTTTCTCTCAGAGAAGTAAAATTAATGCAGCAAAATGCTGCTTTCCATTTTTTATTTCTAAATATCCTTTTAAGTAGCCATGTTAAGCCGTTTTGTCATGCAACTCAAATAGGACCGAATTATTGTTTTCGAAAATATAGGATAAAAAGTACGTAGTATGATCAATAAACATCAACATCCTTCTCGATCTACAAGATATATGCTCAGATTTCCTAGAT
Organism: Bactrocera oleae; assembly: GCF_042242935.1. Lineage (NCBI taxonomy): Eukaryota > Metazoa > Arthropoda > Insecta > Diptera > Tephritidae > Bactrocera > Bactrocera oleae. Next base: position 98,445,798 of record NC_091536.1, read on the forward strand.
AAGATAAATACGCACAAAGAAGCCATTAAAAATATCAAGGAAAGTGTATACACTTACAGTGTGCCAGAACTACTCATGACAGCGTATGAAACGGATTATGTTAGTGCTAATTGCCACCGAGGGAGACTTTGAACAGTATTGTAACCTAACAACCGAGCGACATTTGATAATAAGTTCTGTCTTGCTTTTTATAAACCCTCGGTTATGCGTCGAATTTTCTTTTTTAATTTAGCGCAATAAACTGCACGCTGGGCACTTAGAAGAACGGCCAATAATCGCATTAGTGCTTTTTGCATTACAAAGAGCATAAAATATAAAAGCACGTAGAAAAATTACACTCTTTTAATTCGCAAGGACTTTGAATTGCCGGCGGTCGCATAGCTGCCAAGCGGCATTAGAATGACAACAATTTAATGCTATTTGTTAACCGCACTCGCAATTCAATTGCATCGCTATACACGTTCTTTTTGTTGTAAAATAGCTGAGCAACTGTGAAACTGTGCAACGGTATGCAAATACCATAATGTATGTACCGGAAAAATCTTCAAAGGCCTCATGGAATTCTATTTCCACTATAAAACGATGCTGTGAACGCTGGCAAGAAGTGCCTTGTGTGGGTGCCTTTGCAAGGGGACGACTCTCGCGCTTATCGAGCGAGTCTATTAAGTGAGTGGTTCCCATAAGTGACGGTATTTACATATTTTTAACTCTTCATTCATGACTGGAATTCTATTTTCACTAAAGGAACCATTAAAGATATTTAACATAAATAAATAATACTCGTATTAGAGATACAGGGTGCCGTACGAAACCTCAAGTTCCACGAACTGTCGATGGTATAGGGTTTAGTCTAACAGCTTTTATTATATTATTGTTTGATGTCGAATGTATAAATTTTCCGAAGATCCTTTTCGCACTTTTGGTATATTATATTTGCTGATAAAAGTGATTTGATATTGTTGGAAAATTCTTCTCCTAAAGAAAGTCTAATGATGCAACCATTCAATATCAGCGTTGCTTCAATTAAATTATTAAAATTGAATCTGCGGCAAGAGAGTTGCAGAGGTATTGGTTCGCGTAAAACAGATAATTTGGCGGTCCACCTGTTAACATTTTACTAAAGGTGGTTTTTTTTTTATCATTTTATCACCTCGTTGCACAAATACTCACAGAAAGCAATCAATATTCCGTATCCAAAAATAACCAAGTGAACGTACACATCTGTGAGCGGCGATAAACTACGCATGTGAATATTGGAAAATAAACCGTTGATGTAATCTGTTTTGTGTACAAATATTTACATGAGGCGGCTTCCCTGGCCAACTTGTTACAATTGTTTCCTTTTCGCGCGAACAAATATTTATTAAATACGGGTTATACGTGGGTCCACACAACTTCTTTCTGACCTATCGCAATATGATTTATGACATGGGCATTAGTAAACAAATAAAATATTCTTGACATGTAAACGATACAGATGGAGTGCAAATAGCAATGCACAGCCTACTTGCGATCTGAGGCCCCTAACCTTTAATCTTAAAACTGCCGACTGTTTGTAAATAACATATATGCTTTTTGATTTATGCGCTTTTTTGTTTTTGTAGTTTGCACTATTTTATTTGTTAACATGGATTTATATACATATGTGTTTTTACGTTTCTTACAGCCTCGAACGTGATTTGATTACTCGCACGGACCGTTTCGGCGTCGAGGTGCGTGAGCGCACCATGTGGGATATACGAGAGGGCGTCGTTGGCGCAGAGACCTTCATACCAAAACATGTTCTTATAGCAACATGGAAGAATGTTTCATTTGCCGGTGGCATCGACAACGCGCTTTTCACGGTAAGTTGCAAAAAATGAATATTTTCTGAACCTAAAAGTCGACACATACTTGTACATATGGTAATTCAGCAATCGTGTTTGCCTTCCTTCATTTCGAGCTTTTATTGGCTTGGGCACTTTTATAGATCGGCGAATGGCTTGACACACAGCTGTTTTCGTTTGTGAGTACCTTACAAAAGCGCGTGTGTGTGGACATGTCACAAAAGACTCTCTCGAGCAGTCCCAAGCTCTGTCACTTACATTTATCACGTCTGTCAATTAGTGACGAATAGAAAAACACGAACAAAGGCACTTAGATTTAGAATACAAAATTCAAGGCCGCGAGTGGATAGAGAATTAAAATAAAGAGATCCAAGTGTAATTACTCAATATTGTGTAATGCATTTTTAAGTTATATACCGGCGTGGTTTCTATTTGTGCTTAAGTCTGCCTTGAAAATTCCACACTCAAACAACTTCAAGTAGCATCCAAATTGCTATGCCAGTTTGAACTACTTTTGTAACCACTTCTGATTTGGTATTTGCGTAGAAACTCTTTAAAACTTCAGAAATCATTACAAGCAGACAAATATTTGCATTGTCGTCTAACTGAATTAAGACCAATTTATATGTATCTAGGTATATTATTTATAGTTATTTCCGACCAGAGGCTGTTTTTAGTATTCATCTATAGTATTGTACAAATAAATTTAATTCTCTGATTTTCACGAAATGTTGCTTCAAAATGAATATGTACTGTACTTTAATTAGATTATCGGATATTTCGTTTACTAAGTAATTCAATATGCACAAGTATAGTATATATATAAATTTATGCGAATATGTTATTGTAACTCTTTTTGAAAATTGGAGCCAAGAATTTCTATATATGCGAGTAATACATATGTATGAAGTTGGATGCCAAGGCTCTGTGTGTGGATTTGATCAAAAGTTTTCACCATACCTCTAGGTCCGTAGCTTAATTTAAGAAAATTTCCATTTAAGCTGTTTAGTGCTCCCAAAAAATACGCCAAACTTCAATCTATGATCTAGTTAAGATGACTATGGCATCGGCTATTGTCCAATCATCCAATCGTCCATCAATTGTTGCAATAGCTCCAGCTATCTGATTAAGACAAAAAATAGATATTAATAAATACTATAATACCCATGGTGGGCTTGTTGATGTTGGATTTGATTCGACTGTAAGTAGAGTCTGGAGGAGTGAGTTTCTGCAAAGTTTGTTTTGTTCTTAATCAATCATTCACATGCACTGCTTTAGGAACAGATTTCAACTATTAGTTAAACTTATTTATATAAGAGTCCATTAACAAAATATATTTTTAAAAATTTCAGACAAACACTTTCCAAATGGTTTTGGCCACTGATGAAGTGTACACATATGCTATATACAACTACGATTTGCTAAAATGGTCTTCGAACACCGAGGCAGGAGGTGATACAACCACTGGCGAGGGTGGTGTACCGGCTTTTGTAAGTACCATATTATACATATGTCTATATTCTAGATTGTCAAGCTTCGTAAATAAAAAGTTACTTCGAAAAAGTAAACAAAAGTATCAGTAAAACATATAGCATAAATATGCGAACGAAATCGTTCGGTTATGTGCGTATTTAATCCATAAAGTAAAATTAATAAGCCTAATTAAAATAATAAATGCCAACAGATAGCACATAAGCAATTCCATATGTGTGGTTCAGAATAAATTCCTTAATATTTTTTAACTTCACCGCAAACTGACATGAGCATAAATACCAAAGCGAAAAGAAAAATGTGACAATATAATTAATATCGATGTTAAAATGCGGCTAGCCTTAGAATTTAATTGCAAACGCACTATTTTCACAATTAAATTTTTTTGTGTAAATGTGCAGTTTAGCACGCACTTTAAGACCGTCGTTTATTTTGCAGGTGGGATTTAATGCAGGCAACGGTACTCGGTCCTACGAGTACACGCCCTACAGTCAGCAGATGGTGATACGTGACTTGACGGGGCGTGGTTGGGGTAATGGCTTCCCGGGCCGCCATCTCTTTCGTATAGATGAGCAGATCCTAATAGGTTCCTGTAATAAGGATATCGGTGCGTACTTGCTTTAATTGCATATTGCATATTCTTTATATATATATAGATGCTATAGAGTGTGTATGAGGTGATAATAATGATATTGCTGTTTTCTGCAAATTATAGATGCTTCGCATTTACCGTTGACTTTTGCGCCCGAAGCCGGTAATATGTTGGGCGGCACTGTGGTCAATATCACTGGTCCCTGCTTTGATCCGAAGAAACGCGTGACATGCCATTTCGACACCGAAGATGTGCTGGGTACTTATGTGAATACGAACCGTGTTATCTGTGTGCAACCGTTCTTGAAAGCCGAGGGTTGGGTGCGCTTCGAAATTTCAATAGGCAACCAGCGCTTCAAATGGCGCGGCAGATATTTTGTTGGTAAGTGAAGGGTCTGAATTTTGGTTGCTTGGTTCACAATATAATGAAATAAATCCATTTTGTTTTAGAAACTCCCGCTTTAGCGACGGAGAAGATTTTCTTCGAAACCGAAGACGTCCACAAGAAATCACCCGACCAGATACAAATCAGTTGGGATCCTTATAACTTAACCTCAAATGGCAACGCCAATATAATGATATCACTTTGGGGATATCGCGAAGTTACCATATAGTAAGATCAAGTTCAAAAAAAGCTAAAAATTGCGAGTTAATGTCACGTTTTTTTCTCAGTCCGCAATTGGAGTACATTGACGTAATCGAGGCTGGTCTAACTAACACGGGCTCTTACGTGATTTATCCGAGAAACTATGTGAACCGCAATAATTACAACAACGATCTCCAATTCGGCTTCCTGCAAATAAATCTAACGAATCCAGAGCAGTATTCTGGTCTGAAGATTAGTCCGTAAGTTGTAACAAGCACAGGCTTTTCACTTTTCAAACTATTAACTGTTCATTAGAACCACACAACTGCATCAAAATAGTCGTAAAATTTCGATTTTTTTGAACACCTGACGCTGTTTCTTATCTCAAGGGGTGTTTGGTAAAAGAGCAAAATGTGTTATGTTAGGGGAGATAAGCTCAATTATAGCAATAGTAGCAAAGGAATAAGAAAGGTTCCTTATTACATAACTTCAAAGCATGAAATGTGGTGTGTATGTATACATCTATAAACGAGTATATGCTGCGTATTTAGAACAAGTAATGCGTCCATGTTCACGTCCAACATAAATGAAAGCTCGTTCAATGTTTTTATTTAATTTCATATGAAAGTATTTGCATTCTATTAAAGTCATTATTTTATTACCACGCGTCGAACTTTTGCTTTGTATCTAAATTGTGCATGTGCATATAAAATAGGTTGTGTGTAGGAGAAGTGGCCTTTAGCCTAAGCACTTTACTACAAGCGCACACAACAACAAAGTTGTGTCAGTGTTTTCATTCAATTTGTCACTTTACAGTTTCTATACGTCCACTTGTCATTTGTCGCCAGTCAATTAGGTTTTTGTTTTTGTTTTTGCATTTGCATTTGCATGCCATCAATGCGCAATAATTCAATTCGATTGTAAAATCAATTGTCTGTGCACAAGGTGCATTCAGTTAGTGTTAGTGAGTACAGCTTGTACGGAGGCTCAAGAGTGAGTGGCTGCGTGGCGTGCAAGGGTGTGTGTGTGTTTGTGTGCCACCGGGCGGCTTCGGTCTCCGGGGTACCCATAAGCGAGCTTTTAATGCAAGCACTCTTTTAATTCAACAATACTTGGGGTCAATATTGCGTTCGTAATGCAGTTACAAAATTATATAACAAAACAAGTGGTGGTTAAGCGAGTTAACCGAGCGGGGGAGGCAAAGAATCCTACAACTTAACATATCGATGCATATTCGGATACAAAAAAAAAAGGTTACTGGGCAATTAAAATTTCAATTCAATCAAGCTTCAATATCTGTTTATTGAGATGCAGAACTTATTTAGTAAAATTGTTTAAAACTTATAGTTTTCATAACCGTTTGAGTAGTCCTACTCTGGTTTTACGCATTTTGGATAAGTTTAGATAGTAATTAACAATTCAAGTACTTTTTTCAAATTATCTAATTATATCTAAATACTCTAATCTGATGAGTACCAATGGTTGGGTTTGATTGATTACATTCGTGTTCAGAATTCATATATTGTTCATGTTGTTCAGTCTAATTTAAGGATTATCGAAAACATTTGTGTACGAAAGGCTATTTCGAAGCTTTTTCAGTTGCCTTATGTTTGGCATTTGATGTGGAATCGATATTTCTATTTTAGAAGGTGGCAACTGTCTAAAATTATTTATATATGTGTGTGAAAATAGTTGAAGTCTCGAAATTTTACTTTGCCATTAGGTAACAAGAGCTAGGTCCTCAATTAATTTGAAATCGGTCCATAACTCGGCTCTTCCCGTAGTATATATTTTGTGGATCTCGGAAATTAATTCATCATACAAATTTATCACTTAACAATTGGCGCTTATAATCATTACCATATATTCGTATTGAAGTTAAGCCGTTTAAAGATTTCGTTTTACTTGCACTTAATAGTAAACACTGAATTAAACTCAATCGCTTTCTTTGAGGAGATCTTTTGACAACATTCTTTTATTATTTGTCCCTTACTTCGCTTGGTTCATTTGTTTGGCGTTCGTCATAACAGTTTATTACATTTTTGAATTTTCTTCCCTTTTTAGAACGCTCTGGTCACGTCCCATCCCTCTGGGCTGGTATTTCAATAATCAATGGCAGCGCAAGCACGGACTGCGTTGGCCTGAGGCGCTTTGCGAGAATTGGATACGAAATGACCGCTATTTGAGGTAGGCCATAAAAAAACTATTTGTTGCTTTTTTGAACGCTCGCCACCACGGCAGCAAAATTAAATGCGAGTTGGAGTAACGAAAATTGCTTGAACCAAAGATTTTGCGTAACAAAAGAAATAATAAAATACCAATGTTACTGTAATAAAAGGTTTCGAGAATTTAGACATTATAAGTACATCTTCATTTCAGAACATTCACTGGGGACTTGCCGCTTTGTCCCTGCACGCTGGAGCAGGCCGTTTATGACAAAGGACGTTACCGACCAGATAAGGAATGTGACAAGGACTCGAATCCGACATGTTTGCGGCATAAAAACGCTATACATTGTGTCGTTAGTGGTAATCCGGTGTAAGCTTACATTTACATACATATATGTATATAAAAAAAAACGAAAACAAAAATTATTTGAAATTTCTTCTCTGATAGTGCTGAAGGCGCCGAACAACAGTGTTGCTACGATCGCTATGGTTTCCTGATGTTAACACAGGATCAAGTGTGGGGCTCCCGTCCACGACGTAATCATAATCTTGGTAAAATGCCTTGGAATGAGGCTGGAAAGGTGCCGACGCTCTCCAATTGGTTCCACGACATGCGTCCGTGGTACTCCTGCTGTCATTGGCAGAAGGAGCAGTCTGTGAATTGCGAAACTTTCCGCTTTGAACGTCGGCCTACACAAGACTGCGTCGGCTATCAGGCGCCTGGTGTATCTGGAGTCTTCGGTGATCCACACTTCATTACTTTTGATGGCACGCAATATACCTTTAATGGCTTAGGTGAGTTTGTCTTGTCGCGTAGTGTAGCCGCTGATCGTCGATTCGAGGTGCAGGGACGCTTCGAGCAAGTGCCTAAAAACCAATTTGGCGCCGTGATGGCTACCCAGCTGACCGCTTTGGCGATGCGTGGCAATACAACAACAACCATTGAGGTGCGACTGCGGCCGAAATTCGCTCGTTGGCGCTATGCCTTGGATGTGTTGGCCGATGGGCGGCGTATTTATTTCGATAGGGAAAGCATGCGGTTTCAGCATTTTGATGGTGTCACCGTTTACACACCCACTTATCTCCTGAATCAGTCCCAAGTTGTCGTGATGTTCGATTCAGGCGTAGGCGTGGAAGTTGTTGAGAATGAAGGCTTCATGACGGGACGAGTCTATTTGCCGTGGGATTTCATTGTGAGCACACACTTAATATTTAGAGGTTACGTCTTTAAAAAAAGAATTTTTCGTTTATTTTAGAATAAAACCGCTGGATTATTCGGCAACTGGTCATTTAATCCGTTAGATGATTTTGCGTTACCCGACGGTACTGTGGCCAACTTGAACCTGAACAATTTCCAGCAGATTTACTACGATTTCGGTCTGAAGTGGATGTTGGCTGATCGCAATATTCCGGGTGTAGGTACGGCTCTATTCTCACGTGAAAACGGACGAACTGCAAGCTATTATTCGAATGCTTCATTTGTGCCGAACTTTGTGAAAGAGCCGCAGGACTTCTTGCCCTCGAACCGATCGTATGACGTGGAGCGCGCGGAGGAGTTATGTGGCGAAAGTTATCAGTGTCGCTATGACTACGGCATGACCTTGAATACGGATATGGCGCATTTCACTAAAAATTACTACGACAGTTTAGTGAACATAAGGAATTTAAATTCGAAGTAAGCTTAATGGTTTTCATTTCATTACTTTTCGAAGAGAGGGTTGTTTTTTTTAATAAATAGATGAGAGTCATTTTGATTTAATGTTTTATTACTTTGCAGGCGCATAGTTTCGTGTGGAGTTCTGGAGACTCCTCGCTTTGGACGCAAATTGAGTTTTGACTTCATGCCCGGTGCCAGGATTGCGTTCGAGTGTAATGAGGGCTTCGTACTGATGGGCGATCAGCGTCGTGAGTGCATGGCCAACGGCCTTTGGAATGTACCTGAGTATGGTTACACCTACTGTTTGCGTGAGTACTCTTGCCAACTTCGTTTTGAAAATATTGCCAACACATTCGTAGACTTCGTAATACTTTATATGTATTCTTTGCACAATCGCCTCTTAAATCTAATATAAATATGTTAAAAAAATTTTACTTTCAACAGGTGAGGTATTCTATACACGTCGCGTCGCTTTTATTGCCATCGCCATTATTGTGGGCGTCATATGTCCGCTGATGATATGCATTGTTTGTGGTATTTACCGGTTTCGTCAGAAACAACTCAAGGAAGATCCAGCTTGGCAGATGACTATACCACGCTCGCGTGCTTCGTCGCGTTCCAACTTGCGTCAGCTGAGCGGACCGGACGACGATAGCGATACGGATGCAACAGGCACACTCAAGAAAAGTAGGTCATATGATAAAGTTTATCGTACGAATGAACCACTACCGGGCAAACCCCGTATTGACTTTCCAGCTAAGAAATGGGATCTGGATGACGAGGATGTGACCTCATCCGAAGGTAGTGAAAATAAAGATACAAAAGTAGCTAGCGATATTGAATACGTTAATAAAACAGGTGACAAGCCGCGTCAGATGGGCAGACGGTCGTTGCGCAATAATTCGGGCACCGACCACGATCTACATGAAGAGGACGGCACAGCCATAGAGGAGCCGGGTCAAGCCCATGTGCAAGGACAGGCACCCGATGCGACGGATACAGCGAACCCAGCCGCCTATAATCACCCACCATCGCCCGAGACGGATGAAGAGCCACCGCACAGCACCGGCTTGCATCAGCAGTACAGTCCGACATTTAGTGGCGCCGATAGTCGTAACAGTTCCATGAATTATCAACCGAATGCAGCAACACAGAATCGCTTTGGCGGTGTACCCGTTTTGCCCAATAACACACAGTTCTTCAATCGTCCACCATCGAATATACCGGCGGGTGCAACGTCTTTGCCGATACGCCAAGCGCCAACTGTAACGCCGATACCGAATACGGCCTTGCCACTGACTCAAGATAATGGCTTACCGTCGCCTCCATATGCCGCCTCACCCACACCTTCGGTACAGCGCTCGACCGAGGTTTGAAAGACTTAAAAACCGAATTGGAAAAGTCGCAATTAAATCGCTCTTTGGGTAGAAATTTAATTAAACAAGTTCATTCATCTACACAATAGTAATTATGTACATCGTAAAATGATCGCCTACTAACACACCATCCTATCCTATCGTCGTTCGCTTAAAAAAAACAGCATACGAGCAAATAACTAGTTATTACCAATACATTTAATTCTGCTTAACTAACAGTCAAGTTTAAATCGCATTCATTCACTCATATTTCCGCCTCATTGCAACCCTGTATATGCCGAATAAGAAGTGTGGTGCAGCGCCATAAATAGTATAGCATCGCCGCCAACCCAGCACTCAGTTTAATACTGTTTTATATTAAAAAATATTTGCACTTTGATTTGGTTGTAATAATTAAAAAATTTAAAAATAAGTAATCAAAATTTAATATAATATACTACTCATTTATTCACAATAAAAACGATAATATCAAATTTCATACTAAGAAACATACATAACATCTATATGTACAAAGCAAATATTACCATTAGTAATGGTCCCGACAATATCGCCATCACAATTTTTTAACTGTTCCAAGTGTTCAGAGTGGTTTGTAAATCGTCCATTTCCGTTTGATAACACCTACCTTTTATATATTTTCTGAGTAAATAAATAGTTAAGTTATTAATAAGTGCCTTATTTTACTATTCAACACTTGGGTTTATTGCATGCGGATCAAATTGTGGTAAGTTGAACACGAAATTATGGAGTCGTACTAAGGGGCATAGCCAATGATTTTCTGTGTAGATTTGGAATTTCGCGGTGATCCAAAGTCATACAATTCGACTTAAATAGAGAAAATTACACACTTGAGTATCAATCTAAATATCTTATTTCGTTCTAATTTTTACAGTTAACCACTAATCAGAGCGGGGTGTTAATAACTGGCTACCTTGTTGTTGCCATAAAAAACAGCCTAACTAGAGGACAGCTACCATCCTTGCCCCGAAATTATTTTGTTCTTAGAATAGGGATCTCTTGAAACATTTCTAGTAATTCTGGAAAATATATACATTCATATTTAATTGTTACTACCATCTTATTTGTGTGTTCACTAACCATAAAAGTATGCAGAGAGTTTTATTTCAAAAAAAAAATAAAATCAGAAAATTTAATGAAATGGTTTATGTTTAGATTTTATTAACTCGTAATAGCCGTAATATGCTCCCCACGACCGATGCTAGTAAAATCGTATATCTATATCCAAAAAAATAAATAAATACCGTAAATATTCCTTACGCGACATGAGATAGGTAGAACACCGAAGTCTACAATAAGATGCTTGGGTCTCGCCAACTTCACTGAAACCCTAAAGATTTTTATATAAATAATCTGATACCATTTTACAAAAGCACAATTTTCCTGTGTTTTTAATGAATTTGGCCCTTTATTTGTTTATATGATTTTTTATTGGAGTTTTTTTCTCAAGAATAAAGTTTATTACATTTTCAACTTACAATAATTCCTTATTTATACATTCTCAACTGCAACACTGCATAATTTGCTGTTAGAATACGAGTATTCATTCACTAGAGTTGAAACTTTATTTTTCTTCTCTTTTTTCACATTCATATGCAACTACTGTAAATTCAATACACTTAGTTGGTAATATTTAAAATTCATATTTTCCAGTTTTTATGTTCTGCTTGGCATTTGCAATTGTTGAAATAACACGAAAGTTTTCAGTGGAGAGAAGCAAGACTCGGAGTGTATGGTGAGCAAGCGGAAAGCTCTTAGCAATTAAGACTGCGACAAACTTATCAAAAACTTAAATTAAACGCTTAGAAAGTTCCCTTAACAATTAGGAGAGGGTAAAATGAGTTAGCCGCTGTGAGAGAGAATAATTATTTTAAGCGAGGAGTTGTGTTAACACTCAACAGCAGCAGCGGCTGTCTGATGCGATTCGAATCCGACACTTTTGGGGTTATTCGAATAAATTAAGAATATGGATAGAGTCAATAAAATATAATTGCTTGATCGAAAATGAATTTTAAACAGCATCATTTCTCTTTAACTTAAGTTAGTTGAGTGGTCCATGTATACTAGTATCTTCAGCTGAACTGACTCTTATTATTGAGGTTGTTTTTTTTAACAAAGAGCCGAAAGGATATATTTCTCTCTACCGCTCGAGTCTTTCAAAAATATTGTTAGGAAGTTTCTTTAAAGCTTATAGCAACGGTGAAAATAACGGGTGTTTTTTTTCCGAGGTATAGAACTTTAAGTTGGCATTTCTGTTCAAGATGGCGACCGATTTAACAGCTGTCAAGTGATTTATTCTCAGTTTGACTTGGCAATCTATCATAAATAGACTCACGCCTGAACAACGCTTGCAAATAGTGCAATTTTATTTCGAAAATAATGGTTATGTGCGGAATATGTATCACGCACTACGTTCATTTTATGAATGATGCGTTGAAGTGCACTTCATGGCTACGTCAAAAAACAAAACAGCCTAATTTGGAGTGAAGCTAATCCTCAAGTGTATGCCGAAACACCGTTACATCTAGAAAAACTGACTGTTTGGTGCGTTTTATGGGCCGCTAGAATCATTGGTCCGTACTTCTTCAAAAACGATGATGGCCAGAACGTTACAGTCAATGGTGATCGGTATAGAGCCATGATTACTAACTTTTTCATTCCTGAATTGAACAACCACGATGTCAAGGAGCTGTGGTTCCAACAAGACGGCACAACATGTCATACAACTCGTGCCACCATCGATTTATTGAACGACACGTTTGGTGACCGTCTAATTTCACGTTTTGTGAATTGGCCTCCAAGATATTGTGATTCAACACCGCTAGATTACTTTCTGTAGGGTTATGTAAGGTCATTGATCTATGCGCATAAGCCACAAACGCTTAACCATTTGGAAGACAACATTCGCCGTGTTATTGCCGATATACGGTCACAAATGTTGGAAAAAGTCATCGAAAATTGGACGTCCAGATTGGACTACATCCGAGCCAGCCGTGGCGGTCATATGCCAGAAATCATATTTAAAATCTAATGCCACAAGATTATCTTTTGGATAAATAAAATGTATGTTAATCGAATAATCCATCGTTGTTTTATTGCAATTTAAAGTTCTATACCTCTAAAAAAACACCCGTTATAAAGGGAGAAAACACCAGAAATCGCCAAAGAAGTGGTTTGAAGGTTATTGTATGAATTATTATTTAAGAATGAAACTGACATAAATCTGCGTCCTTGGTTAATAAAACTGCGTCCTAGTTAATATTATATTTGCCATGCTTACATAGAATTTATTGTTTAATATTTGTATATTGTATTTGCATACATACATTGTATATTGTGTGCGTGTGTGAGTGAGCTAAGTACGAGTATCTGTGTTAGTGTTTAAGTGACAGCTTAAATATCTATAAAGCTATTCTCGTCAGTTGACTAACTTCTTTATATTTCTTTATTAAAGAGTTATGTACTTACGCTTGTACATATGTACATATATATATATATATAGTATATAAGTTAGCAGTTGTGTACATTAAAATAGCCTAAAACATTTTGCACATTCATTTTCAATTCTTTCCACCTATATCCAAGTGTGTATGTATGTCAATCAATATTAGCTAGTAGAATTGCTTAAGTTGCCTAGAACTAAGTACTTCCGAGCTCACGAGTTCACACTCAAGCCGGAACTTTATATTCGCAATATGTGTGGTCTTCAGTTTCAATATATTTATTTTCATTTATTTTAAACAAATACGTATGGTAACATTTTGTATACTCTTTTGCACATGCTCGCTTTAAGTGTCTAATAACGATTACGTGAGTTGTTGGTGTGCTTTAGCGTTCTTAAGTGGGTTAGTGTTTGTGTGAGCTTTCTATAATAATAAACATTTTCATTTTTTTATTTTTTATTTTTCTTCTTCATAGAATAGTTTCAATTAGAATATTTGCTTTAATAGATTGCGTTTGGAAAAGGTTTACAATTATCTACATACCATATATATACGAGTGTTTCTTGGCTTATAGTTTATCTACTGCATTTGCTTAGAACTACATTTTAGTTAAAGATTCTTCAAATATACGATTTCTGCGATTATAATATCCTTTGTGCTGGTTAGCTCTTTGTTATGAAGAAACCTTTTGGAACAGATATCATACCCGTTGTGTTTAGAAAAAGAAACATGAAGACAATTCATGAGAGGAGGATTAACAAAGTTGTCTATTAATTTATGTAATAAATAATACTAGTGACTCATCTATACATAAAAATGAGCTTTTGTTTTCTCCTGAACTCACTTTAGAAGGCAGTTGGTTGCAAGTGTTTATAATAACAGTACATTATGATAGGTTCGCGTGTAACATATTACCATATAAATGTGTGTATGTAATTTTTGAACAAACATAAAGGCATTATTTAACTTATTTATTCTTTTTAGAAATCACCTTAGGAGTAATGTCTTTGATTTTCTTCTGGTAGCTCCCATGTGCGGCGATTTGAGCCTAAAGTACCAGAGTAAGATGAGAGAGTTGTAAGGTGGAAATGTGTAAGGTGGCATCCACTCCGCCTGTAAATAAAAGAAATGAACAAATAAAATAGATTGAGTTGAGGATTCTGTTTTGTATTATATATATAAACACTAATTATATATATAATATAAATACTAACTGCCCTTCAAATTTTTTTTATATATTACATACACCGCCTGATTATTGATACAAAATCTTCGAGATAACTTCAGCTGACTGAAGTTTGTTAATTATGAGGTTACAGACTTCATTTGTGTTTTGCGCTTGTTTGTCAAATAGTAACTTATTAGCTCTTGCTCAAAAAGAGCGGTCAAAGATCAACTTGTAATAGAAATAAACTGTATCATCTTAACTTATATTATTGGTCATAGATTCTCCTAAAATTATCTTAAAATCATCTTCAAATGAAATACATATGATATTAACTCAGCCGAAGAGCCTAAATATAATATATTGAGTTGATGTGAAAAACGTCAACCAAAGGATCGAAATTCATAAAATTACGCATATGAAGTTTAGAACAAGATATAAACCAATTCCATTCAGCGCTAAACCACGTAATTTTTAAGAAAGCTTGTCTACTTAATTTCACTAAAATATTACATATTACATATTATAACATAAAGACAGTTGAGAAGTAGGAAATCCCTATATAGGGTATATTAGGGCCATTAAAGATCTGGGCTGCCCATCTATAAACTTGTTCTCCCTTTTTTTACCAAGGAACACGTGTACCAAGTTTCCTCAATATATCTCAATTTTGACTCAAGTTACAGCTTGCACAGACAGACGGACGCAGGGACATTCACTCGAATTTCAATTCGTCTCGTCACCCTGATCATTTACTCGTATATATATACAAGTATAACTGCATATCTATATCGATTAGCTTTAGGAGATACAAACAACAATTAGGTGAACAAAACTATTATACTCTGTGCAACATCTTGCAAGAGCATAAAAACAGACGTGAGTGTGCAAAGGTTGTTATAGATGGGAATTAGAGCGGCTTAAAATTATCAAACCATCAATCAAACTTTGGCAAAGCCAAAACTTGATTTTCTAAGCAGCTGCAACAAGTTCCAATGATACACAACCAGAAGGCACCTGCTTAAGTTCGTCAAATACGAGTAGAATGCCAAAAACGGGGCTATGCAAAATATGTACCTGGTAACTCTCATGTGCAATACGTAAGTGCGAACAAAAAGGCAAGACGCTTGCTAATAACTTTTCCAAACAGAAAAGCTTTCACACAATTTCCAGGCACAAGGTGAGTCTGCAATACCATGGCAAGGCCAGATATTTGCTAGTGTGTCGTTAGATCGTTGGTTCAAATAAAAGCTGACTACAGTGACAGCCATTAGTATATAAACTATCTATCGCCTTGTGTTGAATATATGTATGTATATCGATTATTGTTATCGAAAGAGTATACTAGTTATGATTAGATTGTTTTACCGAGTTGTTTGTATAACCGAAAACTAATTGAGATATCTCTCGAGTTATATACAAGTATATATACATCATCAGGATGCCTATCTGTTCGTTCTTTAAGTTGTAAAATACTAAAAGTACGATAACTTACTGAATAAATGGGCCACAAGTATTAAATATTAAAACCAAGATGGTAGGGATGCGCATTACAGATTCGGGTGTAAAAATTAGACAACGCCTTTCTTTCCATATAACAAACTTTTCAATTCCACCTGATTATTTCACTTTACAGTACCATATATAAATCAAACATTAAGAAAGAATCTCTTTTTAATAACATGGATGAAGTCAGTTCAATACTTCACCTAGTTTAATATAAAGTTTTGCTAACACCTGAAGGTGATCCTTTGGTCCATTCATTTTGTGAGTGTCGATTACACCCGAACTTAGCCCAACCTTACTTGTTGTTATATTAATTTATAACATATGTATGAGTGTATGAACATATTTAATTGTTAAATTCAATTTATTGGTGTCTGTAGAAAATGAAAGAATTTCTGAAATACTGAATCTATTTCGAAAACTTAAACTCGGTTCTCATTTTAAATTGGTGCCATGGAAACAATTTGAATCTTAAAAGAAATTATTTTCAGATACTAAAGCTTGAAGTCTTCAACGAACTGCCCTAAAAGTCCAACAATTTCTGAAGGTGGCTTAAGAGTAGTGCGATCTTCCACCTTTAAGAGGAGAGGAAAGCTTATATTAAAATATATACTGAAATACAAATTCTGTGTTTTTCTTTATTTGAAATGCTCAGTTAATGCCCTAAGACGATTCTTAAGGTAAGAGCAGCATTATAAAAGAATTATGCCTGACTGAATATGTGATAGTTCAGACAGGCAATTCTGCCATTTGTGCAAATCCAGCCAACTAATTTGTATGCTGCGCTCATAATATACATTACGATACATGGTTGGATGAAGCTAATGAGCATGCAGACCATCATTAACAAATATGGGGTGGGTGTGATTGTCTGTACTCCCACTCACACTCTAAAAGCTTATCGCATTTCCATGCAGGTCATACGTCACATTAGCAACCTCAATGACATCTTTAACTTGTTGGATGGAAAAAATCGTTAAGTTCTAACATAAATTACAATAATAATTGCAACCACAAGGTTTTTGTCATTTTCAGCATTATGTGGCAGCGCAGCTTAGTAGGCTAGATAATCCACAGTTTCCGCATCCATTTCCTTTTCTTTCGGTATATCTCGTTTTTTGACAAACCAAGCGTTAACGATTTTATTATCATTAACTGTCATCAGCAGAGTTGGCCAAGCATCGCCGCCATTCGCTGTGCTGAATGTGCCGCTGATGTGTATGGGTGCGAGTAGTCTCTACCTCCATCAACTGTCATCAACAGTTATGGTTGATGTCTAGGTTTCTTTGAGTTACATAATTCTGTTTTTGGCTCGTTTTGTATGCAAACAGCTTTCAGCTACATCAGGATTCACGAATATTGTATATTGCACTCCATCATTGTTTGCTTTTATTGTAGAATAAAAATAACAAATATTTCAGTTTCGATTTCTGATCTATGACGAGCGAATATAACTTTGGAAAAAAAAATAACGTTGGCTTTACTCATCTTTAAAAATTATTAGTTAAAAACATTAATATTTTACTCGAATCACTTTAATATAACATCTCGTATATATTTGAGGCTCTGTGTTCCACCTAGGAACTCTTGGAAAATATATATACATATACTTGTATTTCATGAGCAACTATCTAGATTTAGATGTTTCTTATAACCTAAAATTGCTACGTTACGCTAGAAGGTAAAGAAAGTACCTGTCCTAAGTGCACTGCTTTATATATGTGAAAACAGGTATATAAATGACAGGTAAAGGGTTCAGAAATTGTATAACATCGTAAATATACATTTTGTTCTT
The DNA here is from genome assembly GCF_042242935.1 of Bactrocera oleae. Lineage (NCBI taxonomy): Eukaryota > Metazoa > Arthropoda > Insecta > Diptera > Tephritidae > Bactrocera > Bactrocera oleae. Next base: position 98,463,420 of record NC_091536.1, read on the forward strand.
GAAATAATGAAACATTTTAATTTCTTTTGTGTTTGTTTACGTTTATTTTTTACCTGTTGTTCGAAAATTGCGTATTTTCAAGGTTGTTTTAAATGTATCTTTCGTTCGCGTTCTTATGTTTTTTTCCGCTGGGTTACCTTAAAAAGTATAAAAACCTTGATGATCGACAAGTTATCGTCATTATAAAATAAATGTTACAGCGATATATATTAGAACCCGCTATTAATATAATACTTTCCGGTGTTTCCAAGTTTCACCCTTTATCTCTACAGTCAAACAACTGGCAGCGATAAGAAAGCAAAGATGTGCATTGAAACAGGAGATAATCTCGACTACCTGTCCTATCGCTATAATGGTAGAGGAGGTGCGGCCGAAAATTCCTACGAAGATGATAGTCAAGAAGACATCTGCGTTATGAATGCGTGTTCATGTAAAATTTGTTTCAACTGCTACACAGAGATTATGTTTAAGCAAAGGAAAACCGACGCAGAGAAACTAGTAGAGGAGCTTCTGGGTTTTAGTACACAAGTTACAAGCGAGGAAACAAGAAGTGCTGAAATAACACTTGATATTAAACAAGAAGGGGACCTGCAGGCGGAATCAGACTGTGAGTCGTTGGTAAATCATTTTGTGAACTTAAGAATATCTTCACCCAATTACAAAATGTATTCGACAAGTGAATTCGTAACAGATCAACTACACAAGTCAAACGCTCGAGAACAGTCCGTCCGGCATGCAGTCTCCAGTGATGACAATTTAGAAGCATACTCAGAATACGTACAGAACGGTGTGAGCTATAGAGATATTATTAGAAGTCATTTGATATATTACGATTTTGGTGAACTCGATGAATATTTGCGGAATTATGAAACAGAACTGCGACTTATGGCTTTGAGTAAGAAAATAAGAGCATCTATTCAATCTATTGACAACGAAAAGCATATATATAATTCCCAATTTGACTTGGAGTTTGGCACAACCATGGATTGGCATTCATGGGAGGGTTTTGAATGGAACCAAAGTTTCGATTTCATTGCTATTAAGTGCAGCGAGAGTGAATTTACAAAAAATTTGAACGAAAGCTTCTCCGAAGTCTACGAATTTTGTAAAAATAATGAATATTGCAAATGGGCCAACCGCTACGATTCGGATTATTCAAATATATCGTATAATTCACTTCGAAAAAAGTTATCATTAAAACGAGAATTTGATAAACTACAATATTCCGTTAGTACAACGCCCGACAGTTCAACGTCAGAATCGAGTGTTTGGAGCGATAGCTTTAATTTCGATGATTTACATGAATCTGATGAGCAATACCAAGCAGATGTATCGTCCAGCTTTGATGACTCTGAAACCGCTGACTTAATGTGTGAGAAAACCCAATGTAATCCACGGCATAAGATGAAAACCTCAACAGAATTTCCTAAAGGTGTTTTGCTTTTCAACGGACTCAGTGGACAAGAAAAGTATAAGAAGAAGTTAGACGTAATACAACGAAGAAGGATCGGTGTTGTTTCAAGAGTAGGGAGCAACACTTCCTCCTGCTCTGATTCAGACTGTTCCGAAAAAGTTGCTGTCAGGCATAGACAAAAGGAGCAGTGGAGGGACAAAGTTCACTTCGAGGAAGTTAAAGTCTCTTACAATGTAGAATCCAGTCTATCTCATGAGCAACTCTGGACCATTTGTTATGATTTAGATATTTATACAATGCCTCGTAAATGGAAAAGAAGCCTGCGACAGGCACAAAGAGGGGCTCGGCAGCAAATCCGCCAATATTTCGAAGAACTTAAATCCAAATTTGGCACTGAATTAAACATATCAGCCGCTATATCTAATAACTGGCAAACGAAATATGATTTTCTAGATTATGATTGCACTTGGCTGTACGACGATCAACATCAGCCTGATTTGTCGACAAGTTCTGATGAAACATTAACATGCATGTCATCCTGCTCAGACGTAGATGAACACGCGTATAACACGAACCCAGAAAGCATTGTTAAACCTAGGAGAACACTGTTTCCTTATTTCGAGGCTAAACTCACTTCAAAGGCGAAGCGAGGCACTCAAATTGCAGAATATACTCAATTAAAGCAGTTTGATTCGGATGAAAGCTTTGAGTTTTATGGTAGATCAAAACCTATTTGGTGTGCGTAACCAGCTTTTGTTAAACAAATTAATAAAAAATCTTTTTATATTAAAAATATGAGTTTTGGATATTTAGGTAAAAGCTATAAATACGATTATATACGTGTAAGTAAATTTTTAAAGGTTCAGCTTGAGTGAAGCGAGCTGTGGAGATATTCGAAGGGATTTCCCTATCCAAACGTTTTAATTATTAAACATAAATATTGAAGATGTATACATTTTATAAAAGTAGAATTAATAAATGTGTAAAATTATTTTTTTTTTTGATAAACATATGGGTGAATTAAAACATATCCAGTTGAAAATAATTTCATTTCAGAAGATAATGACTATTAAGGAAAAATAGGTTTTCTTTTTTGGTTTTCACGTCACTATGAAGATTTTCACATATAAGAGGCTCCGATTTATATTTCCATACTATCCCAAAATGATGCAAATTATTTGCTATTTTGTACTCTATGATGGAATATTTGATTTTGATGGTTTTGGACGCCATAATGTGCACATATAATTTCATTGCTACACCGTTTTGTTTCAATTATAATATAGCAGTTTTACTACTGTGTATCTCCTATTACTTGATTTAAAATAGTCGTCTTCGATTCGTCGAGTACTGGAGAGGAGCGATTCAAACGAACTTTACGAGTTGTTCAAACAAACTGGCATCAATTGCAAAGTAATTTTGCACAATTATTTCTTCTGACGCACACGCATATTTTTTTGGTGAAGACACGTTCTCTTCGGGCCAAAAACATTTGATTATTCAGTGTTAAGCATATTTTATTTAAAGTTTTAGGGTTTTATAATCAATAAAATAAACGTTGTATTTTAATTTCTGACAACAATTTATCCGTTGAGCAATTCACAATGGTAAAACTGGAATAAATTGTGTGAAACAAAACTTGGTAGCACTGATAATACCAATTATAAAACATTTAGGAGAAATTCGCATACTATCATGTATGAATTCAACGCGATAACTTTGTTGTTGGTTTATATGTAATTTTGTTGGAAAGAGAGGAGCGCCCAAAGATAGAAAACGGCCATTATAGTAAAATAACGGTTGTGAGTGGATAATATTTTAAACATTTTCTTTGATTCATTTCTAACTAGGAATTCCATTAAATATGGTGTGACAATATAAAAGAAACTGCAGAAATGTGTCTCTGAATCCTTTAGGCATTCGGTCACTGGGTGATTTTAATTAAAAAATACACTGTTTAGGCTAATGTTCCAAGTTGAATTTAGCCTTTTCATTAAGTTCGCTTTTGTTCAACTACAGCAATGGTTTTACTTTGTTCTATTTCAGCTTATTTCAGTTTAATGACCATCGTTTTCATATTCCTTTTGTGGTTCACTGGTTTTTTATATGATCTGCTGCGAACATAATCCCTTTGATTTATGAATCTCTATTGTACTTGTTTTGATTTCATTAATTTATCTTATGCAGTTTTTTTTATTTGTTTCCGCCAATGATTAATATACATTAACTATAAATACTGTTGTTGCACACATTTGAGGTTGAATGTCCAATGTAATTAAGTTTTACTGCATTCGATAATATTGTGTGACATTTATGTAGGGCAGATTGTATCGGGAGAATTTCATAACATTTTTCGGTAATTGCCCATCCAAATATTCTGGGTAAGTAATTCTAGAGACTCCATGAGTGTTTCTTACTTGTTTGGAACCATCACACACATGTATACGAGTATGTTAAAGGGTAACAGCGCTTCGCAAGTATATGGTGTTCATTGTATTTTTGATATTCTGAATTGTTCAAATAAAATATATGATTAATATATTATATTATTTTAAAAAAATAGTAAAAATTGTCTTTTTTGGAAGGTCTGAAATCCACCTAACTCCTAAATATCTGAACGTTCATCACAAATAGGAGGAGAATATCCGCAAGAAATGCATTGCGTTGTATAAATACCATATATCAATGCCATTAAATAGAGGCTGAAAAAATTAATCAAGGTCGAAAAATTTACTCTCTGGAACTGAAGTTAAAAAGGATTATAAAAAAGAGAGTTGATATCTATAAGATATTTTAAATATATTACATTTCGGATTCGGCTTTGTCCTCATCTGAGCACTAGTATGTTTAGCTGTAAGGTGACAAGTGGGAGCATTAACATAAATTACCTTTAATGTGCTGTGGAAATTCAGCGCTTCACACCCCTCAGGCGCCAGCAGCATTTCAATCTAAACTGATGTAATTCAAACCAATCCAATCTAATCTGTACCGTGCTCACTTCATGTGCTAGCCGCATTTTCACTCTTCTCCCCCACTCCGTACTTAAAGTATGTTTCAGCAGCAGCATGACGAGTCGTTGCACATTTCCTATGTCAATTCAGCAGGTAGCGCAGCAGCTGGCACATCAATGTTGGTGTCTGTTCCGGCGGATGCGACGCCGCCACTTGCCACAGTAACGGCCGAGGAGGACGATGATGAGGCCGGCGATGTGGGCGAGAAAGTGTTTGTGTGTGGCGTTGCCAGAGGTGCTTGTCTAGTTGCAGCACCATCATCTGTTGTGCATAATGACTGCGTAGCCGCTGCCACAGTTGCGGCAGATGATTCGCTTATGCTGCAAACGGTCCCTGCTGCGTTGTTGCTATTGGCTTTCGGATTTGTTGCCATCGATGACGGAGGTGGCGTGCTCGGTGGCAATGAAGAGTCGGTAACGCTATCGCTTGTTGCTGTCGCCGAAGTGTTGCGTGTTAGGAACCAACAATCCATCGGTGTCGGCTTACCTTTCATTACGACTGGGCCACGGTATTCGAGATTGAATGAATCATCGTGGTTAATCTCATGGCAGAGCAATCTGTAAATGTGGAAGCAGAATGGGATAGATGAGATATTAGATGGATTCATTGACAGCTGCAGAGATTGTGATTGAGTAATGTAAATGCTTATGCCTTCAAATTAAACCACAGCTAAAAAGCCAAGATACATGAAAGGAGCTTTTGTGCTTTGTTTCTTACCTCATATTAAACCATTCGCTATAAATTTGTATTACAACGTATTTACTAATAAGGAAGTTAGAGGTGGCAGCAGCAGCCACTGGTTAAATGTGTTATGAATGCCACTTTAGATATTCATTTGAAAGCTGTTCGGTTTGCTCCAGCAGAGCTTAATAATTTTACGAATTTATATATATACAAGTATGTGCATTTCTGGGCTGTAACTATAACACCGATGTCATCATTATTTGAGTAATTTCATACATATTTATGTATGCAAACACGGTTTAATAGTCACTTTGCCTATTTGCACTAATGTATGCCGCTGCTTATCAACCTAACCAGATTTAGAGCATTCGCAGCTTGCGGCACTGGAGTGCCTCGAAGAGTTACGTGTGGTCCACACACACACACACTCATTCACTAGCTAAGTAAAGAAGCATCTCGACAGGCAATTAAAGATTGCTAAAAATTAAACATCTATATTGCTAGCAACACTGTCAATGGATACTACACATTGCTAATGTTTCGCAATTGCTCATATTTAATTGTTGAATTAAAATAGAATGGGAAAATGAGACTTCCAAAATATACATTGACATTGCCAAAAATGTTTGTCATTCTCATAAAATTTTTAAACGGTTCAAGAGCTCAAACATGCGCTATATCAGCTCGAACATACCTACGCGACGCCATTTTGAGAATGAATATGGTATTTCATGATAGCAAATGCCCACATAAGAACATTACCAACCTCAATGGCAATGTATTTGACAGATGGTTAGCAATGTACATTGCCTGTGGAGATGCGGCGTAATGCATGAAACATGTCCTTGCTGATAAGACGATTTATTCAGCTACACGCTTCGATGGTTTCAGCATTTTCTGCTCTGCCATTCTGCTCCAACAGAGTTCACCTTAGAGATTTGTAAATTGGTTGGAACAGGCAAAAGCTTTTGGGTTGCAATGAAATCAATGGCGTTAATGTGGATTAGGCAGTGGAGCTTTGGGAACAATGGGACTCTTGCTAGAGGGACCGTTGCTTTAGAGAAATATTTGATATTTCAATTTCCGTTTGTCGCCAAAAATCAATATTTATAAATAAAATCATGTGACCACTTTGAAATAAATAAAGATCTCCAGTTTTGAAAATGCTAAGCATTTAGTTGACGGACATTGCTTGGTTAGCTACCGACTAAATCAGAAAGAGGAATGAATACAAGTATATTAAATTTTTTTCCCTTAGGTGTATTTATGATTGAGTTCCATAATTCGTTAAGATCATAATGTATCTTACTTATAGAGCTAATCGATATTCATACTTAAAATACTTCAAGCATTTCAACTTTTCTGATTTTAAAATA